>NC_048299.1:145924960-146224960 GCF_013100865.1 Trachemys scripta elegans
CCCCCCCGCCCGGGGGGGTGGGTTCGCGCCCCCCCCCCCCCCGCACTGGGGAGAGGAGGAAGAATAGCTGATCACAACGGTGTCGTCTGGCTTTAAAAAAAAAACAACAACAACAGCTGTGAACTATTGACCTCATCCACAATCCCCACCCAGCGTGTGACTGGGAAGATGGTTTTATTATTTGTATTGTCATTGTGCAGCGGAGCCATAGTCATGGGTCAGGACCCCACAGGCAAGGCGCAAACACAGCATAAAAAGATGGTCCCTGTCTCAGAGAGCCTGCTGGGGTGCAGGGGGTGGGAATTGTTTCCCTCCAGCCCTCTGTGCAGGTTGCCAACTCCATCATCAGCATATGGGAGAGAGAAAGAAGCACCTACACATGTGCATCAGGGAGGAGGGTGCTACCGGATGCAGCAGGATGGAGTTGTCTACTCACCCCACTTTATGCTTGTGAGACATGAGACATGAGAGCATAGTGCTAAAATTAGTTAAGGTTACCACCCACCCTTAACATTAAGTCCTAAAATACCTTAAAGACATCTGGGCTTCCCTCAGCCTCCATGCCCTTCCCCACTGTACGGGGGAAGAGGGGGGAAAGGGATACCACAGCAGGTCGCCTTATGCTCCCAACCCTGGTGTGTGTTGCTGTGTTTGAGGGGGACACACAATGAGAATGAACTGCTACTGCTAATGGTGTGTTAAGTCTACTGGCTTTGTATGTTCTAGGGATGTAAAACGTTAACTGGTAAGCATTAGTCTTACCAGTTAGTCCGCCTTAACCGTTAAGTCCTGGGCTGGTCACAGCCCTGCTTGGGCGGGGGTTAACTCCTCTCCAGCCAGGGGGAAGGAGGGTCCCCCCTTTCCCCTCCCCCCCGCTCCCAGCGGTCCCACGCCAGCCGGAGCAGCACTGCCCACCTAGAGCGCCCCCAGCAGCGGCCATGCTGGCCGGATCGGCCCTTTAATGAATTAACTGTTTAAATGAAATATTTTAAATTGTTTAAACGGATAACTTTTTTATTTATGTCCCTAGTATATTCCCTGTGAACTATCACTGAAAGGCTGGGTAGAGAGCAACTTCTACATCTCTACAATGAGGAAAGGGTTAAAAGGACCCTAGTAACTCAAAACTATCCCAATTGCTTAAATTTTGTAAACAAACTCTTACAAAAGTTGTTTAAAAAAAATCAACAACCTCCTGCTGAGGTCTGAAAGCGAAACTGACTCTTAAGTGTGAACCTGACCATCTGTTTTTATTGTCCAAACCCAGAGAGAGGGAAGCAAAGAGTAAGCAGTCTAAAGAAAGAAATCTGGATTAGATCTTAAAATTTTTTTGCTGTAATAATTCAAGGTGCTTGTTAGTAACAGATAAAGATATCTGTCACCATATAATTACAACATCATTGTCTGAAGATTCTTGGAAGCTAGAAGTCATAGCTTAGATTTTCTAATTGTGGATATTTTCATGCCAAGTTTGTGCATGTGATTATAATGATTGCACAAAATAGGAATTTGCATGTGAAAATGAACTGTTTTTTATATTCCTGTTTATTACCTATTTAATCATGGTAATTATTGAGTACAAATATGCACCTAAACTTTTGAAAATCAGTTTAGTCCATCTCTTCACCTCTTCAGGTTTGTTCTTCTCAGCGTATTCTTCACCCTTTTGTCCACTTGAGGTCTGTGTGTCTCAACAAGATGAGTGGTGTGGTCTACCTGACCAGCATCGACAAGAATTTTTTGTTATAGCTGGCCTGGTTCCACTCCAGGGCCCTGGTCTCCTGCTGCTGGATACGAATACACCTCTACCCCGATATAACGTGGTAAAGCAGCGCTCTGGGGGGCTGTGCACTCCGGCAGATCAAAGCAAGTTCGATATAACGCGGTTTCACCTATAACGCACTAAGATTTTTTGGCTCCCGAGGACAGCATTATATCGGGATAGAGGTGTAGCTCTGTTGACACACTGCTTCAATGGAGCTGCTGTCCTTTCTCCACAGCAGTGTCCTGGTGAATTTTAAATCAAGGCGACTGGTGTGTAATGATTACTTGGCCACCTGGAAATTGAGGGAGAAGGGATTGAAACGTCATTTTCCCTTCTCCCCCAACAACTATGTGGAGAGGAGGGGAAAATAAACCTGTAGCTGATAGCTAGTCTACATTACCTGTTCTCCTTCAAAAGGGAGGAAACTGATTAAGCAACTTGCTGAAATCCAGAGATATTAAGTGCATACAAAATACTTTCCTTGAGAGATGGGAAAAGCTAAATTCTTAATTGAGGTATTGTTGGTAAAATCTGTATCTTTCTTTAGGTTCCGTCGCATGACATTAAAAGACTTTAACTTAACAACTAAGCAGCCTCTCTGCCAATTCGCACGAAGGAAACCGTTTCCTCCATCCACCGTAGCACATAATACAGGTAAATTTAATTTTTGTCATAAAATAAGGAAAGCTCTCATGAGATTTGTCTCAAGAAGATGGTGAAGGAATAAATTCTCCTTTTTACTGAAATCTCAAATGTATGCAATATTCTGGGTGATTTTTTGTTAGTAGAAAGGTAGTTAAGTCATCATGTGGTCAGAGTTTAGAACCAGGATTTGGAGACTGTATTCCAGATTCTGGTCATTGTATGACCTTCAGTAAGTCCATTATACTCTGCACTTCAGTTTCCCCATCTGTATAATAATGGAGATATTTCATTTGGTTGCTGTGGCTTGTAAAGAGTTTTGAAGATGTAAAGCATTATATTTGTGCTCATATGTATTAGTTTAACTCCTTCTTAGTGTAAGATCACTCTCAGACCTCCTGCTATCCTGTATCCTGTTCCACAGTTGAAATCAGCAAGACTGGAACTGCTGACCATTCCAAGATGTCATCTTGCAAGGGTGGAGGCGTAGTGCCTTTACGGGGGGAGGGATAGCTCAGTGGTTTGAGCATTGGCCTGCTAAACCCAGGGTTGTGAGGGGGCCATTTAGGGATCTGGGGCAAAAATTTGTCTGGGGATTGGTCCTGCTTTGAGCAAGGAGTTGGACCAGATGATCTCCTGAGGTCCCTATGATTCTATGATCAGGAGCAGTCTGCTCCTGAATATATCCTTCTGTACATCTCTGGCCATCTTTGGGACAGAAATTTAAAAGTTTTGTTTTAATTTTGAGTTGTCTGATTAATTGTAGGTGTTGGGGAGATTGTGTCAATTTATTAGGCATGTTGCCCAATTCTTTTTTAATTTGCCTAACACCGTATTAAGGCACTGAGAAATTAAAATGGACTGAAATTACTATTTTGCAGTTTTTAGTATTAACCTAGAAATTAACCTCTTACATTAGTTTGTCTGAAAAGCACTTCAGCTGCTAAAACTTGTAGTTAGGTAGCTCATGGGATTGTAGTAACATATATAGATCTTCAGCTTTGGATTTCTGGTTCAAAGCCAGTCTTTGTTAGTGATCAAAAATTTTTAGTTTCTTGTGTTTCTTCAGTGATCTGTATAAAGTTAGTTTTGTCACAGAAAAGGGTTTGCAATACACGTTCACCATAATTGGCACTAACCATTAAGCAGTTTCAGGAGAGAGGCTAGGGGTGATTGGATCATGAAGATGGAGAGGACTCCTCCTTTTGGACAGATTTGAGGAACATTGGAAGGGCAACCCAGAGAGGTTTGAACTGCCACTGCAAATATTGTGTGTGTGTGTGTGTGTGTGTATGTATGTGTGGACAGATGACTTCAATAGCCGGGTCTGTCAATCCAGCACCTTTCACTAACACTAAAATTCCCCCACTCCGGGCCAAATTAATATTATCTGAAAACGTGAAGGTTGGAATTCCAGTTTACTGTATCTGCTCCTACAGTATTTTGTACAACTCTATGATCAGCAAAAAAAAAAGATTCACTTGCCTTTTGTGCTGCTGAAAATTGCAGATCAGCTTCTGCAGCTGCCTGGTGGATTCAACAACAACTCTGCCATGTTGTGGAGAAAGAGATGTGTATATATACATTTTTAATTATGCAGGTGCCTGTTGTATAGAACCAACCACAAGTGGAAATATTATTTAAATGAGTGTCTCAGTGCCCACTGCAGCAAATGCTTTTTGATGCAGATTCCAGAGGGCCTCAGACCTACCCAACTCAGAATTGAATTTTTTTGAAATTCAGATTTAATCAAGCAGTTGACTGATTGACTCTTAGGGTTCTAGTCAGCCTAAGAGTCTGTACTTTTGTACTGATCTACAAATGTCCTTTAAATTCTGTCTTTTTTTTTCTATCTTTATTTTTCACTTTCAATAAATGATCAAACAGAAGAAAGTACATGGTATAATAGTCAGATAATTGAAAGAAGCAATGTGTTTATTCTGTGTGACTGATGCTACTTACAAACTGTAGATGATGATAAACTTGGTTGTTCACAGTATATACAAAGAGTTCCAGTGTGACTAATGAGAGGGAAACACTGGTTTTTGAAAATAATCTGTTTTCCTAACTTCAGAAGATCCTGGGTACAATAGCTACCCTCATCAATACTTTTGTGAGAGGATGATGTATCCTGTTATATTCTAGGCCTTTGGGGATGCTAGCCATTTGACTGTGGAGTTGCTGTCAGTTGCCCTTTGCATTAGCGAAGTCAGTAAATTTGTTGGGCATGTTCAGTTGACAACATTCACTTCCATCACTATAGGCTATTTGTCATATTGTCACATTGAAGGTGGCTTCCTTTGCCACTGTAATCAGGAAGATGTTTTTAGCCCTTGTGGATGGAGTTGTGTGACAGAACAGAGAATGGCTGTTAGTTGCTAAATCAGGACTATTTCTAGCATGTTAGCACTGAGCGTCTCCATGCTAATTCTTCTATTCTTTCTATCGAAATTTAAGAGCTTGCGTGTGTGGTGATGGTGTGGGTTAAAGTCAAATGAGTTGTTGTCATGACAGACACCTGCAGAGGAAATTTGGCGATTTATAAATAGCCTGATTTGTCATCTAATACTAGGAGTCGTGATCAAAATTGCTGTTTAGGAAGTGAAAGCTTCAGCTCTTTTTTTGTTGCTTTAAAAATAACAAAAATAATTATCTCTAAGCCATATATGTTTCTGAAGTTAAATAAGCTTGCTTCCCAAATATTATGTACTCAGAATTTATACATATTTCTAGCGTTTTCTAATTTTAAAAAAATCAGTTTCCCTTTGTTGAAGGTGATGTGCTGTTTTGAGAATCCTAATCATGCAATGAAATTTGGCAGTGAAGGGACAGGAGAGTGATCTAGTGGTTAATGTAGAGAATAAGGAGGTAGGGTTTTATATCCAACTCTGACATTTACTTTCTGTGTGACAGCACATGTCCTTTAACCTCCCTGTACCTCAGATTTCCAATCTGTAAAATGATTATTTTAATACCGACTGCACAGCTCCATTGTGAATCTTAAATAATGTTTGCAAAGCACTTTGATATCCTTGGGTAAAAATATATTCTATTCTTTTTATTAAGGTTTGGGCAGTCCAGCAAAATCCCATTAAAATAATAGTATCTGAGTAAACAACTAAATACTTTTTTCATAAATGTTGGGTATATTTTTACCGGTTTTTATAAATTATTTTAATATCAACTGTTAATACAAAATGTTTGCTGAAAGTCAATAAGCACAATATCAGAGCCAGCTTAATTAAACTGGTTGAGCTGTCCATCCGGATAATAGTTTGGGTGACTAAAAAGAATTCTGTGCTTGCTCTGAAAGGCTATGCAGGTTTCCAGATTACTGCAATTTCTTGTCCACACCAAAATGTCACAAACACTCCTTACTGGGCTGCGTGTTCATTTTTTACAGTTATTTTCTGCGATACTTTCTCCTTTTTGTTAATGCTGGAAAAGGAACAAAAAGATCTTAACATTATTATATCTACAACAGAGGGTTAGTACATCTGCCCAAGTCCTGCATCTGGAATGCTCTTAACAGGAGGGTGATGATGCTGGAGTGGAGACCCCACACAATGCTCAGGTACCAAAGTGGTGAGCATAGAATAGCAACCTGAATAGAATAGAGAAGGAGCACAAATATTATCTTAGTGTGGATGTTAAAAAGAGAGCCTCTGAAAAAGGATGGGGATAGTATTGTATCAGAGGGGTAACCGTGTTAGTCTGAATCTGTAAAAAGCAACAGAGGGTCCTGTGGCACCTTTAAGACTAACAGAAGTATTGGGAGCATAAGCTTTCGTGGGTAAGAACCTATTGGCTCTGTTCAGATAAACACAGAGAATGTGAGCAGCAAGTTGCTCAGGGAATAAAGCTGAGATTAAAATTAGCTGGGACAGGGTTTCATTAAGCTTTTCATCTGTGTCTTAAATTTAGTGACTGAATTTGTTGATCTTCATGTTAATATGGGTACTTTGATGGAACTCATTGAGCCATGCTTGATAAATGTCAGTGTTCCACAGTCCTCTGTTTTTAATAGATCTGTGTTGTGCAAACAAAACCTTGCCTGGCTAAATAAACAAGATCTCTGTTATTCCTTATATGAGCCACTTCTCTTTTGAACTTTTATTTCCCTTTTTCTCTTTTCAGTAAGATGCATGTTTATTCAGACTCAAGACACTCCAAATCCAAATAGTTTGAAGTTTATTCCAGGAAGACAAGTACTGGAGTCGAGAACCATGGATTTCTCCACACCAGCTGCAGCATTTTGCTCACCTTTAGCGAGGTGTGTTCAAGCATTACATACTTTGTTCAAGGGACTATCTGTGGTAGTTACTGAAACATATGTATATGCAAGTGTCATCATAAATGCAGCTGAACGTTAAAGAGCGGATTTGCTGCATTTCCATTGTGGATGCTGCTTTTTTTCATAAAGTAGATTGAATGCCTAGAGAGAGCCAAAGTAATCTATCGAGATTTTTATACTGTGCATGTCAGTGTGATAACTAAGTTCCTGGTCATCTATTTCATTGATCTGAATCAAATCATGATAGCATTCATTATTCCTGAAAAGGAAATATACTGTTGTTCATACCTGTGTTCCGGATCCTGCAAAACTTTACTGAATAGTCCTTACGCTAGTAGTCACATTAAAGTCATGCCAACTCACAGTGTAATGAGACAGGCAACCTAAGGAAATGTCCATAAATGTCCTATGTGAAAGTGAAACAGATTACTAATTTTGGCACAGTTAATAACTTTTAACATTAGCTTCAAAGCCATTGAGTTTTCTCTCTCTTTAAAATATGGGTGTGTTACAAACAGTACAGTGGAAAAATTAAAATTACTCAAGCTTATAATGAACCCTTTTTTCTAGTCTTATTCATGTATAATCTTTTGCAAAGGCCCTCAGTGCCATAGATCTGGAGTATCCATAGTGAAACTTACTTGGACTAATACAGTTCAATCCACTTGGACTATGAATCATTATTACAGTTTATTTTCCATCTAATACTTTGCTATATTTTCATTGGGTAAAAAAGGGCTGGGACACCATTAAAGGTCTATCTGAAAGTGGGGGATGGGATGGGAAGGAATCATAGGAGTCTTTTGCCTGCTGATAGTGATGAGATGCCTTGGAGAACTGTTGCAAACTTGCTTCCTGGGGAAAGTGGGTGTGAGCACTGCTTCTGGTATCTGCCATTGCATCAATAGCAGCCTCTGGAGATAATGCTCCTTATACCTGCTATGTATGTGGGTGGAGAGGCTGCAGTGGGAGGGTGAGATATGGAAATGCCATAGTGTCACCTTCCCAAGATCATAGTTTAATTTTCTCTTATATGTGATGGAAATACTGCACACAAGTGAAAACGGCTTAATGCAGCCCTCTCTCTGGGAAACGTAGCATTATCCAGGGTATTGCTATAATATTTCCAAAATGCTATAGTTGATTTGTAACCAAACAGGAACTTTTCAAATTAAGTTCTTTAGCTCAAAGGTAGTAGAAATGCCCATATGTATAGAACAGCAGATGTTTCAGGCTTTGTAATTGGGATGCCCATTTGTTTTGGCATGAGAATACAAATCTTCCAAAGAAATAATATCAGCTATGCTAACGTTAAATGATTTGGAGTGCACGTGTAACTCCAAAATATATTTTAAAGTAAAATTTTGGGACCATTAGTCCATCAAGCAAATTAGGGTGTGATGATATTTAAAAACAACAACCCACGCACAATATGCACAGCTACATTTTTAACATTTAAAAATTGTTTGTTAAGTGTATAGAAACTTCCTTTTTGCCATACATAACCTGTGGTAAAGTATCTGATTTGTGCATCTCGAGTTGAATAAATTTCCCCTTTAAGAAAGTCTATTTTTCAGCTATTTACACTACTGAAAATGTATTCTGTCTCTGTTTTCAAGATTAGGATTACCTACAGTGTTTTGTATGAAAATGCCAGATTTAACTTCTGTTTGTTCTAGCTATTCTTTATCGTATCCCGGTGGGTGACAACAGTCATTCATTTAATCTGTGGTCTAGGTATTAAGATTGTATAGATTTAAAATTACTGACTCTTGTGGCCACACAAACAAAACTGAGCATTTGTTGAGATGCCTTTAAAACTCTCATGCTATTATTTTATCGTTAGAATAGTTTGTAATCAAAGTGTGTTCTTGTTTCCTGTCTGGTTCTAAAGTTTTAGTGTGTTGGTCTGAATTTGTGTGATGATTGTTTAAATACGGTACACCAAGGTAGTGAGGAATGAAGTATCAAGCTTAGATCTCTCTTAATATTTAATTTTAAAATTTTAATAGTGTTTTAATTGCACTAAGCAACTGAAGGTAGCAAAATTAAGTGAAACGGATATTTTGATAAACTCTGGTGCCCTTGCTTTCCGAGTAACCGCAACTTCAAATTCACCAACGTCGCCACAGAGTCACTCACATACCATAACAATGAATAAAGATTTGAAGATTCCTTACACATTAAGCTGGCCTGTTAAAACCTTGTGGGCTACTCTGCACTGAAAAGTTATTGCACTGAACAGCAACTATCGCCAGAGTGCTAGTTCAGTTTGTTTTGGGGAAGTCTGTATGGAAGGAACAAAATTCAGAACAGCTTTTAGTAAAATAGATTATATTTAAAAGTTTTCAGCAACCTAATCTACTATTCTAAAGAAGAGTCCCTGTCCTTCCACAGTTGCATGCCAGGAATGTTTGTGTGTGTGTGTTGGTCATCCTTGATGCTGATCCAGTAGTTTTATGGATAAAGAATACCCTCTTGGCTTCAAATCGGAGCTAGAGACATGTTAACAGGAAAAAATAACATGCTGTATGTTCAGTATCACACTCCATGGTATGATGTTTTCTACTTATGCCAAGCTGCAGAATTCCATTGCTATGGATAAAGAATAGAAGCACTTAAACTGTAGAAGAACCCTTTGCAAACTCCTTTAATGGTTTTATTTTCTTAAGTGATGATTGCCCTCTAGAAATGTATTCTTGTAGGAAAGCAAGAAAGACAGTAGAACATGATTGATAGAAACTTTTAATTTAGTGTTTTTTGTGGTTAACTTTCTTTTGCAGGCAGTTGTTCAGGATTGAAGGAGTTAAAAGTGTCTTCTTTGGGCCAGACTTCATCACAGTCACAAAGGTAAGCAGAAAAGAGGTTCCAATGGTCTAAATAGGAGCTGATGCTTGTCCAATCTACAGGGAGAGGTGAAAGGAACAGACTCCTGGCAGAGCCTTCCCTGGCTTGCATAACGTACACCAGAAATCTTACCTTTCTTTAGAATGTCCTCAAAATATTCACTACAGGGATTTAATTTAGTTTGTCAACATAATCTCTGTACAAAGTGCCTTCACAACTTTGTGGTAATTGTATTTCACACTGTTGTTCTAGTTACGGCTTCTGAGAATATTGTCTCTTGAATCTGATTTTCAGAGCCACCGAATGTCACGGCTTCCCTTGACATGAATTATTGTTGTAGGTGCTCAGCACTTTTTCAGTTCTAATCAAAATGCTAAAAGTCAGCTGAGTAAACTTTTAATATAACATTTTGCCCTTCTGTGGTCCCTTTCCTCTAAATTTAAATAAAAGAAGCCTCACATTTTACAAATGTGCATATTTACTATGGCATACTTAGGTTAAGTAAGTTTCTGTAGCCATATATAGTGAGCTAATGGCTGAGCTAGGAATAGATCTTGGGACTCCAAATGGATGATCATAAAGGCATCGCTGTTGTCTGATCTAGCATGCACATGGCATTATGAATAGAGCTTGGAACCATCTGCTCCAGAAATAGACCTTTACTACTTGAGCTAAAAGAGAAGTTTCATTAAATATTAAGTAGTAGTAAGGTTCATATCCTTTTAGGCTAGATAATAGTAGGCAACAAAATTACAAACACATGAAGGTGAAAGTCTATCCAACAAAGAACAGTGATGCACATAAATGCAAGCAAGTGCATTACATGTTGCCTCAAAATCCCTCCTTTGCCTCCAGTGGCAAAGCTTATTCATCTGGGACTCAGGAGTTCACCCAACCCAGGAGGTATTGTGTAATAAATCCATAGCTGCATAAATACTAGATAGTCGCTATGCCATTTAGTGGACAACTCATGAGACGTCAATAATAGAACACACAACCAAAACACAAACAGTTTGTTGGTAGAAATAAAGCTTAGCAGAACATCTGTGATTTTAGTTTCTTTTCATCTTACGTTGTTTGTTTTTATACACTAGTATTTTATACAGCAGTTGGCTTGCAAACATTGCAGGCAACTGCTTAAATCCAAACAACTAGACCTCTTTATTGAATATTTTAAATATAATTTTATGAAAACGTTTCTGTTTCATATTAGATTTGGTAAAACCGTTGAATAACATTAAATTTCAGGCCTAAATGCCCAGCAAGGTGCCTTTAAGATGGACAAAGGCCATGTATAAAATTCTTCTTTGGAATGAGGCAGAAACACTATATTTGGTTTTCTTAATTTTTTTATAGGTGAGCGAAGATTGGGATTGGAATTTACTAAAACCAGATATTTATGCAACCATAATGGATTTCTTTGCCTCTGGTTTACCTGTAATTACTGAAGAGGCACCTCGTACAGATACAGGTAAATGAAACTCTTCACGACTGGCTTATGCCTGTATATGGTCTTAGTCCTCTCTTAAGTTGATGTGTTTGATAGATCATGTTCAGAGGAAATGAACTTGCCCCACAGAAAACATGTGAGAAGAGAATAACTGAAGCAGTATAAATGGCTAAAATTAACACGCAAGATTCAGTGGTCTGCATAAGGTGCAATTAAACTAATAATATACAAACAGTTCAAAGCAGTTGTCTGACCATGAATATGGGGCCAGATTCTCAGATAGTGCAATGCTAAGGCCAAATTTTATAGATTCATTGATTCCAAAGCTAGAAGGGACCATTGTGAACATCTGTTCTGACCTGTATAACACAGGCCAGAGAACTTCCCCCAGATAATTCTGAGAGCACATCTTTTAGAACAGTGGTTTTCAATCTGTGGTCTGCTGACCCCTGCAGTCCACAGACTGAGTCTAAGATTTCCAATGGGGTCTTCACCCTCATTTGACATTTTTTAGGGGTTTGCAAATGAAAAAAGGTTGAAAACCATTGTTTTAGAAAAACATCCAACCTTCAGTGGCACCACACTGACTTTACACCAGCAAAGGATTTGGCCACGGCTGTTCTAGCCTTTTTTGGTTTGAAACAGTTTTTAAAAGTGCTTGGGTTTCTGTGTGTACAAAAATATTAGCGGTTGCTACAGAGTCTGCTTTTTACAAGCTCGCTATAAAGATCACTTGTCTCCTTTGTAAAGTGTTGAAATGCCCTGTGTTAATGGATTAATTGTAAAATTGCAATACTGTTACAACAAGAATGCAGAGAAGAGTTGCTAAGCCTAGCTGGAGGGAAACACTGCCTCTGTTGAGGTGTCCTGGTAGCCCATCTGTTGCTGTCAGCTGTTCTTTCAGTATGTTATTCAGAGAACTTCCTGGAGTGTCATTTTGAAAGTAATGACTTCTGTTAAGTAACTTAGGAGTTTTGAGGTTTATGGGTCTCAGTTCCATTACAAAGATGCTTTAAAGGAAAATCAACCATTTTTATAACTACTTTTCAGCCCTGTAGCTGGAAACAGTAGCCATTTGTCTTTCAAATAAAATTTAAAATGCTTTAATGGAGGTTACTAAGACAGTTGGTCAGTCAAGTAACTAATGTAGGTCTTGATACTCTAATAAACTTCACAGTTGTTAGGAATTTGGAAACAATTTATATATCTGTAATAAACCCTAGACAGAAGGAGAATTGTGTACCAAAACCCTAATGATCCTCAATCTCCCCCTCCCCCCATTCCTGCCATCTGATTCATGGCTGATCCTATAGAAAGAGAGGTGACATGTAGCTATTGAGGAAATCTATATTGGTGTAACTTACATGCTGAGGAGCCAGAGGGAGAAGGAGGTTGTAATACAGGGCTGCCTGTGTTAGCCCACATACCTGTATCCCATGCTGTTAGTTGCTTTTCTTGCTACTCTGTGCTTCGAGAAGAACCATGGTTATGCTTATGTGTGAGTAAAAGAGAGAATATTGAAGAAAATCTGAAAAGGTTTCATGTTTGTGCTGTAAATTACACCACCTTAGATTTAGCTGTGAGTTTAGCTCTTAGAATCGTCCTTTGGTGTATTGTTGGTATACTTAATCGTGGAAAAAGAATATTGTTTTTACAAGTATTTTACCACAGTATTATTAATCATAATAAGGCCTTGTCAATATTTTTCTTTGCATGTGTTTTTCCCCTAAAGCTGCATCAGAAGATGACGATGAAGTTGTATTAATGATTAAGGAACTTCTGGATACCAGAATAAGGTAACTTTAAACATTGCTAGTTTAAAGCGTTGTCACACAGTAGGCGTGTTTTGGATTATTTCAGAGTGATGCAATTCTAAATATTTTTAGGATTACACAAATTAAATGGGTAACATGGCATATTTCAGCTTGGTGCACAGAGAGGCCAGATTTGTTCATATTGTCTCTAATTGAAAATTGCACCTCGAAGTTCCCTTTGAAAACTAGCTTTGTGCTGAACAGTGTCCAGTTAGTGAGGGATCTGACTCAATCAAACTGACCCCTGCGAATCAAACTGCATTTTCCCAGATGATTTTAGAAGACAGTAGGGGATCCTGCAACCCACAATAGTGTGTTTTTTAAAATGAGTTCATTGGGACCAACCTGGTTATAGCTTTAGGGTGCTACTGCAGTCTAACTCTCTAATAATAAAAAAAATAACATGAAAGATCTTAGATTTTGTGGTGAGCACTCTTCTCCCCCCCCCCCCCCCATGTATTCATCTCCCTTGTTTTTCACATTTTGCTGTTCTCAGATGAGTTTCAAATCATTTAACATTTCATGTTCAGTAAAGTAGGGTAAACTCTATCATCTCAAATTTGTATCTCAGAAATTCACTCACAGAAGTCATATAAGCTTCCGTTAACTTTTATCCCTAAATTTTTTTTGCAGCAATTATATTTGGGTTTTGACACAGCTTGAAATTAGAATCTGGTAGTCAGTAATGTAGTGTTTAGAGCAGTTAAGAGATGTTTTTCAGTTCTTGTCATAAGGCAGCCCCACCTGGAGCATCCTTCTGCTGCAAGCTGTGGCATGACAGGCACACCTGCCTCAGTTTCCCTTCTTCATAGTCCCCCAAAGTAGTCCAAAGATTATTTGAGTGTAAATAGCCCTTGTGGGTTTAATTTATTACAAAAGAAAGCCCCATGCGCATAAGTCCCAATACCATAATCCAGGCAATGCATCGAATACAGCCCCAGCATGCCCTTGCTCTCCAGTACAACCCTCTCTGGCTCCAGCTCTCTGACTCCAAGAGCCAGCTGGCATCTCCTTCTGTTGCTGTCAGCCTTCTCTGGCCTTGGCACTCTTTGGCTCAGGAAGGACAGTTTTGGCTAGCCTCTCCACTGGCTCCCTAGTCCTCTACCCTTTTCAGCCTCCTGGCACTGGCTTTGGTACTTGAAAGTCAGCAAGCTAGACCTTCCATTGGCTCTTAGCTTTCAGCCTCCCAGCACTGGCTCTTCAGCCCCGGAAGGTCAGCTGGCCAGCCCCTCCACTGGCTCTATGAGAATTTGTCCCTCTTTCCAGGGAGGGCCTGCAGCAAGCTTTCTGCTCTCTGCAGATTTTCCCAGAGACCTCTAGTGTCCTGACTATTCCTGAATGGTTTCTCTCCAGGGCTGCCCAGAGGGGGTGCAAGTGGGGCAATTTGCCCCGGGCCCCGCAGGGTCCCCCACGAGTATGTCGGAGGCTCCCTCTGCCCCACGAGTATGTCAGAGGCTCCTGGGAGAGGGGGTAAGCGTCATGGTAAGGGGTCAGGGCCGGGCACCCCCGATCCCATCCCCCACAGCCCTGACCCACAGCCCCTCTGAGCTGGACATCCCCCGGCCCCATCTGACCCCCATCTCTGAGCCGGAAACCCCCCGGCCCCATCCTCCCCACAGCCCTGACCCCCAGCTCCTCTGAGCCGGAAACCCCCCGACCCCATTCCCCCCCACAGCCCTGACCCCCAGCTCTGAACCCAGCCCCTCTGAGCCAGAAACCCCCCCGGACCCCATCTCCCCACATCCCTGAGTCCAGCCCCTGTGAGCCGGGCACTCCCCAACCCAGAGCCCAGCTTCCCACCCAGCCCTGGGCAACAGCAGCACCACCCCCAGGCAGCGACAGCCATTGGTACCAACCATCACTATCATCCAGCGACAGCCCATTATGTAATTGCAAATGTATACATACCATTACAGCTTTTAATGTTTTTAAAGAATGTATTTAGTGTACTTTCAAATTATTACAAATTAATTTTTGAATGTATTTCACTAGTTATTTTTTACATTTCCAAATACATGTTACTATAGTATTTCAACTTTTTTTTAATGGAAGGGGCCCCCAAAATTGCTTTGCCCCAGGCCCTCTGAATCCTCTGGGCGGCCCTGTCTCTCTCCCCCTAATCTTGTATAGCACCTAGGTGCTGCTCCACTCTCTTAAATGACCAAACTGGGACTACCAGAGTGAACAGAAACAAATAAGAAATACAGAAATGTGGATGTGGGGAAATGCCTAATGTATTTCAGAAGTCCTCTTGTTACCGACGATGGCTTCTTCACAAATCACACATTCCAGGAGCAAACACTCTTACATACGGTGTAAGTGAATAGAATTAATTTGCATTTCTCAAGAAAATGCACCAACTTGGGCTTTTTTTATTTATAATTTCTATAAAATGTTGAACAGGAGTACTTGTGGCACCTTAGAGACTAACAAATTTATTAGAGCATAAGCTTTCGTGGACTACAACCCACTTCTTTGGATGCATATAGAATGGAACATATATTGAGGAGATATATATACACACATACAGAGAGCATAAACAGGTGGGAGTTATGCTCTCTGTATGTGTGTATATATATCTCCTCAATATATGTTCCATTCTATATGCATCCGAAGAAGTGGGCTGTAGTCCACGAAAGCTTATGCTCTAATAAATTTGTTAGTCTCTAAGGTGCCACAAGTACTCCTGTTCTTCTTTTTGCGGATACAGACTAACACGGCTGTTACTCTGAAACCTATAAAATGTTGCATTCTGAAAGCTCTTATAAAAATAAATTATAAGGTATATCTTTCAGCTGAAATATAGTGACAGTAAACTCATCTCTCAAAGATGAGGAAGGGATATAGAGGGGAGGAGGAAAAGCTTACCTAATTATATGGATCTATTGTGTGGGTGTATATAGAAGTTTTCAAACTGTGGGGTGCATCCCCCTTTGTCCCCCCCACTGCCTCCCTGGGGCATGCCAAGTTTTATCACAGGAGGCAGAGGACATGACAGGGTTGGGCTGAAGGGCTGGGGTCAGGAGGAGGCTTTGTCTGGAAGGGGGAAGCACACAGGACTCTGAGCAAGTGGTCTTGCCTGCTTTAATCACAGAATCACAGGGTTGGAAGGGACCTCAGGAGGTCATCTAGTCCAACCCCTGCTCAAAGCAGGATCAATCCCCAAATCGCCCCCTCAAGGATTGAGCTCACAACACTGGGTTTAGCAGGCCAAAGCTCAAACCACTGAGCTATCCCTCTCCCCTAACCAGGCTTTTTACTCATCTTACTCCTGCACAGCTGCAGCTGTGTCCACCAACTGGCAGGAGAGATTGGTGGGAGCTCTGCGAGTGGGGAGTTGAAGGCTGCACTCCAGGAGTACTGGCACTCCCTTCCCCCAGCCACACACAGCCTCCTCTTGATCCCAGCCTTTCAGCGCAGCCCCAGGGCTAAGAGTGCAGTCTCTTTCCCCTGCCGGACAGAGAATGGGGTCGCGCTGAACTGCTAGGGGCAGGAGCATGCTCTGTCCGGCAGGGAGGTCAGTACTCAAGGGGTGGAGCCTTTCGCTCCCTTCCTGATCCTGGCCCTTCAGCTCAGCCCATCTGCTTCCCCTGAGTGGGGGTAATGGAGCGAGGCAGGGAGCCAAGTGCTGGCAGCTGCAGGGAGCAGAAGGCTTCCTCAACTGCCATGTGGTGTGTACTCCCTCCCCAACTGACCCCGCAGGTACCAGGTGTGACGCACATGGCGGGTGTGACGCACATGGCAATCTTCTGCATATTCTTGGGAGACCAGATTGAGTGAAGCTTAAGTATCTTTGGGGTCCATTGTATTAAAAGCAGCGTTTGTGGACTGGGATGGTATGTCACTCTCCAGGACAGAGATGGGATGTGAGGCATGAGAGTTCAAAGGACGATATTGAAAATGTGCTAGATGGGAATGGACTTTGGGGGACAATATGTGTGAAGTGTATTTCCTGGGGGATATCTAGGGAGAGGTTAATGCAAATTCCCCACCTCTGGTTATGCAAAAAGCGAGACTTTGGTGCTACAACCTGAGGAATGACTCGTACCAGGTCTCGGACACTGGAGATCAAAGGCCTAAGCTGCGTAAAGAAACAGCTGAACTGCCCAGCCTGGGTTCTGGTTCTGAATCTAGACTGTAACCACAGGGGAAAAACAAGTTGTGGGTTTTGAAAGGCTGATCACCCACTGGAGCCTGAGGTTGGAGTTGGGGGTGACCTCTGGTAAGCTTTTTAGCATGCATGTAGGTTCTTTTCTTGTTTTAACATGTTTTTTCTGTAATGCTTTCACCTTAACAAATATGCTTGCTTAGAAAAAGCTGAGTGGCAGCTTATAATTGTGGCTAATACACTGGTCAGTGCCTCTGGAGAGAAAGCCAAGTGCAGTCGCTGGCCTTTCAGGCAGCTGGAGATATCACATTGTAGGCAGAGAACTATGCAGCTTTACTAATCCCCTGGGCAGGAGAGAGTGAGATGCAGGTCTCTGCCCAAGAGAGGTGATGGCTGATGAGCTTGGAGCCTAGAGTGGGTACCCTTGAGGAACCACGTGTGGGGGACACAGGTGCAGTTGCCCTGAAACTGTGACACCAGGCACTCCTCCCCTCATTGCTTAGAAAAAGAGAGGTGTGCATGAGACATGGGGGTAGCTCAGCAGAAAAAAGTTTGGGCGCCTTTGGTATGTAGTAATGATTTGAAAGATGGCATTAAGTAAGCTTTGCTGTCGTGGGTTATGTGGTTGCCTAAAACCCCCATGGTACATTAGCCTTAACATTCACAGTTGCCTCTTTTATATTCCACAGAAGTTCTGTTAAAATTGTTTGTCCTTTTTCTCAGTTGGCCAGGAGGCTGTTGAACAGACCATTTGCAGTAGTCTATGTTGTTGTGTCAATATCATTACTGAATAGCTTCCAGGAGCTCTGTATAAGCCCAGTGATACATACAGAGCATTCATTGTTTACTCTGAAGAACATCAAAAATAGAAGCAAAGAAATCAGAAGCCTTATGAGAGTATGTCTACGCTGCAATTAAACACCTGTGGCTGGCCCATGTCAGCTGATTTGGATTTACGCGGCTTGGGCTACAGGGCTGTAAAATTGTGGTGTAGACATTTGGGTTCAGGCTGGAGCCAAGCTCTGGGATCGGGAGAGCTCAGGCTCCAGCCCGAGCCCGAACATCTACACCACAATTTTACAGCCCTTAGCCCGAGCCCCACAAGCCTGAGTCAGCTAACATGAGCCAGCTGCACTCTGGGAGGGAAAAAAGGAAGACTGGAATTGTGCCGTAACATGTTAAAATCTTGTCAAATAAAGGAAGAATGAATTCTCAATCAGATGCTTTTTGTTTGTTGGCTTCCAGGAATTAAGGTGATTTGTGTAGAGTAAGTTGTTGACGCTGATGTTAATAAATGTGACCAAATCCTAAATTATTGCAGCAGAGGTGAAGTTCTCAAGTGTTTTTCTGGGAATTGGTATAAAGAGCTTCTGTTCAAGTAACATGACACTTTTTAGCTTGGCATCTGGAAAAATGTTGCTATGGGGATGCATTTATAAAGTTGGTCATTTGTTAATTGTGACAGGAGACTAGATTGGGGAAATGTCAATTGCTCTGGGGTCCGATGCTGTGTGCCTCATCAACTAACCAGATCAGGTCCATATGTACTTTTTCTTCCTTACATTGTGTATACAAAGCACAGTAAGCATTCAGAATCCTCTAGAATATGTCCTAATTATTCCCCATACTACTACATTCAGTTTGTAAAAAGCTCTAATACACAGAAGGCAATTTTAGGAAGGAAAGTCCTCCAGTTCTTCAGCTTACTGAGGATTCTGCCTTAATACAGTACAGAGAGGAGAGTGAATTGGTGACAATTAAAATTTATGCCTGTTGGAAAGTTTCAGGATGTTGCTATGGGGGTGGAAGTGAAGGCTGTTTATCATGGGAGTTAATTGTAACTTAGTTGTCTTGGTAGCTTGTATAATATAAAGAAATGTGATTACTCAGTTGTTTTTGGTTGTAAAAAAAACCAGACAAATGTTTTACAAGCTTGTAGCTCTCTATTTCCATATTAACTTGCCAATTGCAAAAATACTAGTTCAGAACTTAAAACTGACTCTTGCTCTCTTCCCTCATTAAGTAAGTATTTGCTACTAATTTTTTTTTTTTTTTTTTTTAACTAGTAGAACACATCATGGAATTCTCAAGCTTTGTATAGGAATGGATGGCTTGGGAGCTATAGAGCCTTTGTCTCTGTCACTAGCCTAGGTCAGAGTTGTCAGCAGTTGATGCTATCTGATGGCTAACTCTTAGTTCTTTGTGACAGGGGTTGGGAGGGATTGCAGGCTAGCTCCCAGTCACAAAACTCATCAAAGTTGGCACATTTCCTCATTGGCCAAGGAATAAATAGGCCTTAGGCTACATGTACACTATAGAGCAGAGGTGGGCAAACTACGGCCCGCGGGACTGTCCTGCCTGGCCCCCAAGCTCCTGGCCCGGGAGGCTCGCCCTCGCCCCCGACCCCTCCTCTGCTGTCCCCCCTCCCTCACAGCCTCAGCTCGCTCACTCTGCCCCCCGGCGCAATGCTCTGGGCAGGGGGGGCTGTGAGCTCCTGGGGCAGCGCAGCTGCAGAGCCCGGCCTGACCCGGTCTCTGTGCTGCGTGGTGGCGGTGGTGGCGTGGCCTGGCTCCTGGCCGCGCGGCTGTAGCGCCGCCAGCCACCGGTGCTCAGGGCAGCGCAGTAAGGGGGCAGGGAGCGGGGGGTGTGGATCAGAGTCAGGGTGGGAAAAGGGAGTTGAATGTGGGCAGGGGTCCTGGGGGGGCAGTCAGGAAGGAGGGAGGGTTGGATGGGGCAGGAGGGGGCAGTCAAGGGCAGGGATTCCAGGGGCACTCAGGGACAGGGAGAAGGGGTTTGTGGATGGGCCAAGGGTCCTAGAGGGGCCGTCAGGGAACAGGGGAGGTTGGATGGGGCAGGAGTCCCGAGGGGCGGGGGCAGATAGGAGATGGGGGGCCGGCCACGACCCCCTCCCCTAACCAGCCCGCCATACAATTTACGAAAACCGATGCAGCCCTCAGGCCAAAAAGTTTGCCCACCTCTGCTATAGAGCTTTCATTAGCACACCTGTACCAATGTAAGATCTCTTGTGTAGCTGCTTTATGTCGACAGGAGAGAGCTCTCCCCTTGACATAATTAAACCACACCCAGCGAGTGGCGGTAGCTATTTTGGCATGAGACGCCCTCCTGCCAGCATAGTGCTGCGCACACTACCACTTATGTTGCTCAGGGGTGTATTTTTTTCACATCCCTGAGCAACATAAGTTTTGCCGACATAAGTGGTAGTGTAGATATGGCCCCAGAGAAAGAACTTTGGTCCCTTCAGATCAGGGTTGGGGAATGTTGACCTGGAGCACTCTAAGGAGACAGGTTTCAGAGTGGTAGCCGTGTTAGTTTGTATCAGCAAAAAGAACGAGGAGTACTTGTGGCACCTTAGAGACTAACACATTTATTTGGGCAGCTTTCGTTAGCCCACGAAAGCTTGTGCCCAAATAAATTTGTTAGTCTCTAAGGTGCCACAAGTACTCCTCGTTCTTTTTTCTAAGGAGACATTTGCCCTGTCATTGCCCATGTTGGACCAGTTTGTGTAAAAAGAAAGGGCTAGAACTAACTCTTACATGAGCATTAAATGAACTCTTACAATTTTTAGAACAAAAATTACCTGCAGTAATATTTTCTGTTTCTGTTTCCTCAGGCCAACAGTTCAGGAAGATGGGGGTGATGTCATATATAAAGGCTTTGAAGATGGGATTGTACAGTTAAAGTTGCAGGGTTCATGCACTAGCTGTCCCAGTTCTATCATAACACTGAAGAATGGGATACAGAACATGCTGCAGTTCTATATTCCAGAAGTAGAAGGCGTGGAACAGGTATGTGACTATGAAGGTGTTTTTTTGATTTATAGACAGGACCTCTTCCCCCTCAGTGGCATGTAGAGTTCTGCTCAAGTAATTTTAAATACAATTTTTTAAAAGTACATAATTTTGCCATTCCGATGATATGGCATTTTAAGCAAATGGATACAGGGCACTATAAAAGGAATAACAGTATTTAACCCAGAAACATCCATGCCACTGGGAGTTACTGATACTTACAACAGGTTATGTCGGTGTGGTTTTTTTTTTTTTTTTTTTTTTTAATTTACCGAAGAAAAACTTCATTTCCATAGAGACGGGATGCTGTTAAATGCCTCTGCTTCCTGCAAAACTTCCATTCTTAGAAGCTGCAACCTGCATGGGTCTCGGACCACAAATCAACCTTGAATGGGAAAACTTCTTTAATAAATTAATGAATTATAGGGACAGTAGTCAGATTAAATCCCTAGAATCCACCTTCTTCTAGCATGGTTTGGCACATCGCGTCTTTGTTCAAATAAGATGGGGCAAAAAGCCTGACACATTTTGTTCCTCGCACAGTTACAGCTGTTTTTATTTTTCCTCATCCATGCATTTGTACTATGTACTCTAAATTTTGTAGTGTTATTTTGTTCCAATAACACAGCACATGAAGGTTATTAGTTTTTCCTTTTTTATTGACTCTGTTTCAAATGTATTGCTTCGCTCTAGTCTCAGAAACATGGGATGGATTTTATAACTGGAAATTTTTTTGGAAAAACATTTTTTTTTGTGTGTGTCAGTGAAAAATATTTCGGTGTTTTGGGGACTTTCTTCTGATATGTATAATTAACCAGGAACAATTTTTTTGCTCTCTATATACTAAAATAAGTCTGTGTCCGCAAAAATACAAATTCAGATACATTCTCCAATTAAATATCTGGTATGTGTTAGTGAATGTTCTCAATGCTTTCGTAACCACTTGGTCTGCTTCTTAGCATTACACAACCTTCTTATTTCAGTCAAATCTCTTCATGTCATTTTGATTGAAGTGAGTGGCTCACCTCTTTCATGTGACCATCATCATATAATGACACTGAACAATTGCTACTCCCATTGCTTTCTCTGGGAATTAAGTAGCTCTTAAGATCAGGTTCAATGTAATTAACTGTGTGAATAACAAATGTTGTCATTTATACTTATGGCTCTTTCTTGAGCTCTTGTGTTGTCCTAGTGAAGCAAAGTTGAAAATGATTACTTAAACAACGTTTGGGTTTTGGTTTTAGGTTGTTGATGATGAAGATGGAGTGGAGAAAGAAGCAAACTCTACCTGAGCTAACAGCATGTGTGAGACTATAAATAGCAAAGTTTTCCTGAGGGTGTGTATAACTTAACCATGTCCCGAGGAACAACAAAAACTGCATTCTTTACTTTATAAAAATAGTTAAATTTTCATCTTTTAAAATGACCCCCCATGTTTAAAGATAATACACTGCCTTTTCTAGGGACTTACTATATGGTCTGCTTTCAAAAGAGAACTTGTTCCTTCTCCTGTAGACTTCATAACTGTTACGCATGGTTAAGAAACAAATGAAAAAGGCATTTTTAAACAGTGATTTGTCGGTCTATTTCTATTTCACACACAAAGGCTTGAGAATAAAAGTGGGAAGTGAAAAAAGTAAGTGAAATTGTTTAGAATAAATTCTAAAGAAAGTTGTGCATTTTATATAATATCTGTATCAAATGTTCTCCCTGTTCTGCCTTATGGGCTTTTGAAATGACTTGCAATCATATTCTGAAGCTCTGAGATCTAGAGTTTATTTTTATGAAGTAAATTATTTTTGTTCTTGATTACTGTGTATGAGTTTTGACTAAAAGTTAACCTGGTCACTTCAAATGTTTGTTGTTGATTATACCCAGTTGTTAAATATAATAATATTCACTAGTTTTGTGATTATTATTTCCTTCCTTCCAACCATTGGATAGATAATAGCAACAAAATCAAATACAATTAGTTACAGATGTGAATTAACTCTCCAAGAAAATAATACCATTTTTAAAGAAGAGTTCATTAGATGATCTTTATCAGCCATGATAGTTGGAGACCCTTATGCACTTTTTTATAACTAAAGATTATCCAGCATATATTATTAATCTGTTTAAATTTGCAATAGGTCCTTCCTTAACATACTATTTCTGGGTGAGGAAAAACGTGGCGGGAGAGAACACATCAGTTTTACAAGCATTTAGAAACTATGGGAAGAGGAAAAGTTGACTTTTTGAAACTGAAACATGTCACTCGTGCATTTCAAGAGCAAAACATCTATTTCGTGGGTATGTAGAGGCATAACCTGTTTCCAGTGCCCAGCCTGAGTAGATGACTTGGGTATTAGAGATTCTGCTTTCCAAATGAGTTGCTATATGGCCACGACTTGGACTCGTGGCTGAAAGAGTTCCCACAGTTTTTGTGCTCCCACCCCCACATGCAGGAGTTGATTGCCTGCTGCACATGCCCCATCTCCCTTCAAGAGCCACAGCCATGCAGGAAGATTCCACAGCACTAGACTCCAAGGTGATGAGCAGTACATAACCCCTGAAATTCTGCCTGCCTGCCTCCCTCCCACCCCATGCACAATGGAACCAGAGCAGATCTGTTGCAAGTAGAGCCTTTCATATCAATAGGCTGGGTTTGGGGTAACACAGTGGACATCACTGAATAAGCAAAACAGCCTTAGAAATCCCTGCTCAGAGCAGTCTTGAGTGATCATTTTTGAGGAGCTGGGATTCCTTTAGAAAATTCAAGATCTGGTTTACTCTTCCAGATTTTTCAGTAATTATAAGCACACACCTACTTACAGCCTAATCACAACTGAGGATCAAGTAGGGCAATGTAAGTACACGGTGTGAGGTAGTAAGGACCACTCTCTCGGTTGGTTTAACTCCACCAGTTTCCCAGATCTCATGAATTAAACCAGCAGAGAATTGTGCCCACAGGGCACAAAGCAGCATGTGGTAACAATGGACTTTATGCTCTCTGTATTCAGTTTAAGGATACATATTTATTTTAACAAAACAGCTGTTGGAACTCTGATTTGGAGTCATAATGCAGTGACTTATAAATAATAACCAGGATTTGGAGTTTGGAACTCCCGTATGTTTTTGTCCCCCTCCCTCTTACAAATAAACAATGTCTAATCTTGCTAATGTATTTATAACAAAATTACCCCTGAGGCAGACGTGTGCTCTTCAAAGGACCAGCTTGTGCACAGGCTAACACCATGCTCGTGCTTTCAGCAGCAAAGTACAAAATGGCTGGTAATGTTTCTGATTTCTCAAAAATTGAGCTTTTTTGGTCAGTTTCATGACTATCTTTATAAACCATTAAATACTCAAATGCAAAATAGGTGTATTATTGTGAATTAAATAAATCCTCTCCATTTGTCTGTCAATGTGCTGTCTCTTTTGGTCAGTATTTTTATTAGCATAGTTAAGCAGCATTAACTCATCTACACACTAAGGGCTTGATTCTGCCTCTGCTATGGATGTGTAACCAGTGCTGATTTCTGTGGGAATGGTATGTACACAGGCGAGGGCTGAATTTGGCCTTTAATATTTTACACTTGTAGTTGAAGATTAATGAAGACACATTAAATCCCTATTAGCTTTGTGGTTAAAGCACTGGACTGGGACACAGTAAATTTGAATTTCAGGTTCCAGCTGTGCCATAGACTTCCTTTGTGACCTTGGCCAACTCACTCAGTTTCTCTCATTTTTTTCCTCTGTGAAATGGGCATAATACTTGCTTTCTCCCTGTTTTTATCTGTCTTGTCTATTTAGATAGCAAGCTCATTAGGGGAGGGATTGTCTGACTGTATGTGCAGGACCCTGCACAATGGGGGCCCCTATGTGCTACTGTAATACAAATAAATACTCTGTTTACCCATGGATAAACTAGGGGTATAGAGAGGCGGTTACTTGCCCAAGTTCACACAGCAAGTCAATAAGAGAGCTTGGCACTTCAAATCAATCCTGATTCACAACACCGTGCTGTAACCACAGACAAAAGTAATTGAGGTCACTGTATTATTCGCTACTTTAAAAACCTGTGTGCATATGTGGAAAAATGTATTTATGAAACACCGCTTCAACCATTTAAAAAATAACTGATGGCTATCCATTCATATTCTAAATTTCTATTAGTAAGTATTAGCATGTAAATGTAATAGTATCAAAGTGATGCGTACAAGTGAATCCTAGCTTAGCAAACAAAAACAAAAAACCTACAATCACTGTTAAATTTATGTGAAAAAAGGCATTGGTTCATTAAACTGAATAAAACAAAAGTTAGATGGCAGTATAACAATGACATTATTACCTGTATTGCAGTGGCACCTAGAAGTCCCAGTCTTGGACCAGGGTCCCATTGTTCTAGGTGCTGTATAAACAGAATAAAAAAAGATGGTCTTTGCCCCCTAGAGTTTACAATGTAAGTAAATTATACATTAATATAAATCTTTAATAACAGTAAATTCTGATTTTATGACAGCCAAAAGTTGGTAACATTATCAGTTCAGATCATTGGGAATTTCACTCTGGACATTCAAAATTCTGCATGAAAGACGTCAAGTTCCTTCAAAAGAGCCCTGCTTCTGTAACTTTCCAACAGTAGGAGTGGCAAACCCTGAAGACTGGCTTCTGAAATGGGTCTACTACAGTCTGCTGTAAGTACAACTCCAGGTGCCAAAGTTGACAGTCACTTAAGCTGTATTTTGAATTGCTGGAGTTTGAAAAATCAAAGTGGTACTATGGGATAGCGCTTGGAATAAAAATACACCTCTACCCCGATATAACGTGACCCGATATAACACGAATTCGGATATAATGCGGTAAGGCAGCGCTCCAGGGGGACGGGGCTGCACACTCCGGCGGATCAAAGCAAGTTCACTATAACGCGGTTTCAGCTATAATGCGGTAAGATTTTTTGGCTCCCGAGGACAGTGTTCTATCTGGGTAGAGGTGTATATTTAAAACACTTATTACAAATTAAAATAGGATTCTGCTAGCAAATCTGTAATATGAATATCGTACATCAGTACATTTACTATTCTTTGGAAAAATACAAGGGTTGCCACTGACACCTTCGCTTGCACTTACTTTGCAGACACTTGTACATTCAAAATATTCCTCAAGATTAAAAACAAAAAACAAAATCCACACATGCAAACTAAGCTAATACAGCTCTCCTCTTTTATAGACAATTACAGCTATCTTAAATTCTCGCCATCTTGAAACTGTTCACAGGAATAGAATACCTGTCTTTTCACAGGATGTGATTCATTCCAAGCCTCTGGAGGAAACTAGCTTATGCCTTTTTATATGGCAGTACATCTGATAATATAACTTTGCATGATGTGAAGCAATCAGCAAATATAACCCTCTGTGATGGGATTCATGAGGCAGGTACTTTCAGCCCAGCAACAGGAGGAAATAGCTCAGATTACTTAAGTCATTATTTAAAATGTATGTCATCAAAGATTGCAAAAGACTATATTGTTTTGAGGGTTTTTTTGCGTAGCAGGTGCGTAGATAGCAATCTGAAGCTCAGGCCTTTAGCCAAAATTTATATGCCACGTAAGATTACTCCATTCAGGGTTTTACCCAGAGCACTGCAGTTAATGTTATATTTCCAAAGTCTGCATTTGTCAGACAGGTATGTAAATGTTTTCATTTGCTTTTTTTTCTGCTGGTAATACACTTGGGCCGTATCTCCACTAGAAAGTTATACCACTTAAACCATACCAGTATAGCTATTCCTGTACAGGAATAAGCTATGCTGGTATCAAACATCTTTATATTGGTATGACTGCGTACATAGTAGGTGATACATCTATTTTGGTCAAAAATCAGATCCCCTAGCTGAAAATAGTTGTACTGGTTTAAAAGAAGTGTGTAGAGCAGGGCTTGGAATAAGAACAAAAACCTTGTGGCCTAAGTTTGGCCATTGTGGGGGAAAAGTGATGAAACCATTTCAAGAATGAGTGAACATACAACTTGCAAAAGCAGAATCGGCAGAAGTGGCTAAGCAGGGAGAGGTGGAAACCAGCCAAAATATTCAAGTGGCAGAGCTGTACAGTGCCCCCTGGAAGCTGGCACTCACAGTGACTGCCCTGCTTGCCCTTAGATCCGGACCTTGAGTGTCATTTTTTATGTCATTGTATGTGTATACTGTCTTTAGGTAACCCAATCCACAAAGTTATATGTACCTTAAGGATCTGCACAAACAGGGCCGTTGAGAGCGGGTTCGGGCCCCCCAGCAAGGGCGGACCGGCTAAATGGGGCCGACGAAGGGGCGGGGGGAAGCTGGGCCCCAGTAATTTGTACCGGTTCTCCCCCTCGTCAGCCCTGTGCACAAGGGTTGGTATATGAAGGCCATTACTAGTTCCTGGGGTGTACACACCTAGAAACATGGCCTATGCCTTCTGCCTATTCAGTCTCAGCTTAGAATACCCTTGGTATGACATCTGTCTATAGTTTTTCTAAAGTGCCTAGGCGGGTAGCATTTTAGCAATAAATACACTCAGGATCTACGGTGGTACTAATGAACATACAGTATGCATTTCATGGGTGCTTTAGTCCTGCCCCTGCTCCCACTCAAACTGACAAAACTCCCATTGACGTAACTGAAAGCAGGATCCAGGTCCTTCATGCCCAATAAATCTAGGCACCTCTCAATTCACTGTTGCCATTGGCTCATACTAAATTCAGCAGTGAGTTTCAGCATGGAGAACTGCAAAATGCTGGGGTGGTCTTTGAGCCTAAGTCAGCATGGAACAGCAAAAAAAAGGACAATCGTGAAAGAAAGAAGTGGATGGATTGAGTCTGTTTCACACAGTGGCTGTGAAAATGTGGATGGTGGTGCTTTGAGGTTAATGGGGGTGACATTCATGTATCATTGGCCAAATAGATCCTACAATGTCAATGACTTAGGGGACAGAAGGAGAGTTTATTTCTATTCGTTCGCAGTTGTACTATAATGATAAATTGGTAGATTTCCCCCCCCCCCCCCCCAACCCAGTTCTTTCATTGTCAGGAACAACTCAGTCTTGTAATCTGCCCACTCAGAATCTAGATTATTGCTCTGTCAAAGGACGCACCATTTCTGTTGTCCCTTAATTAAAATCTGTTGTTAAGGTAGGATCATATAGAGTCACAGAAAAAAGTGAGTAAGATAAAAATTTAAGGTCAACACTTCACCATTAGAAGGGGTGGGGGAACTAAACAGCTTGATTTTAAATAAATACTCTACTGAAAAATCATGTTGTAAAAATGTGTTAATTTATTTAGATTACTAGTTGCACCCTACTCCATGAATGATTATGAAATTTACTTGTTGCTATGTATCCTGGGTGTTTACTTTTGTATTTTTCAAGTCAGTTTCAACTTAGAGCTGCAAGGCTGGTTTTCAAAATCAGAATGGGGTAGTTTATTTTTTTTTAATAAAACTGTTGTCACTGGAATTTTTTAAATTGTAGGAAATTTCCTTTACTTTTGCACTTGCTAAAAGCTTGCTTTTTCAGAATTTATACATAGGGACACATGTTGCCTGTCCTTTTCAAGAATGGCTTCTTCAGCTTTTTGCAGTGTAGGGTCTCCATTTACTGTTGTTTAAACAGTTATTTTGTATAGTATTTGATAAAGATTATTTAATTTTTAGATCCATATGGTTATTCTTTTAGATGTTTAATATTTTGTCACTATACCGGAGGTCTTCTGCCAGCAATATACATCTTATTTTCAACTTTAGCATTATTTTACAGTGTTATCTAGGGGTTAGAATGGGGGGACTGGCAGTTAGGCGTTCCACTCACTGTGTGAATTTAAGCAACTCACATAACTTTTCAGTACCTCAGTTTAACCTGTAAAATGGGGTAATACAAATAAATGTTGAGGCTTAATTAATGCGAATGAAGTAATTTGTGATTCCTCAATGAAGCACCACCATTAACACCATCACTGACTTAAAAAACAAACATACCCTTCTCTTACTGTTATAGGTGTCCTCCTACCATACTCACCTGCCACTCAATGTGTTTGGACTTCTCTTATTCCCTGCTGTCTAGTCAAAGTTCCTCCCCGCTAACGGTGGTAAAGGTGGTAGTCTGTGTCAAGCTTTGGCTCAGAGCTAATTACCAAACCTGAGTTCTAAACTCCAATCCCCAGGGAATGCAAAAAGTGTGATGGGTTGCTAGGGTTGTGCCTGAGTGCACAGAAATCTGTGACTTTCTAGCAGTCACATGACTTTGTTTTCTTTTAATCATGTATATCAAGTCCTTCATTTAGGATGGGCAGGGCCAGATAGTCTATGAGGGGGGAATTAGTTAACGTCTTCAACATGTTATTACTTCTGTCTCTTCTAAACATTCAGCAATTTCATTTAGGGTTAACTGATTGTGCTTATTTCTTTTATTTGTACCCCAAAATGTATTTTACTACTTTCAAATGTTTCTCAATAGGAGGCCCATGATGGTCACAGTAGCAGACTTTCTATTGTTGTAACTAGATCCCTATGTACATTACAAAACTCTGTTTTCCCTAACATAGTTATTTATGTGATTTCAGTTTATAGTAGAGCATGGCCCTTAGCCATGTTCTATAATCAAGCAAAAGCTTTGATCAGTACTGGACTTCATTAATAATCTAACCAACCCCCTCCCCGCTGTCCTGGTCTTGGTCCTTCCTATCCTTGAATATGTGGTGTGTAATATGGCTGACGTGTAATCTATCCAGGGTTTTTAGACTATAATTTCCTACAGGCAGGGATTGTATCTTCTTTGGTATTTGTACCGTGCTTTGCCTGGCAAGTTACAAAGAGCTTTTCTTCAGCTGATCTGAAAAAAAGCTCTGTGTAGCTTGGAAACTTGTCTCTTTCACCAACAGAAATGGGTCCAATAAAAGGTATTCCCTCACACACGTTGTGGTTAAATAACATTCATTTGGACGCCACCTTATTATTAAACTAATTTTCTAGGTTTCATGGTTCAGACCCAGAAATTGGATGAGGCCCAATTAATATCCCCTTATTTCCTCCACACCCTCTGCCCCTGCTCCCCTCCCACCCCCACCCCTCTCCTTTGGATGTTTGCTGTAATGGAATAGTTCTTGGCTTTTGTGGGGGATACAGATGCTGTTCCCTTACAATAGAGGGCATGCTTGGGCATAGCTTAGCGTGCCCACCAAGTCACAGGCTTCCCCAAGGCCTGGTTAAAGATAGAGCTTTTCGTAGGTGAGGACATGCAGCTCTAGTAGAGGCTAGGAGCAGATTTCTCCCATGCTGCCCTCCAAACCTTGTTGTAAAGTGCAGAGGGGAGTTCGTATGGGAGAGGTAGCCGTGTTAGTCTGTATCCACAAAAACAACCAGGTGTCCGGTGATGCCTTAAAGACTTGCATTTATTTGGGCATAAGCTTTCATGGGTAAAAAACCCACTTCTTCATATGCAAGAGGGGAGTTTGGTTTCCAGGCCAGGTCAGACCTGGGCTAAGTAGGGTGACCAGATGTCCCGATTTTATAGGGACAGTCTTGATGTTTGGGTCTTTTTCTTATATAGGTTCCTATTCCTTCCCCCGCCCCCCGTCCTGATTTTTCACATTTGCTGTCTGGTCACCCTTGGGGACCGTTAGTACCAAGTGCGGCCATTCTAATACTGCAGAAAGTGGCCAGAACCCGACAAACTCATCTCAGGTGGGCCAGTGGCTGGGTTCATCTTTGTCAAGGGCTGGGAGCTGGTCTCACCTTTCTGCTGATGCCTTCCCTGTCTCCTGTCCCCAGCCCCCCCCCGTCTCCCCCCCCCCTTTTCCACTCTGCTCCCTTCCCACCCTCTCCCCTCTGTGTTCCTCTCCCCCCGGGCGGATCCGGATGCGGATCCGGCCTGCCACGTCCCAAGCGCCACGGCACCGCTGCGGGCGGGGCCGGCCGGTGGGGCGGAGCGCGGCGCGGGCCGGGCCCAATGGCGGGGAGCGCGGGGAGCCTGCGTCCCTGGGCCCGGGCCTGCTCCGCCCCCGGCCGCTGCCCAGCCAGGCTCCCGTCGGCCCGCAGAGCAGAGCTGGGTTGTCCCTGAGCGCAGGCACCATGTGCGGTAGGGACCCCGCGAGGGGAGCGGAAAATGGGGGCTGTACGGGGGCAAGGGGTGTGGGATAAATACGGTGTAGGTGGGTGGGTAAGGTGCGTCTGGGGGATATACACGGGGTAAGGGGGGCCTGGGGGATATACGGGGCGGGTAATGGGGGTTTGGGGATATACACGGGGTGTGGAGAGGTAGGGGAGGCCTGGGGGATATATAGGGGTGGGGGATATACGGGGGTGTGGAGGGTTAGGGGGGGTCTGGGGAATATACAGGGGTGTGGAGGGGTAAGGGGGATATACAGGGGTGTGGAGGGGCATACATGGGGCTTGGGGGGATATGTCAGGTGGGGGATATACAGGGTGTGTGGGGGGGATCTGGGGGATATATGGGGTGGGGGATATACGGGGCTGTGGGAGGATATACAGGGGTAAGGGGTGGGGTTAGGGGAGCAAAGGGGTGGGGAATGTGGCGGACATGGCAGATATTTTGGGGAGCAGTGGGTGGAGGAAATGGGGAGCTGGGGTGCAGGGTTTGGGGGAACTTGGACATGGGATATATTGGGGGTGGAGGGGGATCTAGGGCAAATTAAGGGAGAGCAAGGGTGGGGATTTAGGGGGAAATGAGCAGGTGGGGGCGTGGGGGGTAGGGATCTGGGAGACTAGATGGAAATATTGGGGGAAACAGAGAGCAGGGGATGAATGATATGGGGAAAGTACTTTGAGCAGGCCGTAGTGATAAGGAGGATGAAGGAGGATATAGAGTTTAAGGAGTAAATATAGGGGGAGCCCAGAAATGATTAGTATAGGATGAAACTATGCATGTTTGAGAATATGAGACTTATTAGGAAGTTGGTGGATGATGATAGTTGGGGACTTTTGGGGCAGGGCAGATACACATGATCTTTAAATGAATAGTTTCCCTCACACAGTAACTTTTTAAAATCTGGCCCCTTAATGTTCATGTGCAAGTCTCCTGCTTCAGGGTATATGTATGTTTCCTTTATATGCTCCTTTGTGGTAAAGCATCGGGTAGTGGGAGGAGTCAGTGTTGGCAACTAGATTAGAAAGCGTGTGTTTAGCTTATCATTCATGCATCCCAATTTCCTTGCAGCAGAGATGGGGTTCTTTGCATGGCAGTTCTTTGTGTGTGAGAGGTATAGGAAATTTCCAGTTGATCCTTGCTGGAAAGAGATGTCCTCGCAAGTCTGTTGAAGTGAAATAGAGCTAATAGGCAGATGATACAGGCAAATTTTTACACTCACAATTAAAATAATCATTCCCTAGTTGGAATGTGTGCTGCTAATTTCAGTATAAAAATGAAGTTGATGAATTATGCATTGACTGAATGTTCCTCGCTTATTTAAAGATTGGGAGACATGTCCATTATTTTAGAGATGACCATAAATACATGTACAACAGTTTCTTCCCAGATCAGAAATTATTTTACCATCTCTGTCTTTAAATGACTTTGTTGGCATGAAATGCTATACAATGCTTTCCCAAAGTATAAAAAGGCTGAGACCGTAAGTATCTAACAGTAGTTGCGGAACAAGCATGTGCACAAGAGGACTACACCCCATGACCGTTTGTTGATTTTGTCGATATCTGACTCAGTGGCAGGTTGTATGAAGGGTGATGCTACTTTTGTCCTCTGTCTCATCTAGGCGTGTAAGGTGGGATTTTCAAAAGCTAGAAGCATAGTGAAAGTCAGTGGAACTGAGGTTTTCAAAAGTACCTAAGGCCTGGTCTAAACACACAGTTGCACAGGTTTAGCTAAAAGTGTGATTTTTAAACTGGTGTAAACCCATGGGTGGACTCTCTGGAGTAGGTTTGCCACACAGGGGTTTGCACCAGCTCAGCTAAACCAGTTTTTTAACCTGTGCAGCTCTGGTGTGCAGACAAGACTTAGGATGTTTCTGCACTGCATTGTAAATCCAGGTCTGTGGGACAGGGCTTCGGGACTCGGTGCTTCTGAGTCCATACTTGAGTGTTCACGCTGCATTGTAACCCTGTGTTTACAGTTGCTGATCTCTCAGCCGCGCTAACGTGTCCAGCAGAGCTTCTGATTAGGGGCTGCATCTTGGGCTGCGTCCAAACCGCAAAACGACAAGGCTTGAACGGCTCGGGCTCTGACCTCACCTAGCAGGATCCTAGGACCCTGGTCCTGAATGTGTCCTGACCCAAGTCAGACTCATTTGTGTGTGGACAGAACAGGACAGAGCCTGGGCTTAGAGTGCAGTACAGATATACTCTTGGAGTACAAGTCATTCCTTGCACACCCACCCTCATTTGCTACGGAGCTGTTGAAACTCATCTCCAGTTGGCCCTCAATGCCAGCCTCCACTGCCCACTTGTTACATTTGAAAACAGAGACCTTCAAGCTTTCTCCCATGCTGTCCTGTAGCCTTGTGAGGCACTTTCCATAAACATCTGCAAAGCTAGCTCATTATTCACTTTGAAATACCTCCTCGAAACTCTCCTTGCCCATGATGCCTACAAAACATCTGAGAACCGTTAGGAAGCTGGCGTGCTGATATTACTGCCCGGTAGGATGATCAGTGTTCTCATTGTTTACTTTTGTTCCCCCAGCCGTTTGTATCAATCTGTTGTCTCTTGTCTTATACTTTGATTGTAAGTTCCTTGGGGGCATGGATTGTCTTTTTGATCTATGTTCCTATAGTGCCTAGTACAATATGGTCTTGGGCTGTCTAAACCGATGGCTTCTAGGTGCTATAATTAGAGCCCTGTGCAAATACAAATTTATATCCTCGGATATAAATCAGTATCTGCGGAACCGCAGGGCTCTCCCGGGAACCGCAGCGGCGAAAGGAGCAGAACGTGGGGCCGCTGCTCCCAGGAGCCTGTGCCCCACACTGGCAGCTCCTTCAGCACGGCTGTACCGACTCCAGACAGGAAACGCAGACAGCTGCGTGGAAGGGCTGGGGACAGATACAGCCTTGCTGGAGGAGCTGCTGGCGCGGGGTGCTGGCTCCTGGGAGCGGCGGCCCCACATTCTGCTCCTTTCGCCGCTGCAGTTCCGCAGATACCGATTTATATCCGCGGAGGGCTCTAGCCATGGTAATACAAATAATACATAATAAGAAGTCAATGGGGCTTGTGCTCTTAAGGCACTTAGACACTTTCCAAAATCCCATCTATAGTCAGATTTCCCTTATCGATGAGATGATATTTGGGAACATCTTTCTTGTCCTGGCCCTCATAGTTTGGACACTGGAGTAGAAAAAAGTCTCTCTGTTCCAATTTTTCTTTTGTCACATTAGTTTCACAGTTGCGTCTCTCTGGAGATTCATGCTGTATTTTTTGCTTTCTGGTTTCCACCTTTCAGTTTTTCTACATCTTTATTTTTAAATTAAATCCTGTTATTGAACTAAATTAGTTTTTATATATTTTATATCTGCTTTGCACGCCGTCACAATTTCTTCATCCTGCTTGGGAATAGAGGATTTTGAATTTTTAATGAATTGTTATCACAAAGGTTACTACATAGCTTTGAGGGAGTATAAGGGGTATGAAGGGCTGCAGTCAGTAATGTGTGTTACATCTTACATTATGTTAATTTTGTCTCGAAGTGGAAAGTGGGACAATACTAAGAATAGAAAATTATTACTATAAATGGTTTGCTGCACGTATGGTGCTAGTTTTGGTGCAGTGGGAGTCTCTCCCCTGGGAAATCCAGCCTTTAGATGTGCAGTATTCTGCTATTTATTTATTTATTTATTTATTTTTAATTGTGGTGACCCTGAAAATTCTGTGGGTCAGTGTTTAGTGTGTGCCCTTTGGATTTGGATACCTGCACAAATATTTCCCTCCTGTTTCAGTACAAGCAAAACTGTTCCTGGATGTTTTAATGTCTTTTTCAGTAATATGAAAGGTGTCAGAGCTTTGGCTTTGCATCTTGTTCATGGTGAAGCAGAGAGATTTCCTGTCAGAAGAAATGAAAACAGAGTACAGAAGAAGCATTAACATAGTTGTGTTTGGGTTATGATGTAAAGTAGAAATATAAGCATAGTAGGATCTTCTCCCTCCCTCTCTGCAAACATTGAAGCAAAGATCGGAGGCAATCTAACAAATTGGCCCTCTGTGAAAAAGCTATGTTGAATTCCAAAAGAAACAGTTGTGTTGTAGTCAAGTATCAGGGGGTAGCCGTGTTAGTCTGTATCTACAAAAACAACAAGGAGTCTGGTGGCACCTTAAAGACTAACAGATTTATTTGGGCATAAGCTTTCGTGAGTAAAAACCTCACTTCTTCGGATGTTGTGTTGTAGATTATCATCAGAGCCAGAATTAAAGGTGAGGGAGCATTTGGCTGCAGGGAATGTGTAAAGGTAGAAAATGAAGGTTTTGTGTGTGGAGGGGTGGGGTGCTAAATTACTTGAAACCGCTGTATGTTGAATTGGTGTGCTTTTGTGGACAATTCTCCTCTGTTGGATGGAATCTGAACTTTTTAGTTGCATGTTCTTGGTCCTGTACTAACAACAGCCGTCAGCTTCTCCTGTAGGTCAAGTGGAGGGGCCTTTGCTTTTGGAGCAGGAGGGCCTGAGTTCTATTCCTGCTGTCACCATGCAATTCTGAGTAGAGCTTGTTGGAAATGTCATTGAATTGGAAATTTCTGGTGTCTGGGAAGCTCTGGGAGACCCAGCTTGAGCTGGGGCTCTCAGGACTTTTAGATTCCCAGCTCGTTAGCAAGAAATTTGAAAGCACTGGGAACCCTGGCTCTAGCCAGGGCTCTTTGTGTCTAGCCTCCAGTCCTGCAGCCTGGAAATCTTTGGGAAGAGGGAGAGGGCTCAGAGCTTTCAAGCTTACTGACACCGTGCTGGGAACCTGAAGGTCCTGGGACAGGTTTCCAGTGTCTGTGGATCTGGTAACAGCCCTGGGCCAGGGACCCCAGGGTTTCCAGACTCTTGAGCCTGCTTGCTCCCCAGGCTACCAGCTTGCGAGTTGGCTAGCCTGAATAGCTAGCTGGCCTGGGAGACTGAGGACTCAGGATAGTCTTTGTGGAGGTGCTGCCCCTGAGCCATAAACCCTGGGAACTTGGGTAGCTCCTGAGTGAAATTGACATCCTGTGTTTCAGCCAGCTCTAGTTTGGAGTGGTCACGTTATTCAACATAGCAACATCTGTAAAGTTCTATAGGGCCACTGATTTATTGTAAAAATGATGACTAGCTAAAAGTTCTCAATTCTTACAGGTTGTACATTTATCTACTTTAATATCTCGTCTGTGACTTCTTAAACTAGTTTAATTCACTAAATGGTTTAGAAGGCATTTTTATATTAGGACAATGTGAATAAGAACCTAAATAGAGCATAACAGTTGCTGTTAACTTTATATTCACCCTATTAGCTCTGCTCTCTTGGCAGTAGTGGTCCTGAAAGCTCAATGCACTGATGACTTAAAGTTCAAATACCTTAAGGCAAGTACTGTATGAGGAAGGCTAAACCTGTTTGGTTGCACCCATAGCAAATGATCCAGCCTTTGTAATGCTATTCCCCTCTTGCCTGGGGCAGTAAGATTTTTGTTTTTAGTTAAGAATAAAATATTATTGTCCATCACAATCACCATGGCAAGGGGCAGATGTGTTGGTTTGGTGGTTGGGCTGGTAAGGTTTGGTTATACAAGGCTTCTATAATGCAGTATTCGCAGGGCAAATCAGTTTGCTGGCTGTAATCTGGATGGATGACGTGAGTCTGGTGTGTGGATGCACTTAACCAGTTCAGACTGACCTCAGAAATAGTTTGAAAACAGGTTTTGCAAGGTGATGGGGCCTAATAGTCTGTAAATAATCAAACCAGTCAGATACTACAGCTGGATTTTTTTTTAAAAGGCTGAATAATTTTAGGTCTAATATTATTTGTAGTTTTTCAGGATGTAATCTGACTGATTGCTGCAAGAGTCAGGAAGGAGGGTTTTTTCATCCCATTAACACCATTGCACAACTAGTTAGATGCTTTTCTCTGAGGCATCAGCTAATGGCAACTACTTGAGGTGGGATGCTAGATTTGATGGAACAATAATTCCTCCAATTTGAAAAAACGTTGTCTTTCATATATAAGGACACTTACGTGTATTTGAGCAGTAAAGAAACAAGTATTGTTCCTCCACAAAATGGATGTTTTTCCTGCCCTCTTTCTTAGTTCCTTTGAAAAGCTGATAGGATAGTTAGTTTACTTTTACATCATCTGTAGGCTGCAACCATAATAATAAATCATCTGCCCATTTCTGCCCATCAGTTGACTATCACTACACAGGCTTTGCATCTTCTCGGGACTCAGTGGTTCACAGAGTTTTCCAGTTGAATTTAGCAACCAGCAGGTAAATGACAGGGATCCAATCCTGCAGGATGTTGAGCACCCTCTACTCCCAGTGGAGTAAATTGAAATTCAGGGTGATTGGCACCTCGCAGAAGGTTAAAGAAGCATAGAAGTATAGGGCTGGAAGGGACCTCAAGAAGCCATCAAGTTCATCTCCCTGTGCTGAGGTGGGATTAGGTTTTACCTACCTTATGTACTACTTTCTTTTCATGTCTAGGTTTTGTGGTTAATATTAGAACATGTTTTGGCATTTGGTTTCTCCATCAGTTTCATTTGTAGAGAAGTCCTTGCTTCCCTTCCCTCTCCCAGCTTGTAAGGTGTTTTTATTTAACCAGGTGTTTGATTGATCTCATTTAGAACCAGCTCTTGCAACAAATTCCGCACAGACAGAGCTTGTTCCCAGATCAAGACCTTAATCATTACCATTAGGACAAAGGAGTCCTTTAGTATTAGTGCATGGATGAATTGATAGGATAGTCTGTGGGAATTACTCTAAAAATATAAGGCAACCTTATAGCATGGTACAAATATACAGTTAATTAACATTGCCTTAGAGCTTGTGTACACAGGAAGTCTCCATGTGTGGACACTGTTATTGTAGAACAAGAGTGCCTTGTTCCTGTTTAGCTTAACCCAAGTGGGTTAAGTCCTGTTCCTGAATAACTCCTTGTGTAGACAGTCCCTAATACTGTGATTACTTGCAGTAGCAATAATGGTTTGCATTGTGAGCTGTCTGAGGCAGGAACGTTTCTTTTTGTGTTTGTACAAGTGCTTAGCATGTGGCTGCTGCTATTAGAAATAAATAATGCTTCTGTAGGATCTCAACACATTAAGCTTTACAGCAGCTGTTCTATAAACTTAGTTTACCTATGTGACGGAGCAGGGAGCAGGGCAGATTTGACCTGGGAATGTTGCAGGGGGATTGCAGTGGGGATGTGGGACTTCCCTTGAAGGAAGCTACCTGAGCTGTAACCTGAGCCAGGAATGGGGGTGGGGAGAATTAACACCTTCTGCCCGGGAGACCGAACAAAGGAGAGGAGGAGCTGGGGGGAGCAGGAAGGGAGGAGCAGCAGGAGGAGTTTTGGGTTTAGTTTCAGGTTGGGCTGGGTGGTGCAACACAGGGAACCCCAAGCTGGGGTCTAAGCTCCCTGAACCTCCCAGAGGGACCTAATTGAGGGGGTCTGGTTGTACCTACACGCTCTGCTTGAGACTGTGTTCCTGTCCTTGAATAAACCTTCTGCTTTACTGGCTGGTTGAGAGTCGCAGTGAATCTCAGGAAGAGGGGTGCAGGGCCCTGACTCCCCCACACTCCGCAACAACCTATCACAGAGAAATCAAGTGACTCGCTCAAGGTCACACAGTGCTAAGCAAGGCATAGAACTCTAATTCAGGGGTGGGCAAACTACGGCCCGCAGGCCAGATCTGGTCTATCAGGGCTTTGGATCCAGCCCGTGGGATTACCACCCCTGTGGTGCCATGGGTCCCGTGCTGCTCCCGGAAGCAGATGGCACCAAGTCCCTGCGGCCCCTGGAGGAACCGGGGTGGGAAGGGACAGAGGGCTCCGTGCGCTGCCCTCACCTGCAGGCAGCACCCCCCCCCCGCTGCAGCTCCCATTGGCCGGGAACGGGGAACCACGGCCAATGGGAGCTTTGGGGGAGGGCAGTGCATGGGGCCGCCCCCCCCCCCCCCCCCCCGGGGGGCCGCAGGAACATGGTGCCCGGAGCGGTGCCAGGGCAGGCAGGCAGGAAGCCTGTTGTAGCCCTGCTGCGTGGTGCCGGGCTAGAGCCCGAACCCCTCCTGCATCCCGCACCCCAACCCCCTGCTCTGAGCCCCCTGCCGCACCCCTCCTGTACACCATCCCCTGCCTGGAGCCCCCTCGTACACCCTACACCCCTCCTGTGCCCCAACCCCTTGCCCTGAGCCCCTTCCTGCACACCGCACCCCCTTCCATACCCCACACTCCCTCCCGCACCCCTGCCCCAGCCCTACATTCATGGCCCTCCGCTGCGTGCAATTTCCCCACCCCTGCTCTAACTGCTAGTCAGTAGTAGGAGACAGGACTTCTCTGGTAACAGCTCTGCAGTAAATAATTTGTTCCAACTTCCCCTAAGTCAAATTAGTACTTGTGTTTATTTCAGAACAAATGTGGATTCAGTTTATTAGACTAGATTTCTAAAGGAACAGTATCAAAATTTCTAGACCCTGAAATGATCTACCTTGGTAATATTTTTTTGGTTGAAAATTGCAGTACTATCCTGCTAATTGCCTGGGGAGAAAAGATGCATAAATTAATCAGGCATAATTGTTTTTTATTGCTTTATGATGCTGAAGTCACATACTTGTTAGTGCTAGTGATCATCTCAGGAAATCATGTAGATGCATTTTTAATGTGCCTGCAAGGATCTGTTGGAAAATTCCTGGAAGATGCTATCTTAAGGAATGCTGTGAAGTTGGATAATTTTTTTTATCCCAGTATTCTTGGCAGTGTTCTTTTTGAATATGAATAAGAGGAGGAAAAGACCTTGGTTTCAGGGAACATAATTTGTCATTCTTAATTGAATGCAATGATTAACTCCCTTGTGATGTTTCATTCTTGTTTCCTTGTTGCACCATAGTTTGTCCTATCCGAGTGAGCTAATGATCTCAAAAGAAGTCTGTTTGTTTGTATGACACCCTTGCCAACACAGCCTAGCCATTAATAATGCCAACAGCTACCGTGTGCACCGACAAAGATGCTTGTCTTCTCAAAACTGTCAAAAGTGTTGCAGTGTATAGTTAGGTGGTTGCCACAAAGAATGCTTGAGTAACACCTTTCTCTGTTTCAGTACAGGAGTACTAGAAACCCATACTTAGGGCTAGTCTACACTGGCAATGCTAAAGCGCTACCGTGGCAGCACTTTAAGGTGCCTTGTGTGGTCACGGCAGAGTGCTGGGAAAAAGCTCTCCCTGCGCTCTGAAAAAAACCACCTCAATGAGGGGTATAGCTCTCAGCGCTGGGGCACTGTTTACACTGTCGCTTTACGGCGCTAAAACTTGCTGCACTCAGAGGGGTGTTTTTCCACACCGCTGAGCAAGAAAGTTGCAGCGCTGTTAATTGCCAGTGTAGACAAGCCCTAAGATAGGGCTGAGCGTCCGATGAGTTGAATGGGAGTTGATAGTTGGCAGCACCTCTTGCCTACACTGGGAGAATAGGTTGTGTTTCAAACCCTACTGTTAAGCATGTTTCAGCGGATAGAATTTTAAACAGGACTTTGTACCTAGCACAGACCGGACAAGGTGTATTTAAAAAGATATACAACCTGCTGTGTTGTTGGTAATCCATTGCTATGATGATTATTATATTGTCACAATTCTCATCTATGACTACGCATATGATTCTGAAGTCCAAAGCCTGATGCACAGAGTTGGCTTCACAGAAGGCATGGGAAGTCCATATCCATGATGTTTGACGATGCAGATCTGTGGCACCTTTCACGTGCAGCCTGGAGACGATTTCGTCGATCCCACTTGAACTTGTTGCAGGCTGATCTTGGTAGAGGCCACCAGTGAGTCCTGTTCTGAGCCATTTTCTTGGGTTCTTTGAGACTGATGCCAGCCCACTGGAGACTGCTCTCCAGGTTAACTTTGAAGCACTTATATGGACGACCCTTCTTTCTTTTGCCCTGACTCAGCTCCCCATACAGGATCTGTTTTGGGAGACACGATTTTTCCATTCTGATGACATGTCCGGTCCACCTAAATTGTGCTCTCAATAACATTTCTTCAAGGCTGGTTGTTTTTGCTCTCTCAAGGACCTTAACATTGGTCACTCTGTCCTGCCAGCGAATGCTCAGTATTGAGCAGAGGGAGTGCATGTGAAATTGCTCAAGCTGTTTAATGTGCGGTCAATAAAAAGTTCTTGTCTCAGATCCATACAGGAGAGATGTTGGGACCACTGCACTGTAGATCTTCAGTTTGGTGGAGAGACAAATGTTGTGTTGGTTAAGGACTTTTGCTTGATGTTGGCCAAGGGCCTGGCTGGCTTTACTGGTTCTGGAGGCAATTTCCTTATCAAGGGGATTGTCACTAGAGATGGTGCTGCCCAAAGACTTGAACTGATCCATGTTTTTCAGCTGTGTGCCTTGGATAAAGATGACTGGCACTGGAGCATTGGAATGAAGTGTTGGTTGGAATAAGACCAGTCTTGGTAAGACAGAGATGGTGAGACCAAATTGCTGGGATGCTGCTAATGTGTTTTTAAATGCACCTTGCGCTGTCTACGCTAGATGCAAAGTTCTGTTTAAAACTGAGTTGTGCTAACATGTTTTAAACACACAAATTATCTTTTTAATCTGGATGGTCTCAGTATCATGCCCATAATCAATTGCAGAGGGATCTGATTCTATCTCCTGAGCCTCTCAAATCTCCTATGACTTAAATTAGCACAAGTTAGGGCCTTTGGTACTTTTTTTTTTATGCGAGTTTTATGAATATATAAAAAACACTCTTCAGGAATTTACAGAACTGTTGTTCACCATGACATTTATTTCACCTAGTGTTGTCAGTGGTGTTAGGTTAGAATATGTGCTTATCAGTCAGTAACAAGGACTTTCTCCTGTTTCACTGTAGTCTTCACTCTTTCTGATTCACTCCAGAATGCCTGTAAATAAGGGTGTGGGCACAGTGGCATTCTTACATATCAGCCACACCTCCAGCTCAATGACATGGCTGCTGCTTGGTAACTGGTACCTGGAATTCCTGTTCCTCAGGTAATTCTGAAACTTCAAATATTTTTCTTCCCCAAATGGAGCAAAAAACCCAAACTTTGACATTTCCAGAGGTATAGGACTCCCCCCCCCCCCCCCCCAAAAAAAAGGGCGGGGACAACACTCTATTTTGACTTCTTTGCAAAGTTTCTGCATTCCCCTGCAGGCTGCTCAGAGCTCCCAGGGTTTCTGGCAAGGAGCCAGGACCATGGTAGTCCTGGGAGCCCTGTCTATGAAAACGTTTTATTTGGAGAGAGGATGGATAATCACCTGGGCATGAGCTCCCAGTGCCACGCCCTGGCAAAAATAGCTAATGTGATCCTGGGATGCATAAACGGGAATCTTGAGTCAGAGTAGAGAGGTTATTTTACCTCTTTATTTGGCACTGATGTGACCACTGCTGGAATACCATGTCCAGTTCTGGTGCCTACAGTTCAAGAAAGATGTTGATAAAAGCCTTTGACAAAGTCCCTCATCAAAGGCTCTTAAGCTGTCATGGACTAAGAGGGAAAGTCCTCTCATGGATCAGTAACTGGTTAAAAGATAGGAAACAAAGTGTAGGATTAAATGATCAGTTTTCAGAATGGAGAGTAATGCACATTGGAAAACATAATCCCAACTATACATATAAAATGATGGGGTCTAAATTAGCTGTTACCACTCAAGAAAGAAATCTTGGAGTCATTGTGGAGAGTTCTCTGAAACCATCCACTCAATGTGCAGCAGCAGTCAAAAAAGTGAACAGAATGTTGGGAATCATTAGGAAAGGGACAGCTAAGACAGAAAATATCATATTGCTTCTATATAAATCCATGCTACACCCACACCCTGAATTCTGCCTGCAGATATGGTCGCCCCATCTCAAAAAATTATATTGGAATTAGAAAAGATTCATAAAAGGGCAACAAAAATGATTAGGGGGTATGGAACAACTTCCATATGAGGTGAGATTAATAAAGCTGGGATTTTTTTCAGCTTGGAAAAGAGATGACTAAGGGGGGATATGATAGAGGTTTGTAAAATCATGACTGATGTGGAGAAAATAGATAAGGAAGTGTTATTTACTCCTTCTCATAACACAAGAACTAGGGGTCACCAAATGAAATGTAGACCTTGGCTACACTTGCGAGTTACAGTGCTGTAAAGCCTCCCCCAGCGCTGTAACTCACTCCCCGTCCACACTGGCAGGGCACTTAGGCCTGGTCTACACTAGGCGTTTATGTCGAAGTTAGCGCCGTTACATCGAATTAACCCTGCACCCGTCCACACCGCGAAGGTATTTAGTTCGACATAGAGGTCTCTTTAATTCGACTTCTGTACTCCTCCCCGACGAGGGGAGTAGCGCTAAATTCGACATGGCCATGTCGAATTAGGCTAGGTGTGGATGGAAATCGACGCTAATAGCTCCAGGAGCTATCCCACAGTGCACCACTCTGTTGACGCTCTGGACAGCAGTAAGAGCTCGGATGTTCTGAACTGCCACACAGGAAAAGCCCCGGGAAAATTTGAATTTGAATTCCTTTTCCTGTCTGGCCAGTTTGAATCTCATTTCCTGTCTGGACATCGTGGCGAGCTCAGCAGCACTGGCAACGATGCAGAGCTCTCCAGCACTGATGGCAGTGCAATCTCAGAATAGAAAGAGGGCCCCAGCATGGACTGATCGGGAAGTCTTGGATCTCATCGCTGTGTGGGGCGATGAGTCCGTGCTTTCCGAGCTGCGATCCAAAAGACGGAATGCAAAGATCTATGAGAAGATCTCTAAAGACATGGCAGAGAGAGGATACAGCCGGGATGTAACGCAGTGCCGCGTGAAAATCAAGGAGCTGAGGCAAGGCTACCAGAAGACCAAAGAGGCAAACGGACGCTCCGGATCCCATCCCCAGACATCCCGTTTCTACGAGGCACTGCATTCCATCCTCGGTGCGGCCGCCACCACTACCCCACCACTGACTGTGGACTCTGAGGATGGGATAGTGTCCACGGCCGGATCCTCGCACATGTTAGCGGACGGGGAAGATGAGGAAGGAGATGAGGAGGACGAGGCAGTCGACAGCGCTCACAACGCTGATTTCCCCGACAGCCAGGATCTCTTCATCACCCTTACAGAGATCCCCTACCAACCCTCCCCAGCCGTTACCCCAGACACAGAATCTGGTGAAGGATCATCCAGTAAGTGTTGTAAACATCTAAACATTTATTTGTAACAGAACATGATTATTAACAATTTAAAAAATGGGTTTCTCATGATTAGTTTGATTAACTTAACGGTTCAGTCATGGGCAGTGCAACTATTTGAAAAAAATCTAGCAATGTCCGGTTTTGCATGATTGTCCTGCCCAAGCCGCTCTACTGTTTAGTCCCTGCTACTGCAGCTACAGTAAGATGCGGTCTATATGTCCGGGGATGGAGCAGAAATCCTCCTGGGACATCTCAAGGAAGCTCTCCTGCAGGTAATTTGAAATCCGCTGCATTAGGTTCTTGGGGAGAGCGGCCTTATTGGGTCCTCCGTAGTAGGACACGTTGCCGCGCCACGAGACTAGCAAGTACTCTGGAATCATTGCTTGGCACAGCATGGCGGCATACGGCCCTGGTCTTTGAAGGCTTTCCCGGAGCATTCTCTGTCTGTCGCTCTCAGAGATCCTCATGAGGGTGATGTCGCTCATGATGACCTGCTTTGAATGAGGTAGGGGAATGTTAGTGTTGGGACTGCTTTACCGTTCCTTTACAGAACTGTAACCGCTGGTTTGCAGCCACGCGGTGGAGGCGGGAGAGGGTCAGCCGAAAGGGATCGTTCCCGGGGACAGCCGCGAGGGTGTGGGACAGGAGCAGACTTCCTGCTTGCCGGATTGCTGGCAGCAGGGACCGACATTGATTTCAATGTGAAATGAGGCCATTGCTAATATTAAAGTTTTAAGCTGCCACGAATCTACGGCTTACCATGTCTGCGTGCAAGAGCAATTCCGTTGTCCTGACAGGGTTCTCAAAAGTGCTCTGCAAAACCCCAGACACTGAATGCGAAGGCCGAGAATTCGACCTTGTGCTGAGTGCGCATGTGATAGGTGCTGTGCATGGTCCTGTTCACAGAGAAAGACTATGTTCTTTGTTCACAACTACATTTATCTTTCTGAGGAATTCACTCCCTTTTTCCCATTCCCACAGCCCCATCTGCGACTGTCTCACAACCTAGCCTGTCATCACACTCCCAGAGGCTAGGGAGGATTAGGCATAAGAAGAAGAGGACACGGGAGGACATGTTCTCAGAGCTTATAGCCTGCTCCCGAGCCCAGGCAGCACAGCAGACCCAGTGGCGGGAGAACTTGTCCCAAATGCACCAAGCCAACATGGATCGGGAGGAGAGGTGGCGTCAGGAAGACCAGCAGGCGACTCAAACCCTGCTTGGACTACTGAGGGAGCAAACGGACACGCTCCGGCGCCTTGTGGATGTTCTGCAGGAACGGAGGCAGGAGGACAGAGCCCCGCTGCAGTCCATCTCTAACCGCCCTCCCCCGCCACCAAGTCCCATACTCCCTTCACCCAAAGTGCACAGAAGGAGAGGCGGCAGAGTCCCTGCTAACTCTCACTCCACCCCTGCAGAGAGCTCGAGCAGCAGAAGGCTCTCATTCCCCAAAGTTTGACAAGTTCTTTCCTTCCCGCCTGACACAAGCCCCCGTCCAAGTTTCACTTCCCAGTCCCATGTGTAGTTGATAATAAAAAATATGTTTCTGTTAACTACTGTTTCCATCATGTTCTTTTGGAGGAGGGGGGGGAAAGGGGGTTGGTAATTGGACAGGACAGTCACCTTTGGCAGGGTACATAGTAGGGGGCAGGCACAGCAGCAGGGCACATACATAGTGCAGTGATGCAGTGACTACTTACCCTGGTTAGTCTGGGAGGTTCTTTTCATGTTATGTGGTGGGGGGTGGGTTGCTCTGTGACTTTGTGTCAGGGGAGGGCAGTTAGAGATCTTAAGCGGCGGTCCTTAGGCAGGATCACAGAGCCACACAGCAGGGGATCTGTAACCGTCCCACCCCTGCCACAAACTCACATAGACCCCCCATACACACAGTCCGTATCAGGAGGGGTGACAGGCTCCGTTGAAAGAACCATCCCACCGCAGCGGAGCCTGTCAGTCCTTGAGTTTAGAAGCTGCATTCGCGCGACTACACTACACCCGCTCCGCACCACAGTCTGCGTCCCAGTTTTAAAAAATTCCCGCGAAAACAGTATTAAAGAAAACGGTGTGCTTTAACAAAGTAGAACTATTTTTATTTTGAAACGTGTGTTGGAAGTGGGGTGAAGGCTTCTCTGTACACAAAATTAGAAAGTCACAGGTTACCCTGCTCACTCAGGAACTTTGCTTTCAAAGCCTCCCGGATGCACAGCGCTTCCCGCTGGTCTCTTCTAATCGCCCGGCTGTCTGGCTGTGAGTAATCAGCAGCCAGGCTAATTTCCTCAACCTCCCACCCCGCCATAAAGGTCTCCCCCTTGCTCTCACAGAGATTGTGGAGCACACAGCAAGCTGCTATAACAATGGGGATATTGGTTTCGCTGAGATCACAGCGAGTCAGCAAGCTTCTCCATCTCCCCTTGAGACGTCCAAAAGCACACTCCACCACCATTCTGCACTTGCTCAGCCGGTAGTTGAAGAGTTCTTTTTCAGTGTCCAGGGCACCTGTATAGGGCTTCATGAGCCAGGGCATTAGCGGGTAGGCTGGGTCCCCGAGGATGACTATAGGCATCTCCACATCCCCAACAGTTATTTTGTGGTCCGGGAAGTAAATACCTTGCTGCAGCCGTCTAAACAGACCAGAGTTCCTGAAAACACGAGCGTCATGAACCTTGCCCGGCCATCCGACATTGATGTTGGTAAAACGTCCCCTGTGGTCCACCAGTGCTTGCAGCACCATGGAAAAGTAGCCCTTTCTGTTAATGTACTGGCTGGCCTGGTGGTCCGGTGCCAGGATAGGGATGTGAGTTCCATCTATGGCCCCACCGCAGTTTGGGAATCCCATCGCTGCGAAGCCATCTATGATCGCCTCCAAGTTTCCCAGGGTCACTACCTTTGGCAGCAGTACATCAACGATTGCCTTGGCTACTTGCATCACAACAACCCCCACGGTAGATTTGCCCACCCCAAACTGGCTCGCGACTGACCGGTAGCTGTCAGGCGTTGCAAGCTTCCAGAGGGCTATGGCCACTCGCTTCTGGACAGTCAGGGCTGGTCGCATCCGGGTGTCATTGCGCTTCAGGGCAGGGGACAGCAACTCACAAAGTTCAAGGAAAGTTCCCTTCCGCATGCGGAAGTTTCGCAGCCACTGTGATTCATCCCAGACCTGCAGCACTATGCGGTCCCACCACTCAGTGCTTGTTTCCCGTGCCCAGAATTGCCGTTTCACAGCATCAACATGACCCATTGCCACCGTGATGTCCTCGGCGCTGGGTCCCCTGCTTTCTGAGAGGTCTGTGCTACTCTCAGACTTCAGGTCATCACCGCGTTGACGTAGCCTCCTCGCCTGACTTTTCTGCATCTGCCTCAGGGCAACCTGTATGATAAGCTGCGAGGCGTTGAGAGCGGCCACAACTGCAGCGATGGTTGCAGTGGGCTCCATGCTCACAGTGCTGTGGCGTCCGCGCTGTCAATGACTTGAAAAGTGCGCGAAATGATTTCCCGCCGGCGCTTTCAGGGAGGGAGGGAGGGCGGGAGTGATGGACGGATGACGACAGTTACCCAAAAGCACCCTGGCCCCTTTTTTTTTTACCCAGAAGGCATTTGCGGCTCCACCCAGAATTCCAATGGGCGGCGGGGACTCCGGGAACTGTGGGATAGCTGCCCTCAGTGCACCGCTTCCAATGTCGACGCTTTCCCCGTTAGTGTGGACTCACAAAGTCGAATTACTGTCCTTAGTGTGGACACACACGTTCGACTTTGCAATATCGATTCCAAATATTCGATTTAAGTAAAATCGAACTACTCTCGTAGTGTAGACAAGGCCTTACAGTGCTGTATCTTCGTGGCTGCAGCACTGCAGGTACTCCACATCTTGGAGAGGAATAAGAGATACAGCGGAGTGGCTATGACTCGGGTGTGAGTGTAAACGCTTGCAGGGCTGTACTAATCACCTTGTCAAGTGGCCAATCCTCTCCATTGCTGTGACCAGCTGCAGGAATGCAGAAGTGCCGGTTTCAAAGAGAAAAAGAGAAACAGCAAACAGTTTGCTGTTTGCTTTGAGCGAATGAATGAATGAATGAATGAATGAGCAGGGGGCCGGGAGTTCGGAACTTGCAAAATAGAGTGCTGACAGGCTCCAAAAAGCACTCTCTCTCCCCCCACACTCCCTGTCACACTCCACCCCACTCCGTTTTGAAAAGCACGTTGCAGCCACATGAATGCTGGGATAGCTGCCCATAATGCACCGCTCCCAACACAGCTGCAAATGTTGCAAGTGTGGCCACGCCACTGCGATGGCAGCTATCAGTGTGGACAGACTGCAGTGCTTTTCCCTACTCAGCTGTACGAAGACAGGTTTACCTCACAGTGTTGTACAGCTGCAAGTGTAGCCAAGGCCTAATAGGCAGCAGGTTTAAAACAAACAAAAGGAAGTATTTCTTCACACAACGCACAATCAACCTGTGGAACTCTTGGCCAGAGGATGTTGTGAAGGCCAAGACTATAATGGTTCAAAAAAGAACTAAATAAATTCATGGAGGACAGGTCCATCAATGGATGTAAGTCAGGATGGACAGGGATGGTGTCCCTAGCCTCTATTTGCCAGAAGCTGGGAATGGGCAACAGGGCATGGATCACTTGATGATGACCTGTTCTGTTCATTTCCTCTGGGGCACCTGGTATTGGCCACTGTCGGAAAACTGCATACTGGGCTAGGTGGACCTTTGGTCTGACCCAGTATGTCCTTTCTTATGTTCTTAAATTGGAGAGGGTTCAGAAAAGAGCCACGAGAATGATTAAAGGATTAGAAAACATGCCTTCATAGTGATAGACTCAAGGAACTCCTTGTATTTATCTTAACACAAGGAGAAGGTTAAGGGGTGACTTGATTACAATTTGTACGTGTCTACCTGGGGAACAAATATTTGATAATGGACTCTTCAGTCTAGCAAAGAAAGGTCTAACAAGATCCAATGGCTAGAAGTTGAAGCTAGATAATTTCAGACAGGAAATAAGGTGTATGTTTTTAACACAGAGTAATTAGAACAATTTGCCAAGGCTCATGGATTCTCCATCATTGACCATTTTTAAATAAAGATTGGATTTTTTAAAAAAGATATGTATGCCCTAAGAATGATTTTGGGGGAGCTCTCTGTCCTGTGACCTATACTTGCATGGTCACAATGGTTCCCTCTAGCCATTGGAATATATGAATCAGTGCAGTTTGCCTTACAGGTTCCCAGGGACATTGGTAGCCCGAAAAGTTAAGAGTTTCAAGGCTTGCGGGCGCTTGACTCCCCAGCAGGGCACCAGGGTAGAGCTAGTAGGAAACCAGACAGGCAGGGTGGAACCTGTCTGGTTTCCCTTAGAATTGCTTGGAAATCAACATGTCCCTGGGGAATGCTTAGATTTCAACAAAATGAGCATTTTTTGACAAAAGAATACACTCCTTTCTGACCAGCCCCACCCATAACACTCCCAACAGCTGCAAAGAGCTAATTCGCTGTTACCTTTTTATCTACTTGAATGGGGGTGGGGGAAACGGACCATCAGCGAGTGGGAAAGTCACTACTGTGCCTTTGCTTTTGTGAAAGTGGTATGCTTCTGGTACTTAGAAAAAAAAATGTTTTTTATAGCCTACACTAGAGGTGCTGTATGATAGAAGTGGCAGCATTTTGGTACTCATTGAAATGATCTCTTTGCTCAGTTTACAAATAAAAAGATGTTCTTTTCCCTAGCTGACCTTACCCTGGGCTCAGAGAGAGAAATGGCTTGTCTTCATCTCATTCATTATCACCAGAAACAAAGGTTCTGCAGGCCAGATTATTCTTTCAGATATGGCTGTACAGCCTCATTGTCTTCAAAGTGTATTTTTAGTTATACCAACATAACAGCATTCCTTTACCTGGACTTGCACAGGTATAACTGAAGGTGTGATCTGAAGACAATGAGGTTGCACAAATACAGCGGGGGGGGGGGGGGAGTCGTAATTTGATCTGCAGAACCTTTATTACTGGTAGTTAGGGAAAATAAAATCTTTCAGTTGCAAATGGAGGAAATTTGATAGAGAAACATAACAAACATAGAAACATTCTGATTCTTTTTTAATCAATCACAGAATCTAAATATTGCCAGAAACACCCTTTAAAAATATTACAAGAAACAAATCTCAAATGAAATTATTTTTTACATTTGGATTGATGTCTTCCCTTGCAGTGCTGTGAAACCAAAGGCTCACTGTGTTAGTGCATGGAAACCAGAAAGTGAAAGACTAGAAACTTATTCCAAACAAAAGTGAAATTGAAGAGTCTATTTTTTTTAATTGTTAATACATCACTCAGCATGGACAAACGGCATAAATGGTGAAAGGATTTTTCAAATGTTTAGTTTTTTAACTACTAGTTTTGCTAGTAACATAGGTAAGGAAATTTATTCTTTAATCACTTTTACCTAGTATATCATATTTTTAAAGTGATTAGACAGTCTGTGCTGCCTTTTTATTTGTATTGCGTTATCATTCTGCCTTCCTCTCTCTCAGAAGGGTTTTGAAACCTGTTTCTCCTACTTTTCCTCTGCCTTGATCATTGGTTAGTTTTAGAAATTTTGGTTTACTATGAAAGTCTCCATTATCCTCCCAAGTGGGATGAGTTCATCCATCAAGATAACGGCTGAAGCCAACCAGAACTGAATCTCTGTCTTTGTATCCTCTTCCTTTTGGAACATCTCTTCAATTTCTTGACGTATACTGTATTATTAGTTCTAAAGACTGTATTGTCGGTAACTGACCATTATGATTCGTGAATTCGACATTTCTGATGTCAAGAGTTATATTTTTTCTCTGCCTCTTGTGACATTTTTAGCCTTGGATACAAATTTCTTCTCTGCTAACCTCATGAGTGAGCTGTTTGTTATTTTTAAAACATTAGTACATTTTTAGAGCTCAAGACAAGTGCCAGATGGACAGCTTTTACAGGTGAAAGTTTCCTTTTAGCTACAGAACAAATAGAAAATAGGCAGCGGTGTGTCTCAAGCCTATTCCAGATGAACCATTTCTAGGTGAGGGAGGATAGTTTGGTCTTGATGCTCATTCAGTCTTTGGCATCTTGTTAAAAGGTGCTATAGCAGTTGTGATTCTGTGTGGTAGATACCTGTCCACTAGAAACCGGACAAAGACCACGAGACCACCAACTCATATTGCATATGAATGGAAACTAAACAGCCATTACATAGTAATTTTAAATTTCTACTGATTTGGGCTAGCTTTTTGACCTGGAGAGATTTGGAAGTCAAAAGAGTTAGAATTATCTGATCCCTACGTTGTGTGAATTTCTTTTCTCTTCTGTACCCTTTGGTCTTCAGAATCTCTCTCGCTAGCTTGGGAAGAGAAATAGAAAGCATTTAATATCTGTGCCTCTGCACACTAGCACTTTCTCAGCGGCAGCCGTCTGAAACGGCGTAGGATTACATGCAGCTTTTTAGGATTTTACTGAAGTAAGGCTTCATTGTGCAGCTTTACAAGTGTACTGATCAGCAATAACAAAGGAAGGCCATGTTTACGCTGCAGCCGCACAATGAAGGCGCTGCAGCTGAGCCGCTGTAGTGTGGATGCTTCCCTTATCAGTGGAAGGGGTTTTTCCATTAATCCACGTCTCCGAAAGGTGGTAGGTAGGCTGATGAAAGATTTATCCTTCTGCCAGCCTAACTGCTTCTACGCCAGGGGTTAGCCTGACCTAACTGTGGTGCTGAGGGTGTGAAATTTTTCACAGCCATGATCAATGTAGCTAGGTTGACCTGAGTGTTAGGGGTAGACTAGGCCAAAGCAAGTGTGATCAGAGGAGCACTGGTGAGTGTAAGACTGGAAGTTATTTAAAGGTTTTTAGGAGGCCAGAATGTAGTTGAAATGTGCTATCCTTCAGCCTCAGTGTCTTGAGATGGCAACTTTCTGCAGTCTGTTCAGTTGCAGAGAGGGGTGTGGTTGTGTACTTGAAGAATGCAGTTCTGGAAATGTAAGAAACTAAATATATCTAATTAGCCAATGGTAAAATTCTAAGCCAAATGGGAGGGAAGGGATTGGAAGAGGGTCAGGAAGGGATTCTTAAAATGAAATGTTTCAAACTGCAGCAGAGATAGTTAGTTATTTAGCTGCAGATATCTTATTGCTTGCAATGTCATCCCTACTCACTCAGTGGCTACAGGAAGTTCCCTGGCCACACCCCACCCCAGCTGGCAGCAGCAGAGTGGAATTTACAAAAATCTTGTTCAGAATGTTCTGAGCAAAATCAGTGAAACTGGCGGGACTGTTGTAAATTGCACTCTCGCTCTGAACACTGAAGGTACCTCTACAGGTAGGGTGATGTGTCTCGTACAGACACTGCAGGTCCCGCTAGCCCCGGTATAAATAGCACTGTAGACTGTAAGGCATGACTTACGGGAGTAGCATGCCCTGCACACCTGAACCCTTGAGGATGCACCCTACGCAGCTCTGTATGCACCCAAGAGCTGCCTCCCACTGTTGTTTTCAGCAGTGTGATGTCCCACTGCCAGAGCCTTTCGCTGTCCCCATGAAAGACTCCGGCCATGGTGACAGGCTCCAGCAGCTCCCAACTGTCTCCCCGCTGACAGAGCTTTTCCTCACCATAGTGATCAGGGTCTAGGTCTAGGGTACAGTACTACCTTGCTGCAAGTCCCACATATCTGCTTGTCTGCCTCAGGGAAATAGGTACCTGGTAAACATTTTAAGGCTTTGTAACATGAGATTTGGTGCATCTGTAAACCTAGAATTCTCTGCTCATACTTCTCAGCATAAAAAGAAAACGATTAGCGGGCTTTGAATTATCTAGGATAACAGTAACACAAGCCATTCAAGGGCATGATCTTGCAGATGCTTACTTATGTGAATAGTCCTTATGTATACAAGTAGACCTATAATCTTTGAGGTCTCCTTGCATGTTTAGAGACTACTTAGCAGAGTATGGATGAGGAGGATGGAGACATATTGATTACAGATATAGCCTACTTTTTCTAAAGTGAATTTGGAGTGCCCGTTTTTGAGTGATCTTAAAAATAATCAAATTTTTGCCAATAATTGAGCATCCATTTTCTGAAAAACCTTCTAAGGTGTGTCATGTTGGGAACTCAAAATCACTAGTCACGTTTGGAAGTTTACGCTGTATGTTTTAAATTTACAAACTTGTCGCACTTTTATACTCACTGATGTCTTTGCTTTGCTAAAATCTTAAGGCAAGGTGAAGGAACAGTTTCTAGTACAAATGATCCTCATCCCAATAAACGTCATGTGTTGCTGCTTTATCGCAGCAGCAAATGGAATCTTTCTGAAAAAGATCCAAATAATTAAATTTTCATTATAGAGCTAAGTACTTACGTGCCTCCATCACCATAGTATCTGAGTGCCTGCCAAGTGTTAGAGAAATTATTTCTATTTTTATTCTTCCTTCCCAGCCTAAAAGGGAAATAGCTTGATTCATTTATAAGGATTTTAGCGTGTATGAGTCAATGGGTGTGTTGCCTATCTGTCTGTGTGCAGAACTCATTGAGGGGAAGCTGTGTTGAAGAAGTAAGATCTGCATGTGGGTCCCAGTTCAGGAAAAAAATCCTATTCAGGACAGTGCTTAAGTAGTTGCTTAAATTAAGCATTTGCTTTAGCAGTTTCCTGAATCTGAACTTTAGTTCGGAAATAGTTCAGTGGTTGTTCTGTCTTAGGGCAGTGAGTTCCATAGCCAAAGTCCAGCTCACGTGAAAGTTTAGTCCCCAGCTCTACCAAGCTTCTCTCTATTGGTTGACTACTTTGTTCAGTTGGTTTTAGTGCCATGTAAATAGTGGGGCTGATGCTTTAGCTTTGGCTTCCCAAGTGTAAATACTGTCCCTGCCCTTAGAGATCTTAGAATAGGGGTGGAAAGGATAAGAATTTAATGGGACTTTCCTGCAAGAGAATTATAATGTACAATGGCAAGGGTTAACTTCAGCATGGCAGATCTTGCACCTTATCCTTTGTGCCTGTGGAAATCCAACACAACATTCTGTCATTTGGTGCTTTGTTATCAAGTTAAATGGACCACTCTTAGAATATACCTTTCTTTTCCCTAGGCATCTTTGCTTACCTAAACTACCATGTTCCCCGGACAAGACGGGAGATCCTGGAGACCCTTATCAAAGGGCTTCAGAGATTGGAGTACAGAGGATATGATTCTGCAGGTAGGTCATTCGATATAGTAACAATTATTTTTCTTTTTATATTGTAAATTGCCATTTTACTGGTATGCTTATTAGGCAGGTGGTCATAAATAAGTCTTTGCTTTCCACTGTGCTTCACAATTTCTATGCTTCACAATTTGTTTGTTGTGTCTTGCGGGAAACTGTTAGGTGTGGGAATCGATGGAGGAAATGACAAAGACTGGGAGGCTAATGCCGGCAAAATCCAACTAATCAAAAAGAAGGGGAAAGTGAAGGCTCTGGATGAAGAGATTAACAGTATGTATTACACTTCCCCTTTCCAAAAATATCTTGAGATTCTTTGCATGTTAAGTACTCTTTAACCTCAATCTCATGTATCTTGAGATATTCTGTATCGTACGTATTCTGTCCTTAGTATTGTTTGGGGATACAACTTCTGAACAAGGAAGTCTTTGATCTGTCAAGCTGAATCCTAGTAAAATCATCAGCTATGTGTTGGTATGCTGCTATACGCACAATGGTACAGTGCTGTTTTACATGGGAGAAAAATGTCTTTACTAGTGGAAGATGTAACTGAAAAAGTATTAATAAACATCTTAGGGTTTTTTCTAGTGCAAGGGAGTTTAAATATTAAATAATCTGAAATTCGCAAATTTGACTGATTATCTTGAGTTAATCTCTGTGTTGTATTTATTAAGTGGAAATTTTCAGATCAGTACAGTTTAAGGCCCAAATCCAGCAAAGTACTTAAGCACTTGCTTAACTTCACACTAGGGCTGTCAAGCGATTAAACACATTAATCGCGCAATTAAACAATAATAGACTACTATTTATATAAATATTTTTGGATGTTTTCCACATTTTCAAATATTTTGATTTCAATTACAACACAGAATACAAAGTGTACAGTGCTCACCTTATATTTATTTTTTTTATAAATATTTGCACTGTAAAAATAAAATAGTATTTTTTAATTCACTTAATACAAGTACTGTGTCAAATCTCTTATCATGAAAGTTGAATTTACAAATGTAGAATTATGTACAAAAAATCTGCATTCAAAAATAAAACAATGTAAAACTTTAGAGCCTACAAGTCCACTCAGTTCTATTTCTTTTAAAGCCAATCGCTCAGACAAACAAGTTTGTTTACATTTGCAGGAGATAATGCTGCCCGCTTCTTGTTTACTACGTCACCTGAAAGTGAGAACAGGTGTTCTCATGGCAGTGTTGTGGCCAGCATTGCAAGATATTTACGTGCCAGATGTGCTAAATATTCATATGTCCCTTATGCTTCAACCACCATTCCAGAGGACACGTGTCCATGCTGATGATGGGTTCTGCTCAATAACGATCCAAAGGAGTGCAGACCAACGCATATTCATTTTCATCATCTGAGTCAGATGCCACCAGCAGAAGGTTGATTTTCTTTTTTGGTGGTCCGGGGTCTGTGGTTTCTGCTTCAGAATGTTGCTCTATTAAGACTTCTGAAAGCATGCTCCACACCCCGTCCCTCTCAGATTTTGGAAGGCACTTCAGATTCTTAAACCTTGGATCGAGTGCTGTCGCTATCTTTAGAAATCTCACATTGGTACCTTCTTTGCATTTTGTGAAATCTACAGTGAAAGTGTTCTTAAAATGAACAACATGCTGGGTCATCATCCGAGACTGCTATAACATGAAATATATGTCAGAATGTGGGTAAAACACAAGAGCAGGAGACATAAAATTCTCCCCCAAAGGAATTCAGCCACAAATTTAATTAACACATTATTTTTTCAGTAAGCGTCATCAGCATGGAAGCATGTCCTCTGGAATGGTGGCCAAAGCATGAAGGGGCATACGAATGTTTAGCATATCTGGCACGTAAATACCTTGCAATGCCGGCGACAAAAGTGCCATGCAAGTGCCTGTTCTCACTTTCAGGTGATGTAAATAAGAAGTGGGCAGCATTGTCTCCTGTAAATGTAAACAAACTTGTTTCTCTTAGTGATTGGCTTTAAAGGAAGTAGGACTGAGTGGATTTGTAGGCTCTAAAGTTTTACATTGTTTTGTTTTTGAGTGCAGTTATGTAACCAAAAAAAAAAAAAATCTACGTTTGTAAGTTGCGCTTTCATGATAGAGAGTGCACTATGAGGTGAATTAAAAAAATTCTATTTCTTTGATCATTTTTACAGTGCAAATATTTGTAATAAAAATAATATAAAGTGAGTACTGTATACTTTGTATTCTGTGTTGTAATTGAAATCAATATATTTGAAAATATAGAAAAACATCCAAAATATTTAATATATTTCAATTGGTATTCTATTGTTTAACAGTGTGAATAAAACTCCAATTAATCACAATTAATATTTTTGAGTTAATCGCGTGAGTTAACGGCTATTAATCAACAGCCTTACTTCACACTCAAGAGTAGTCCCATTTAATTCACTAGGATTCACAAGTGCTTGTAAATATTTGCTGGATTGGGGCCCATTTAGCTTGGTAAATTTTAAAATGTTCTCAAAATAAGGAGCAACCTTTTAGAAAGGGAATTAACTGTGCATTGGTTTCTCATCCAAATAAAGCAAAATAGTGAAAATAATATTACAGCATTAATAAGAATCCATCTATATATGGATATATTTTATTTCAGTTCTAAAAAATAAACTCCCTCCTCCTCTGCAAGCAGGAAAAAATCATCCACTAGGACATTTTGAATTTAGCCTTAATAAATTGACTTTGAGTTTCTGAATAACCTAAATATCTTATAGTGCAAACCTAGTTTTATCTTGAGGTGCGCAGTAGATGAGCTAAGGAATTGGTTAAGAAAAAATACTAATATACTTATAAGTGGAACTGTCAAATTGATGAGAAAGTAGGAAGTGAGGTATTCTGCTTTCTATTTCTAAACCCTTTTGTGTCCTGGATAGAGTCAGATTTTAAATTAGTCAAATCTCTGCGGGAAACAAAACTGCAAACAATTGTTTTCTGTAAAGTATGGGTAAGCACTGCATGAACTTGCAGGTATCTGCCATCATAGTTGATGGTTGTCTGTTTCTAGTTAATATCCTGATTTTCAGGTGTTAGTAACTTCAGTTACAGCATATTTATTTAACTTAAAGGATTCTCATATATGAAACTTATGAGAAACTGATTCTGTAGCCTTTTAATGTAATTTTAACATTACTAAGATAGTAAAACCTCATTGATCCAAATGAAATGCGTGGACCTGACCTTAATTCAGCTAAGTCCAAAGTCTGAATAAACAAGGCTATATTGTATATATTCAGTAAAAAAGAAAGACACTGGAATAATGGTAGATTTAAGCACTTGTGGTAAAATCAATTTAGAAAACTATATTATGGTCTATGAAAAGCCATTAAGAAAGACAGAAAAGGTAATCTCTGAACAAAAGGATGAACTTCTACCAAGAGAAGATTAATTTGATACTTTCCAGGCACTAAATTGTTACTGTTGAGGTTTCTAATTTGATATTGTATAAGGTGATTATGCTTGGTCAGGCAGAGCTAATATTTCAATAGCATCAGAGATGATGGGCCAACACAAGGGAAGAAAATAAAATTGGGTGACTTGTTAAAGGTTATTTTCTTTTTGAGAATAAAAAGGAATGGAATCGCCAGATGAGTGAGACTTACAAAACAGCCACATGAATAATTTTGTTAATGTATCTTTATAGGTATGTGAAATAAACTGAAGGCCATATAGTAAGTTGGAAGAGGTTGAGCTGGGGGGATAGACAGGCGTGTCACAGAACTTCTTGGAGAATGGAAGGCATAGTTGAAACATGCTGCCAATTGCTATATTGTACAATAATTCACTGCTTGGTATGAGAGCTTTTACTCAGTTTACCGGTTCCCATCCTCTTCTCACTAAAGCTTTCCTGAAGAAGGCTTGATAGGCTGGAAACAGACAATTGAGAAGAACACTGAGTAAATGATTGTCTAACATAACAGGTTTATTCTTTACTAACAAGTGCTATGAACTTCTTAATAGCTCATGAAGTGTACATTTGAGAATTATGGTCCTAGTTTTGTAAGACTCTCCCATTGATGTACAATCATGTTCCCATTGGCTTATTGGTTAATAAAAGCATGCGAATGCTTCACAAGTAAAATTCATAGATATTTCCTCAATATGCAGGAGAAAAGATTATCAGAGTTGAAAATGTTCTCAGGAGAAAATATATACAGTATAAACAAGTGATGCTGTCTAATTGCTTCTTTTTGAGGACTCAGTGTGGCAAAACAAGTGAACTCCTGAGACAAAGATGTTCTTGCTGAAAAACCGAAATGATTTTGTGAACTTGTTGGAAATGCCCTGATGTTGGGATACTTTTTGCCAGAAGAAGAGCTTAGAAAATATTAACACCTGCCCACAAACAGCTTTGGCGTTAATAGACAATACTCAGAATGCTGCAATTTTTGTGTGGGTGGAGAGCCTAGAAGAAAATCATGTTGGTAAATTTATTAAAAAATCGGCAGTTAAATTAAACATTTGATCTTTGATATTGCAAACCTGTACACATGAGTCAGTGGTACTGATCAGTAGTGTGGCTCAGAGGACAGGGTTCACAGGATCAGGCTGTGTATCTCACATGGAAAGATCCTTCATCACGTGAGAAATCATCACTTTATTGGCTGGGGCCATGACATGGTCTTGACTGCCAATAACTTAAACCTGACGTTTTGCTTGCTTTGTGCTAATAATTTTCTGATTATATTTTTACTTGAATATGTCAGTCTCTATGTAACTTACTGCATTGCCTGTTACGCTCTGAAAGCCTGACCCATCTCTTATGTTGCTTTCAATGTGAATTGGATCAGGTCCTGATAATGTAAAATTTTTACACTTCCATCTGCAGAACAACAGGATATGGACCTGGACATCGAGTTTGATGTACATCTTGGCATCGCACATACCCGATGGGCTACCCATGGTGAGCCCAGTCCCGTCAATAGCCACCCGCAGCGCTCAGATAAAAACAATGGTAAGACCCTGCACTGCAAGGGGAAGTATTTATTTGTGTGAATGGGGAGAATAATGGCTATTGGGAATTCTGAGCGATGAATATGCTCTTGCAAATTGTCACTTAATTCAGTACTTCATACTAAAACTCCATTGGTGCAGTGCTGCCTATGCCTCTGTGAGAGCACGTGCTTGGAGGCAGGGGGTAGGAATCATTATTCTGTTTCAAGCCATGATCCTAATCTTGCTCCTTTTGAATCCCACCGTAGTTTGGTCATTCACTTCAATAAGAACAGCACCAGACTCTTTTTTTTATTATGATGATGAATCACTTGCAGTAAGAGGCAGTCGTATTAATTATTTGCATTGTGATAGTGCCTCGGGACTTCAGTAAATCAATATTGACTGAAAAAGTAAGATCTCAAGGCCTACAGTAATCTCTGTACAGGAATTTTCCCAACCATCATCATAAATGGCATGTTGCTAACATACAGGGTTTTTTTTATAATTTTCTTTGTTTATTTCTCTCTTTTGGCCATCATTTGGTAAAGGTTGCTTTGTCCTTTGTATTGCTGCAGAAGGCTGCTTGGCTCTTATTTATATCTATGCACCAGCTCGAATCTCAAATGCTTTACGAACTGTGATGAACCTATCCTCAGGCTACCTGTGTAATCGTTAGCATTCTCACTTACAGATGATGGTTTGTGGCAGAGCTAGGTAATAATAACAACAATATATAGCTCTTACAGAACTTTTCATTCCGAGATCTCAAAGCACTTGACAAAGTATCCCCACTGTACAGGTGGGGAAACTGAGGCACGGGAGGTGAAATGACTTGCCCAAGGTCACCCGGCAGGCCAGTGACAGAGCCAGGAATAGAACCCGATGTTCTCTGTCCTGTTCTCTGTCCTGTGCTTTAAACATAAGACCATACTCCATCTCTGTTAAGCTCACCCGGGGTGATTTAAGTGTTGTGTCAAATGGTTCAGTGAAAATTGATTGGATTAAAACACAAGCCCAAGATATTTAGAATCTCAGGAGACATTACCAACCAGTTTCTGAAGATTTTGAAATGGAACCAATTTTGGCTCTCACCATCTGATTTTTGTATTGTAACAAACGAACCAACTGAGATACAATAATAGCTCGTATAGAAAAGGATCATCGCTAATTGTATATTGTTTAGGTGAGCACCGCACATAAAATTGTTACAAGCATATATTAAATATATTCAGTAATCTTCCGGTTACAAGACTTCTGCAAAACTACTTTGTCCACTCCTTCAAATGTGTTGTGATTCTGAATACTGGAAACGGAAATAATACAACCATTGATTTGGAAAATGGTTTGTGCATGTTTAACGTCCTCAGCACTAAGACCTGATGTGATTAACATGTATAGTAATTTAGGGTAATGGCACACATGAAGGCTGGCCTAGATTCTCGTCTTTTACATTAGGAAAATTATCTCTATTCTGTATTGCATGCAATGATACTAAGAGAACATTGTCATGGTAATTGGTATTTACTGATACACGGCATATCATCGTGGCAGCTGGATGTATTAAATACATTTTTTAAAAAATCCATGAAAGTTAAAAAAGCCACCCTCAAAAGATGACAGATGGGTGAGTTTTCTTTGAAATATTTGCTCTTAAAAGGTTATTCAATGGTCTACTTCTAACACAGGCCTTTGAGCAAGGCACTTAATGTTTCTGTCCCTTAAGTTCTCCATCTGTAAAATAAGTTCTCCATCTTTGTAATGCACAATGAGATTTATTGATGGAAAGGCATAGCATAAGTCCTAGACCAGGGGTTCTCAAACTGGGGGTTGGGACCCCTGAGGGTCGCGAGGTTACTACATGGGGGGTTGCGAGCTGTCAACCTCCATCCCAAACCCCGCTTTGCCTCCAGTATTTATAATGGTGTTAAACATATATAAAAAACGTGCTTTTAATTTATAAGGGTGGGTCGCACGCAGAGACTTGCTATGTGAAAGGGGTCACCGGTAAAAAAGTTTGAGAGCCACTAGATGGTATTACCTCATAGAGCTTAGAACAGTTCTTGCTAACAGAGAGCAATCTGTGCAGGGTAATTGCAGTGAATTATAGAAGCCGTTCACTATTTTGATGCTTCTACTACTGTGTAAGTATGCTTATTAGAATAAAATGTTTCATATGGTGTTTAAGGTATGTAAAATACTCACGTTTCTGTTAGAATTAACACTTTTTTTTATTATTCTCTAGAATTTATTGTTATCCACAATGGCATTATAACCAACTACAAAGATCTGAGAAAATTTTTGGTAAGTAAAACTAGCTGTGTGTCAAAGCTCTGGGATAAAGTTATAATGGCACCTAGTACTGGTTAAATCTCAAAGTCCTTGATTAGCTGCCTACATTTCTTGCTACTGTGGTGTGGAAACCACAGGTGGTAATAGTGCCCAGCGATTTTAACATACAAAGCTGGAGATTCTTCTGAGACAGCTGAAGACTTCATGGCTTTCATGGTGACCATGGGATTATCTCAGGTCATGTGGCTGCCCATGCTTTGATCTGGTTTGTGGGTGGAGAGTAGAAATTGAAGGGATGGAAATTACCCCTCAAGTCTCATGGACTGATCATACCTTCATGTGTATGAGGTTGGGAATCTTCTCTTTCAGGATGAAGGATCTGTTTTGATGCTCTGGCCTTTGGAGGGTAATGGAAATTGCATTGCCAGCTGACCATTCTGCTAACAGGACTTCGTAATCCTTTGCTCTTTGCTATTGACAGAGTTGCTCCCCCGTGCCCTGTATTCAGTTTCATACATCCAGAGCACCCTGATTTATGGGTAGCGTGAGACAGATTATACAAGAAAAAAGACTGTTGTGGAGATATTTGTTGTGCACGAGACTGGTTGATATGAATTCTTGTCTGAATTGTTTTTCCTTACTTAGGGAGCTTCTTAAATAGGGGCAGTCTATGCAGTTACTGTTTTTGTGTGTCCTGCAAGACTCTCCTCTGTTGTCCACATTAACAGTGAACAGCCCCATCACATCTCATCTGCAGATCTCCCTTGCATCCACTCTGATGCCATCCCTTACTCTTTTCCTTTAATTTCTCACTCTGCTCTGTCTCCTACCCTTCACAATACAAACATGCTTTAGTCTCCCCATCTTAACAACAAACAAAAAACCTTGAGCCCATTTGCATCTCCAGCTACTTCCCTATCTCTGCCTCTCCCTTTCATCTCTAAGATCATTGAATTTGCTGTGTACAGTCACAGTCTAGAGTTCTTCTCCAGTCCTGTTTTTGCCCCTCGCGCTCCAATGAATCTGTTCCCACCAAAGTGTCTAATGTCGTCATCTTGTGTCTTGATTTACTACATTCTTGTCTCTAGCCTTGACAAATATCCATTCAAAATCTGCTCCTATCCATTCAGAATGCTGCTGCCAAGATAATTCTTCTAGCCTGTCACTTTGACTATGTCATCCCTCTACTGCTTCCCCTTTCTCCATCTCATCAGACATAAGCTAATTGTCTTCACTTTCAAGGCCCTTCACTGTTTATCTCCACCCAACTATCATCTTTCATTCACTATCGACTCCCAATTGCGATCGGCCCATGATTCCAGCCTCCATCATCTACTTGTTACATTTTCAAACTAGCACCTTTGTGCTTAAAAGGAGCTCCTTGTAAACATCTGCAAAGCTACCACCCTGTCCTCCTTCAAAACCCTCCATGATGCCTACAAAAAATTTGACAGCGGTTAAGGTGCTGGTGTTCTGAGACCCGCTGCGTATCAGGCTGACGACTGTTGTCTCATTATTTCCTTGTACTCTTCTATCTGTCGGTATCAATCTTTGTTTCTTGTTTTACACTTAGATTGTAAGTTCTTTGGGGGCAGGGACCATCTCTCTCTTCTGAGTTTGTGCAGTGCCCAACACAATGGGGTTCTGGTCCATGACTAGCGCTTCTAGACGTGACAAATAATGAACAGTAATAACAAACTGGGGTTTTTTGGTTTGCTTTCAGGAAAGCAAAGGGTATGATTTTGAGTCTGAGACCGACACAGAAACCATTGCCAAGCTTGTCAAGTACATGTACGACAACCGCGAAAGTGACGACATTAGCTTCACCACCTTGGTGGAGAGGGTTATCCAGCAACTGGTAATATATTAATTAATTTTAAAAATCGGTTGATTCAAACTTCTTTTTTTTTTAGACCCAGAGGCAATACTTCTGATGGTGTCTCAAATGAAAATAAAAGCTATGCTAAAATATTTGAAAGTTGGAATACTGGAATTGCAATACTCAGCTGACTAATGGTCAGTCTAGTCCAATAGGCTGTCTGTATTCCATATTCTTCAGTGAGTAGTGCAAGAAATCCCATAATGGACAATTAAAGAATAACCTGTACAGAGATGTTTCTTCCAGGCAATCAGTGTTTGATTTATGTCACGAAGCGCAAGAATTTATATTCCTATCTAATGTAACTATGGATATTGTTCATATAAATGTTTAATCCTGCTAAGCTTGTAGGCCAGATCTACATTGTAAACTTGTCACTAAGTCACAATTTAAAGCCCTGTCTTAGGAGAGCATCCCTATTTAGGACAGGATTTAAGCTTGTGCTTAGTCCCATTGGCGTCATTGGGACCTACTTAAAAGTTAAGTCTGTGTTTCCTTTGCTGAATCTGGACCTAAGGTTAGTTGGTTGTAAAACTCCAGTAATGGAAGAAATGCTGACCTCTTGTGGAAACTTTCTTGAAAAGCATGTATGTTTACCTGAGATTTTTTTTATTAATATGCACAGTCCTGTGCATAAAAACAGTTAGTTTACTTCCTCCTGGTGCTATTTTGTTCTGGAAACAATTAACGTTAATAACCATGGAATGCCAGGGAAATGGCAGCAGCCCGAGGCCATGCACAGATTTTCCATGGTATGTGTTCCAAGTGGCAAACAATTTTGCGAACAGACGCAGGTCAAGCAGCGCAAAAATTTGTTTGCTGAATCCTTGGTGTAGTATGTCAGCTCACCAAAATCTGAATTGGTGTCAGAGCTTTTATAGTGGTAGGCAGTTAAGCCTAACCAGGGAATCCTGTTTTTTAAAAATAACTGGCTTAGAACAAGCGAATTAAGGGGAATGGTTTCAAAATTAGGCACCTGAAATAATCAGCGACCATGAAATATGTGCCAACAGACAGTTGTTTTGTTGAACAAGAATGTTCTTATGGGTGCAGGTTACATGCTGGTGTTTGAAAAATGTGGCTGTAAGTGTAGTTTGAAATGGTACAATAATTTGTATATTTCGCCTTTCTTTCCAGGAAGGTGCTTTTGCCCTTGTGTTTAAAAGTGTCCATTACCATGGTCAAGCAGTTGGCACCAGGTAAAGATTGCTATTGTATCTCTCAATAGACAGTATTCCCCTTTTAATCACAATCAAAGCAAATACATTTTTAACCCCTCTCCCTTCTTGCTGATGATGGCTGGTGTATCAGTCAGAGGAGAGTAACATAGAGGATGCTCTTACTGCACTGTGTGAGAATCTGCATTTTCTGTGTTGCATACTTTTTTCTCCTCTCTTTCCCCCATTTCAGCACAAAACACTTCAAAAGGCCTCCTTTGGAGAAATACTTCAGTACCAGATTTGTGGTCAGAATCTCGCTTATACTCATACAACTGGTCTGAAATAACCTAGGTCTCTTGGCCTTTGGGGGCATGCCACAAGGCAAATCTGGTTGTGAAGGCTGCTGTGGAAGTTGGCCTTGGAAAGAGAAGTCGGATTTGTGGGTCGGGAACTTGTTTTTGTAATGTATGGCAGTGGCACCTAAAGCCTGGGAGGGACACCCCCTTTATTTATTTATTTATTTATTTATTTAATAAATTGGGCTACTTTGATTTTCAAGTGTATCATGCGAGTGCCTTAATAGGACCTCTAAATCCCACACTTAGACTTTCAAAAGCCAACCAAGAGATTTAGCCACACTATTCCCATTAATTTTAACTAAAGTGTGGCTAAATCCCTAATAAACTTTGAAAGCCTCAATTTTAGTATCTGCCATTAGGTGCATATAATGGGTAATAACCATTCAAAATACTGGCTTGAGCATGCAAGTGCAGGATTTCAGTGCTCATATTAGGGAATCTGCTCCAGTTTTAAGTCTTTGTTGCTTTTAGCCTTTGCCTTCATATCTCATTGTCTAGCTCTGTTCCTGGAAAGGGTGAACGCTAAATTTGTATTTTCAATTGGGGAAGGTTAGTGTAACTGAGATCGGAATTTTGTCCTATATCTTGCAGCCTCCTTCACAATTAATTGGTTAATGAGATTCAGTAAAACAAGCTGGATGAGGTTAATTGGTTTAGATACCGTGGTGTCCAACAACAGTCCCTCAAGTTTAAGGTTTCTATGTTGAAGCTCCATGTATCATCAGTTACAGCTCCATGTTTCGTTTGCAGACGAGGAAGCCCCCTGCTGATTGGAGTTCGAAGTGAACACAAGCTCTCCACTGACCACATTCCAATACTGTACAGAACAGGTAAATTAGAAGTGACTTTCTCTTTGTTATATTGTTACACTATTTAAAATTATTATTTTCCACTGATTGTGTGAAGTTATTTTTCTTTCTTGTTACACTTTCAGCTGTGCAATCTATGGATCATTCTGTTGGTGGAATATCCATAGAAGCGGAGAAAGGTGCCTACTTGAGACATCCCTTTAATACTACAAGTTCTGCTGGTTTTTTCTTAGAAAAAGAATTGAAAATAAGGGAAATTAGAACTGCCTCTTTAGTATGTGGTTATTGCTTTCCATGTAGCAAAATGAAACAAACCAGAAGAAAAGGATTTCTTCTTTATAGAACACCACAAATAAATACAACCCCCCCCCCACCTTATCCCCAAGTTTCAGTGTTCTAGTGATTCTGAACATGTACATAGTACATTGTGAGCGTTAACTTAGCTAACTGATGTTTTAGGTATAGGTTCGTTCTTGAGTTCCCTGCGGCATTATTCACTGCACGAAAGAGTGAATAAGTTTAAAAAAAAAAAAAAAAGTAGAAACAATGAAATTAGAAACCACTGTCATGCTGGGAAATCTTGTCACTGAAGCAGAGCTGTGTTTTGAGCAAAATGTATTTCATCTGATCTACAGCACATCATGGATACAATGAGGTTCAAATTACAGCTTGGGTTTATTTCCCTTTTGCTCCTTGTATCCGGAATCTTTTTTACAAAAATCTGTTTGTGTGTTTTGAGTTTGGGGTGTGCCTTTAGCTGCAATGAATCATTATTTATTAACAATCTAATTTGTTTTCTCAAGTACTCCATTTCTGTCTTAAAAATAACCTTTCACTTACGATCTGACAAAATGTTCAGCTAAATTAGGAGAGTTCTCTATTAAAGGAAAAGGATGGGGCATGATACTCACCTGGTGTAAATCAGTAGGACTTCATTTTCAGTAGCATGTGGTTGCAAGAATAGTTATTTCAGTGGTTGAAATGTGTGGGCTTGTGCCAGTGGAGAATTTGAACCTCAATGCTATTGAAGTTCTTCTTGTGCCAATAGCTCACCCAGGTAACCTTTTATTAACTACATCCTCTTGTAACCTGGGGAAAACTGATTATTTGAGTGGACAGTGATTACAATTATATTTAATACAAGCCAAAGGAGAGGTGGTGTGCAAAAGTTTGTTGTTCCACATGTTCAACAGGTTTCCCTGGAAGTTAGTGTTAATGGGTAAAAATTGCCTGCATCCCACGTTCAAAAGTAACATAGGCATTTAAAAACCAAAGTCCATTGACTTTAAATGGGACTTAGTTTCTTTGAAAATGTCTTTGACCTTTGACAATTTTACCCAAAGCCTCAAGTTAAAATAGAGGGGGAGAGGGGAACAACCCAGAACTACCAAATTCTGGTGAAAGCGCAGCCTAAGATTTGTGGTGTAGCATGGACCTAGAAGTACAGTGTGCTGACTCCACAAGGTGTTAAGACTTCATCGTTGCACAGGGCTGAATGTAATTTTATGTAGGTACGTCCTAATGGGATGCACATGCTTGGAATAGCGAGTGACCTCAATAAGATGAGAGGGTTTTGAAGCTACGGAGGCAATCGTGGACCAGGTGCGGTAGGGCTCCTAGTTATTATTAACGCTTGAAGTGTAAGGAGTAGGTGATTTCTGCTTCCTTCCATCTTTGTACGCATAGATAAAGATTCTGTGGCACGCCAGTCTGTCTAGTTAAAATGCAATAAACTGGTTGGTTTCTCACTTTTCAAAAACATTTCACACCTGTGGTAAGAACTTCTGCTGACAGCCTGGGCATGATGCGCTGCTCTTCCTTTGTTAACTGGCAATAGGGTTTCGTATTATCCCTAGGAATTATCTATAATGGATGGTGGTTTTAGTCAAAGACAGTGACATTAACATAGGCCGCTCTGTCTTTGCAAGTGCCTCTTAAAGCAATTTCAAATGTAGCCTTGCTCAAGTAAGCATAGAGAATATCTCATATTAAGTAGAAGCTAATACGAATCTGTGCTACGTTAGCATTTTAAAATTAGCATATGCTTAAAATTGCTACAGTGGAAGTTGATATGGTATCAAAATATGCTCAGCAGTTTTTCCTCCGAGAGATTTTGAAGTACTTGTTTTATTCTCCCTGCCACCCCCAATTGTCTGCAAAATCTCCCCCTTTTTTTGGTCCGTGATGCAAGCCCTGAGTAGGCAGTAGCAGTCATTGTTCTGAAGGTGAGGAATTGCTGTTGTGTTGCTGTTAGAGCCTAAAAAGTGGCAGCCAGGCAATACTTATCAGTGATATATCCACTGATGATATGCAGCTGGCTTTGGTTTGCTGAAACTGAACTTCTTAAGTGCTGATGACAAAAAGATTGAATCTAATGGAAAGCAATGCTGACATAATAAAGATGATGCAGTGAAATGTCCTACCTGGGGAAAGAAAATCTGCATGCTTCAATCAAGGGTGGGCGGTTTATTTGGAGAATGGCCACTAGCACCATCGCTCTGCCTTTTCTGGTGGTTGTGTTCTTTGTTTTCTGATTTGCAAACTGAAAGGAACATAAAAATCTGAAGCGCTCTGAACTGTTGGTTTAGTGGAACTTCCTTATTTTCCCTCAGTATCAACATGAAAGCAATATTTTTGATTTTAGAAAAAAGTTTTTGGAAAATTTAACTAAATTGCAGCTGTATTGATCTGAATATTAGCTATTGTTGTGGGGGGAGGGTATTTAAATCAATGAAGTACATGTTCTGTAATTAAAATGTTACCCAGTTTATGCTATTTTAGTACAAGTAAAATAATTAGGCCTGTAGATTGTATTCGTTGTAGTATATGTCAACTTAAAATTTGTCATCCTTGAATTTTAGACAGAATAGAAAAGAGAAACTTGTAGAATAACCCATCTATCCTCTGTGACTTCTCTTTATCACCCCCTGCCAATGCAAGGTTGATCTCTCTGGCATGTTTAGTGTTTTGTCCAAGCTCAAATGTTAAGCAACCAGTCTTAGCCACTTCTCTCAGACTATACTACAGTCTTAGTCTTCACTGGTAAACAATTTCTTGAAGTTAAGAAAAAAAATTCTAGAGCAGGTTAAAAAATGTTGAAATACTGAGGGAATTTTCAGTGAAATTTTAGGCTTTTGGAAAAATTTCTACCAACATCCCAAAAATGTCTCCTACGACTCATTGGTGTTAGTCACGCCTCTTGGACCAGCAAAAATAATTCCTATGAGCGGTTAAATCTGACTGCCCAGACTGCAGGCTGCCAGTGTTACAAGCTTGGACCAAAATTATGAGAAACTCATTTGTCAGTTGCTCCACTTCTGGTCTCCCACGAACAGTACTGAGCTCTTGTACTCCGTGGCCATTGTACAAATGCTAATAGCAAATGGACCAGGAGAAAGAGAGTTTGCTTTTGGTGCGGAGAATTTTTATTAAACATGGAGATGTAAAGTAGAGAGAGTCCCACTTGCCTCTCAAACACCACGGTGAGTGTGCACAGCAGTTATTAAAAAAAAAAAAATGTTTAAACTTGTAAGCAGGACAGAGTGAGTGAAAAAATATGGGTATCTAATAAATGTGAAACCTTGTGAAATGATTTGAGTCATTTTTCAGAGTAGAATCGTACAGAGACTTCCTACTTTAGTTCTTTTATTGAAGTTCTCTATAGACACACTACAAGTATGGAACATATCAATAGCATGTTTAATGTCAAGTAGATTTAATCCAAAAAGCTTTCAGTGCCGTGTAAGCAAACTAAGAAAGGGCTCAAGAATGGGAACAAATAATGTTACCCAGAAAAAAAATCCTGATCGCTTTTGCTAAGCCTATTTTCATCAGTGTTAAATTGACTATAGCCCCTTGATCTCAACCGAAATGTGAAGTGTTCAAAATAATGCTTCATGTTGGTACTGTGAGTTGGGAACGGTGATCAAGTTTGACACATTGCAGCGTCTGTTCTTTATTGTGGAAGTGTATGTGACACTGATTGCTAATACAGTGTATAACATTAAAGGTAAAGACAAGAAAGGAAGTTGCAGCCTTTCCCGTATCGACAGCACCACCTGTCTTTTCCCTGTTGAAGAGAAAGCTGTGGAGTACTACTTTGCTTCTGATGCGAGGTGAGATTCTTCAGTATCTTTAGTGGATTCCAAGACAACTGTTGACATGCCCTTTCAATTTAGAGCCCTAATGGGTAACCTGCGTTACAACTGTTACTTTATCAATACTTAGCAAAGAGTGCGTAACAACTCTCATAGTGTCTTACAAACATCAACTAGATGTCACTTACTTACCATTCATAAATTGCATGTCCTTCTTTACTGATGCTGGGGAGGGGGTGAAAGGCAGGTTAAATAAGACTTTGTTAAAGAAATGAAGACTTATCCCTTCTCAGCTCTCTGTGAGCTGAGGGGTGAAAACATTATTTACTGTGGCATTGTCCTAGTACAAGTTCATCAGTTAATATGCTTCCAGAGATGAGTAATGGGAATCTTGTGAAGACAGCGGCCAAAATTAAAAAGACAGACCCAGAAATTGAGGAGAATTGTGCAGTTCTTCTAAGGACTCTGTGCATGCCTAATTCCCTGTATCCCCTAAAAAGTCTTTTATGTTAACTCTACTGGAGGGTAAAAGCTAATGGTAAAAAACTAACCTTGTTGAATCCTTGGTCTTTAGCATGTTAGTAAAGTAACAGTGTTTGTTCCAGAAACATATGTAAGTGTGACCATAATTGACTTCTGCAGCTCCTTTCATCTGAGAGTTTTGAAGAGCTTTAAGGATACAGCCTTAGGATACCCGTGTGTCTTTTCCCCCTTTTACAGAGATTAAGTGACTTACCCAAGGCCATTTCTATGCTAGGTAAACAGGGTTAACTGTAACCAGCTGATATATTTAAATATGGTTTGCCCTGTCCAAAGTCATGTTTAAAATCACATCAGTTAAAAGCTTGTATTTTCAAACCTATTTTTCAAGTGTAGAAATGGCCCAAGTTAACAGCGGAGGTGGGAATAGAATCCAGTAATGCTGGCTCCCAGTCTATGGCTTGCAACGATTAGACTACGCTGTTGCATAATACACTTTGCCTTAGGAATTCATAGAGATTTCTAAAAGTGGGGCCTTAAATTAATCAAATAATGACACACTAAAAAGTGAACTGTCCAACTTCTTTAAATAAATTGCCCGTTTGATTATGGGCTCAGCTCTAGCCCTCATCTCCTTTGTGAAGTAGTGTCCTATGGCAACTGGTCTATTCTCTTTCTAGTGCTGTCATCGAGCACACAAATAGAGTGATTTTCCTTGAAGACGATGACGTAGCAGCTGTGGTGGACGGTCGTCTTTCTATCCACCGGATCAAACGCACAGCGGGTGACCACCCTGGGCGTGCAGTCCAGACCCTGCAGATGGAACTACAGCAGATCATGAAGGGTAAAAGTTCTTCACCATTTCCTCCATTTAAATATAGGGCCATTCCCTGCCATCGGGAACCGGTGGTTTAATAACCAAAACTGGGGCTGCCGATTCTCTCTTCCATTCAGAAGCATCCCTTGTTTCCCAGATTGGTCCCCAAGAGAAACTAGAACTTGCCCTTTTGGATCAGACCATGAGTCCATCAAGTCTGGTGTCTGATCTCCAGCAGTGACCAATTCCTGATGCTTTGGTGAAAGGTGAAATAACAGCATCATGCACCTTCCTGTGACACGATCATGTACAGGAATGAGAAAAATCACTTCTGACCATTCTGACAATCAGCATGTTCGCCCCCATGTGTTCACCTGTTCATTGCATTAATAGTATAACAAAGTTTCCATTGTGTGTGTGTATTTTTTTTTTTTTTTTAAGGTAACTTCAGTTCATTTATGCAGAAGGAAATTTTTGAGCAACCAGAATCTGTTGTTAACACAATGAGAGGAAGAGTCAACTTTGATGACTACACTGGTAATTTAAATTAATCCTTTTACAGTTTTAAAGCTAGCGCCTGCCAAATTTGGGGTGGGGTGATACAGAGTAGATGTGTGGCCTAAGAGAAGGAAGTTCTATATCTATGTAAGAAGTGACCTTCCATAGCTGTGTCAGGAGAGTTCATTCTCTCTGCTGACAAACTTGCCATATATGATGGCTTCTACTATGTGGGCGCCTTCTCTGCTAAGAAACAGACTGAGACGCTTCAGCTCTTTTAACCTAAGATGATATACATCAGAGGGGCCCCGGAGATCAATGTGTTCTTCTTCGAGTGCTTGCTCATATCCATTCCATTAGGTGTGTGCGCGCCGCGTGCACGATCGTCGGAAGATTTTCTACCCTAGCAACACCGGCGGGTCGGCTGTGGAGCCCCCTAGAGTGGCGCCTTCATGGCGCTGAATATATACCCCAGCCGACCCGGCGCCCCCTCAGTTCCTTCTTACCGCCCCTGACGGTCGTTGGAACTGTGGAGCGCGGCATAGCTGATCTCCACTCTCCCTAGCTTCATTTGTTATAGCAGTTAGATAGTTTTAGTGTTTATAGTTAAATAGTTAATAGTTAAATAGTTAATAGTTGTAAAGTTGTTATATTAGTTCAGGGGATTAAGGGGGTCTCTCCCCCCTTTTTCTCCCCCGGCACCGGGACCGGGCTCATGCCCAACGCTCCCGGCTTCAAGCAGTGCGCCTCCTGCGCAAAGCCTATGCCCACGAGTGACCCGCACGACTCCTGTCTGAAGTGCCTGGGAGAGTCCCATCAAACAGATAAGTGTAAGATCTGTAAGGCCTTCAGACCTAGGACCAAGAAGGAGCGGGACTTTCGGCTCCGGCAACTCTTAATGGAGGCGGCACTGAGTCCATCCACTACTCAGGCCCCGGCACCTAGCGCCTCGGTGCGCAGTGCCCCGGCGGCGCCGGCAGCGACGACCACGCGAGAGGCGTCGGACAAGCCTCCCCGGCACCGGACCTCGTCGGCACCGCAGGTACAGCAAGTGCCTCGGCGCCGTTCGTTATCCCCAGGGCATAAAAAAGCCCATAAAACGGGGACCACCGTGCCGAAGACGCCGGCTCCCCCAGTGCCGGGGGTAGAGCCGCGTCCGCCGGTGGAGCACCGGAAACAGGTGCCTCCAGCACCGTCGACTCCGGCGCCGAAGCCGTTGAGTCCGGTACGGACAACGTCTCCACCGAGACCGGCGGTGATTCAGTGCCTCCCGTCGACTCCTGAGGCCTTCGAGGCGGCGAGAGACTTGATAGCTCTCACGGAGCCGGCACCGCCCCAACCACCGGCACCGACGGCACCGACGGCACCGTTGACCTGCCCGATCCAGTCGAGGGGGAAACCTGCCTTGTTGCGCCCTCCATCGCAAGGGCTGGAACCTCGGCACCGATCCAGGTCCCGAAGCAGGTCCCCACGCCGCTCGCAGTCCCGGCGCCGAATATCACCTCGGCACCGGTCGTACTCGCGGCCAAGATCATCTTCGCGGCACCGCTCGACGTCTCGGCACCGGTATGATCGTCGGCACCGATCAACGTCGAGACGCAGTTCTCGGCACCGCTACGGTCGACGTTCGACGTCGAGAGGCCGCTCCCGGCACCGGGCATACTCCAGGTCCTCGTCGAGGTCCAGATCCGACTCCCGGCACCGACGAGGTCATCGGCACCGGTCACGGTCCCGGCACCGGTCGCCGGCACCGCGTGGAGATAGAAGATCTCCGGACCGGCACCGTGCGGCACCGCAGCCCACGGGATTGGTCCCGACTCTCTCGGCACCGCCATGGCCATCGAGATCGGTGTCTCGCTCATCAGAGGACCTGTCGAGATCGGCATACCCTCCTCAGGGGCAAGCCGAGGAACAGGACTTGGGCCATTGGCAGGGGATGCCGGAGGACCATTCCCATGGCCCATCTCACTGGTCGTTTTGGACCCCGTGGGCGTACCACCAGGAGCAAGGGGCTCCAATTCCCTCGACCTCTCGCTCGGGTCACTCCGTGAGAAGGGCCCCGGAGTCCACCATCTCTCGGCCTCCGCCAGGGGACACGGAGGCTTCCGTGTCCGTCGCACCTGACGCCCTGGACCCAGACGCGGGTGATGCTCCAGCCCGGGAACAGGGAGACCAGGACCGGCCCTTGGATCCGGTTCCACCGGAGGCATCTTCCTCTTCTTCGCCAGACGAGGCAGTGGCGGGCACATCCTGCACAGGCCCTCCTCCGATAGATCTTCGGGCTCACCAGGATCTTCTGCGCAGGATGGCCCGTAATATGGACCTGCAAGCGGAGGAGGTAGTGGAGGTACACGACCCGATCGTGAACATCCTTGGAGCGGATGCCCCATCGAGGGTAGCGTTACCCCTGATCCGCACGATACAATCAAATGCGGATACGATATGGCAAACCCCTGCCTCTATTCCACCCACAGCGAGAGGGGTGGAAAGAAAGTACTTTGTCCCGTCAAAGGACTACGGGTACTTGTACACCCACCCACAACCGTGTTCACTGGTGGTAGCATCGGTGAACGCACGGGAGCGCCACGGACAGCAGGCGGCAGCGCCTAAATCAAAAGAGGCCAAGCGCCTTGATTTGTTTGGCCGTAAGATTTACTCAGCCGGTGGGCTGCAACTCAGAGCGGCAAATCAACAGGCGCTCCTGAGCCGTTACAATTTTAACTCCTGGAACTCTATGGGGAAGTTCAAGGAGTTGATTCCCCAAGAGTCCAGGGAAGAGTTTGGGGCCATGGTAGAGGAGGGTAAGAAGGTGGCTCGGACCTCCCTACAGGCCTCCTTGGACATAGCGGACTCGGCTGCGAGGACCATGGCCTCGGGTATCGCTATGCGGAGGATCTCCTGGCTTCAGGTTTCGGGTTTGCCTCCGGAGCTGCAGCAAACCCTACAGGATCTCCCCTTCGAAGGGCATGGATTGTTCTCGGACAAGACGGACTCTCGCCTACAGAGCCTCAAGGACTCGAGAACAATCATGCGCTCCCTCGGGATGCATGTTGTGGGCCCTCAGCGCAGGCCATTTAGGCCGCAGCCTCAGCGCTTCTACCCCCCCCCGCCTCGACAGAGACAAGACTCGGCCCGGAGGCGAGGACGAGGTGGTAGGAGAAGGTGGACCGGCCCTCAACCTGGTCAGAACCAAGGGCCACCAAGACCACCTTCAGGTCCTAGACAGAACTTTTGAAGGTGCGGTCGAGGACGGCGCCCCAGTCATTCCCCAGGATCCAACCCCCTCCTTTCGGGATCGTCTCTCCCACTTCCACCGTGCTTGGTCCCTTATAACTTCGGACCGTTGGGTCCTCCGCACGGTGGGGAGGGGATACGCTATCCAGTTTTCTTCTATCCCCCCCTCCTCCCCCCCTTCCCCGTCCCTCTTCAGGGACCCTTCTCACGAGCAACTTCTTATACAGGAGGTTTCTACGCTCCTGGCCATGGGGGCCATAGAGGAGGTTCCGATAGAGTTAAGGGGCAGGGGATTTTATTCCCGTTACTTCCTGATCCCCAAGTCCAAAGGAGGTCTGCGACCCATCTTGGACTTGCGCGGACTCAACAAATTCGTAGTAAAGTTGAAGTTCCGCATGGTCTCTTTGGGGGCCATTATCCCTTCCCTCGATCCTGGAGACTGGTTCGCCGCCCTCGACATGAAAGACGCATACTTTCACGTTGCAATCTACCCGCCTCACAGACGCTTCCTGCGATTCGTGGTAAACACGGTGCACTACCAATTTGCAGTCCTTCCCTTCGGCCTATCCTCGGCCCCAAGGGTGTTCACGAAATGTATGGCGGTCGTGGCAGCGTACCTTCGTCGGCAAGGGATACAGGTGTTCCCGTACCTAGACGACTGGCTGGTGCGCGGTCGCACCAAGGAGCAAGTTCAAGCTCACGTCCACAGAATAGTGCACACATTCCACGAGTTGGGCATCCTACTCAACAAGGACAAATCCACTCTAGAACCTACCCAGAGAATAGAATTCATCGGCGCAGTTCTAGACTCCAGACGTGCACAAGCCATCCTGCCAGACAACCGCTTTGGCACCATCACGAACCTCATTCAAGGGCTCAAGGCCTTCCCAACTACCACGGTGAGGTCGTGCCTTACCCTGCTGGGTCACATGGCTTCCTGCACGTACGTAACCAGGCATGCCAGACTTCGGCTTCGCCCACTTCAAACCTGGGTGTCATCAATATACCGTCCACATCGGGACAGCCTGAACATGGTAGTCACGGTCCCGAACTCGGTCCTGGCCTCCCTCACCTGGTGGCTAGATCACAATGTGGTCTGCGAGGGGATGCCATTTCACGCCCCACAACCCTCTCTGCACCTGGTCACAGACGCGTCATCTCTGGGTTGGGGCGCCCATCTCAACGAACACCATACCCAGGGCCTGTGGACTACACCCCAGCTAGCCCTGCATATCAATGTTCGGGAACTGATGGCGGTACGCCTGGCGTGCCAGGCATTCCTCAATCTCCTACGTGGCCGCTGTGTGCTGGTTCTCATCGACAACACCACGGCCATGTTTTACATCAACAAGCAAGGAGGAGCACGTTCGTCAATTCTATGCCAAGAGGCCATTCGCCTGTGGGACTTCTGCATCGCCCACTCGATCCATCTCACGGCATCGTTCCTCCCTGGAGTCCAGAACACTCTAGCGGACCGACTCAGCAGGTCCTTCCAAACGCACGAGTGGTCTATCCGTCCGGACATCATACATTCCATCTTCCAGAGGTGGGGGTTTCCCCAGATAGACCTGTTTGCATCCCGAGACAACAGGAAGTGCCACATGTTCTGCTCCCTACAAGGTCGAGCTCCGGGCTCCCTCTCGGATGCGTTTCTCCTTCCCTGGAAAGATCACCTGTTTTATGCCTTCCCTCCGTTTCCTCTGGTCCACAAGGTACTGCTCAAATTACGCAGAGACCAGGCACAGGTAATTCTGATCGCTCCAGCGTGGCCGAGACAACATTGGTACACCACACTGTTGGAGCTCTCGGTTCAGACACCGATCACACTTCCATTATGTCCGGATCTCATATCTCAGGACCACGGTCGGCTGCGTCACCCCGACCTGCAATCACTCCACCTCACGGCGTGGCTGCTCCATGGTTCACCCAGGCAGAGCGGCAATGCTCACACTCTGTCCAACAGATCCTGCTGAGCAGTAGGAAACCCTCAACACGGACCACGTACCTGGCCAAGTGGAAACGGTTCTCCTGTTGGTGCGAACAACGAGCCACGTCCCCGTTGCAGGCACCCATTCCTCTCATATTGGAATATCTCCTCTCCCTAAAACAACAAGGGTTGGCGATATCTTCAATTAGAGTTCACCTGGCCGCTATATCGGCCTTTCACCCAGGGGAACTCGCGTCCTCGGTATTCTCTAACCCGATGGTTGTTAGATTCCTCAAGGGCTTAGACCGGACGTACCCGCAACAGCGTCATCCCGTCCCGACGTGGGATCTCAATCTGGTTCTCTCCAAACTCACAGGTCCTCCATTCGAACCACTAGCCACCTGCTCACTTTTGTACCTATCCTGGAAGACAGCCTTCCTCGTAGCCATCACCTCAGCAAGGCGCGTTTCTGAGCTCAGGGCGCTTACATCTGAGCCCCCTTACACAGTCTTCCATAAGGATAAAGTGCAGCTTCGCCCACATCCTGCCTTTCTCCCTAAGGTGGTTTCTACATTTCATATTAACCAGGACATCTTTCTCCCGGTCTTTTACCCCAAACCACATGCCACTCGCCAGGATCAACGTTTGCATTCCCTGGACGTACGAAGGGCCCTGGCCTTCTATATTGACCGCACAAAGCACTTTAGAAAGACGACGCAACTCTTCGTTGCAGTAGCCGACCGAATGAAAGGCTCACCGGTCTCCTCACAACGCCTATCCTCCTGGATTACGTCTTGCATCCGGACTTGCTATGACCTGGCAGGTGTCTCAGCACCGCACCTCACCGCTCACTCCACGAGGGCCCAAGCTTCCTCGACTGCTTTCCTGGCACATGTTCCGATACAGGACATCTGTAGAGCGGCGGTTTGGTCATCAGTCCACACGTTTACAGCTCACTATGCACTAGTGCAGCAGTCCAGGGACGATGCTGCATTCGGGTCAGCGGTTTTGCACACAGCAATGTCTCACTCCGACCCCACCACCTAAGTTGGGCTTGGGAGTCACCTAATGGAATGGATATGAGCAAGCACTCGAAGAAGAAAAGACGGTTACTCACCGTTGTAACTGTTGTTCTTCGAGATGTGTTGCTCATATCCATTCCAAACCCGCCCCCCGTCCCCACTGTCGGAGTAGCCGGCAAGAAGGAACTGAGGGGGCGCCGGGTCGGCTGGGGTATATATTCAGCGCCATGAAGGCGCCACTCTAGGGGGCTCCACAGCCGACCCGCCGGTGTTGCTAGGGTAGAAAATCTTCCGACGATCGTGCACGCGGCGCGCACACACCTAATGGAATGGATATGAGCAACACATCTCGAAGAACAACAGTTACAACGGTGAGTAACCGTCTTTTATGTGTGTCCTTGAGCGAATTGGCCATCTTTACTTTTTCATCCACATCCATTACAGTGAATCTGGGCGGGTTGAAGGATCACATCAAGGAGATTCAGCGGTGTCGGCGTTTAATCCTGATTGCTTGTGGGACAAGCTACCATGCCGGAGTTGCGGTAAGTGGTTGTCACTGTTTCCTTGCAAACCTTGGCTGAATTAGCTGCTGCTATTATGAATACTGAGCAGGTTAATGACCAGTCAGTTGTACTATAGAAATATACACTCTGGGGCCAGATTTTCAATGGTGTTTAAGGAGCCCAAGTCCCCTTGACTTTGAGTGCCTAAGTCACTTTTGAAAATTGCACTTAAGTGCTTATGAAAAGTTTACCTGTAGTTTTTCTTTATTCCTATAACAAACTTCTGAAAACAAAACTTCTCATCACATGGTAAAAATTGTCAAGGAAAGGGACAATGTAATAGTGAGAAGGCTTCAGAAAGTTAAAAGCTCTTAGAGGGGCACATCTGACTTGCTCCTTTGCTATTTTATATGTTGGAGGGGAAGTTCTATGGCTTGTGTTGTACAGGAGGTCATACTAGATGATCATAATGGTTCCTTCAGACTTTGATGGAACATTATCAAAGAGCCATTCACAATGCAGTGGTTCTACTTTATGCCACAGCATTTCCTAAACACTTGCAGATTCAGGGCCGAGTTTAAACCATGTGTAACCCTGCTCCTCTGAGATACGATATAATCGCGGGGCACAAAGGTACGGCTCTAATTCAAACATTGTTGGGTCGCAGCATGAGAGCCCATATGCCTGGGATTCAAGATAATCCATACATTTGCTAAGGAATTTAATTTTTTTAAGGAAGACTATACATTTAAAAAAAAAAATCACACTTAAACCAAGCTGCATTAAATTAGTTTTTTGAGACCCTGAAAATGAAACGGACACTCATCTGGCTAGTTTCATGATCTAGAGTAAGGGTCCCTATGCTGAGGGGCTGTTTGTGGCTTCTGGATTGTACAGTACAGTGGAGTCCTGGTCTATGGATAAAGCCCCAAGGCCCTCTTGTAATACAAATAATTATAGAAGACCATCAAGGGCTGAAATAGGTTTTCAGTTTTGCCCCCAGTACTGATTAGTGCTTTTGGGGTGCTTCAGGAATGTTATTTCCTAATGAACGCCCAGGTTGGAGTCTAGACATCCTCCTTGGACAGGTTGCAGTGAAACAGATTTTGAAAAATAACTTTACTTTGTAAACAATTTTTGATATAAGCAGCTGTGTTTGTCAATAGTACGCTACTTCAGTTTGTGGGTCTGCCCCTATAGATCTTTTTGCAGTGTCAAGGTCATAAGTAACCTTTCTTATTACTGATCTAGTGTGTTTTAGAATCTAGGTCTAGTGACTAGTCTTGGGTTATATTTTCATTAACCTGCATAATGGTATTTTGACTGTAATATTTTCCAGTGGTTGGCAATTTTGAAGGCTTCTTTTGTTAAATGTGTTTAAACACATTGTAACTTCCTGACATCTCTATTTTACCAGACTCGTCAAGTGCTAGAAGAATTGACTGAATTGCCTGTTATGGTTGAACTAGCCAGTGACTTTTTGGACAGAAACACTCCAGTTTTCAGAGATGACGTCTGCTTTTTTATCAGCCAGTCAGGTAGGGTCACTCCTGTACTACTAAGGAGAAATCCATAGGACCAAATTCTGCTGTCTGAGAGTAGGATTGCCTGGGGTATACACCAATGTAGAAATTGGCCCATCTCATCCATCTTCATACCAATGCAGGATACATGTACTAGTGTGTTTTGTCTAGTCCTGTGGCAAAAATTGTTGTACCCTTTCTGTAGAGAACTTTTCCCCAGCCTAATAAAATAGAACTTATGATGTGGAATATCAGGTTAAACTCTTATACATTTTCCCTTTTTAAATGTTTTGTTATTGTCCCTTTGAACAACTATAGGGGCCTCATCCAGTGGCTTTTGAAATAAATAATTTACACAGAAATCATTACACAAGAATATCTAAAATAACAAATCACACATTGGAATGGAGCATAAGCTAAAACACACACTTAGGCTAAAGAATAAATGGTATCCTTAATGGGCTACATTACACTGAAACCAGATGGATAAATTTTTAATAGTATAGGACATTTGCAACAAAGCAAGGTGATTATTCCCTTTTGTGTTGTCCTGTTATCTTGAACTTTAATATGAAAAGGCATATTTGGAAGGAAATAGGTTTTTTTTCCTTCTCTTTCCTGTCACTATATGCTAGGGGGGAAAAATATAGTGAAATTAAATTGTGTTATCAAAATACAAAAGCCACCCGTGAGCAATTAAAAGTGTTAATAAATTCTTAATCTTTACTACCAGAAAACTCTACTGAATAACTAACTTGTTTCAGCAGTGTGTTTCCTGGGTGTATGTGCTGAGAATTTAATCTTTCAGCCAGTTTGACTATTCCAACTTTCACTCATGTTTTGAGTACACATGTAGCTGCTGTTTTTCTCTAGGAACAATGGCATCTGTTTCTAACATGGTTCCCGTTTGTGAGTGTACCACAGGCACACGCGTCCCCTTAAAATTTGGATATAACCAATAAACGAGATTCCTCTGAGATCTGCATTATTCTTGCTGTCTCATGAGAGCAGAACACTGCTGAATATCTCCAGATGCTAGAAAACCAAAGTAAATGTTGAGGTCACAAATACCCCTCCCTGCATTGTTGCTTTAGCCTTTTAAAAATTCTTCAGTCTGGTGGTGATCTAAGCATTATAGCATGCAGTCAAGGATTTCTGAATATTGCTACATCATAGTAAAAGTAGAATCTACTGATTTAACCTTATTTTTGTTACCTCTTGATGTAGCTTATACTGTGCACATACAGTTAGAGGGAATGCCCCTTGGGGTATTATTCATTAATGCATTCCAGTAAGACATGGCAAAATTAAGGGATTTTTCTTTCTAATATTGGCTTTGGGGTGTAGCTCTGCATGCAATAGAAGTGGATCATCAATATAATTTTCTGCTCATTTGAATCAAGTTGTTCAGAGGCTGTAAATAGCTGCAGAATTGTCACACTTTGTCTCCAAAGAAACCCTGACCCTCTTCTTCCCCTCTGATGTAAACAATTGATTGAGCCAGCCCCATCTCATATAGTGCACACCCTATGCCTTTGAGAGATTGTTTTTAAAAGGTTAAAATTGCATGGCATTTAAGCCAGAACCGAGCCAGATTGTGTGACCAAAATACCCCTGCACTTAGACCAGCTCCATAGTTTTCTACAGGTGGTAGATACAAAACCATGTTTTTAGGGGGGAGGAAACCACCAAAAATGTAGTTTTGACAGCTTGCAGCAGAACTTTGTAATAAAGAATATTGGGGGTTATAAATATTCAAATATGACTAGGAATAAGGGCTGTCTTATGGGCCCCAACTCTGCTCCTCCTCGCCATCTTGCCTTTAGAGTTTTTGGCAGTCTGTTATTTTGAATTGGTGCATAGCAGGTATTATAAATTGTAGGACATTTATCGTTTGCATCTAAATGTTAACATGATTTAAGATATTGCAAGTTAATTTGGTCCGAGTATACTACCTATGCAACTATATATATTAGTGTTCTTTGCTCATGGTGAATTACTAATAATCAAGACAAAAGAAGAGATCTATTTTCATTATAATTTGCAAGACATTTACCATTCCTGCTGAACACTTTCCATTACACTAAAAACTAATGGCACTCAAAGCATTGGGTAATTGCAAACTACAGTATCATCCTGAAACTTCCGCTGACCTATTTGACTTTGTGTCCTCCAGCACAGAGTAGTAATACGGCTTGCAATGATCTTGCCTATAACTGAACTTAAATTGTGACCATGTAAATTAATCTTTGCAGGCGAGACAGCAGATACTTTGATGGGTCTTCGATACTGTAAGGAAAGGGGAGCCCTCACTGTAGGAATAACTAATACCGTGGGCAGTTCCATATCCAGGGAGACCGACTGCGGTGTCCATATCAACGCAGGACCAGAGATTGGTGTGGCTAGCACAAAGGTGAATACCAAATAGATAGTTCTCGCATTCATTTAAAGTATAGTTGACTGTGCTTTTTATTCTAACTGAAGCTCTTTAACCATACTTAAACTGCTAAAAATCTCACACTGTGAAGTACCATGCAGTTTAAGTATTAGCCAGCTTCTGCACATACAAAAAAAACAAAAACACAACCCCGTTGTGTTGGTACAAACTGATTAAGACTAAACATTCTGTGGCTCAATGGAAGTCTGTAGTAGTTTATGATGGAATAGTCTTTAAGTCAGGGAACAAAGCAAATTCATTCTTTGATCCAAGGATATGTAGATAAGAAAAAACTATTTAAAGAATAATAAGGCATTTTATTTTAAACTGTTTCACTCTTAGTACATGAGTCAAAGGAATTAAAAATAAAATAGCTAAAATTGCTCAGTACACAACAGTAAATCTGATTATATACACAGACAAAGATTTTATATTGCCCAAAACAACATATCTATTGTGCATTTAAGATGGATGAGTCTGTCACGGAGTAGCAGGGTTGCAGACTGCTGGGATACATTTTTAAGGGAATCAGGGAATTTTAACAGAAGGAAATCGTGGGACACCTTGTTACTACTTGGGTGGCTAACCACCATCTCACTTTTCCTTCCAAGTCTGTTCGTATTTAAAGAGACTAACTTTTTCTATAAAAAATAAACAGCTGGTGGAACCCTATTTTTATTTCAACTTGTTTAAAATGTGCTAATTTAGTGGCTCTTGGCACATGTACAATTCACAATCCAGATTCTGCTATAAATCTGGAGTAATCATGCAAGTTGATGAAGTTACACCTGTAGAAGTGAAAGGAGAATCAGTCCTGTTAACATTAAAATCTTACTGTGGTCCACTTAATAGTTCCTGCAGTTAAGACTTTCCAGCTGCCTCTTCAGGGACTCTTCCATGAAGCAAGAGATGTAAATCAAACTTTACAGCATGGTGTAATTTATCAGGCTGGGGCTGTGGTGGACTAACAAGTTCCAAATTTGAGGGCCCCCCTTAAACTCCATGTTTTCAGACCCTTCTCATTTAACCCAAATGCTGTGTGATATTACAAGGAAAGAGGAGCTTGCTGCAGAATAGAATTGTGCAGACAATGTGCCTGCATAATTCACACTGAAGGCAGTGGTCTTAGCCCTTGGTAGACAATTTACACCTCTACTCTTCCTCTTCTCTGTGGTTGTTGTACAAGCTATAACTGTGCCACTACATCACCTTCATGTTCATACAATATCTGCCCCAATCTCTCACTGGGGCTGAATAAGAGAAACATGTATGAGAAAATGAAGGAGGCTTCCTCTAACTGGTGGACAAGGAGGAGCAGGCTTATTTATCCCACAAACTGCTATCTCAGGTTAGTTTCCAGAGCTGGTTGGCAGAAAATGTTTTGAAAGTTTTTCTGGTTTTTGTTAGGGCAATTTTCCAGCATTTCTCTCATAGTTTGCCCCGGGTGCTCCATCTGTGGTGCAGGTCACAAAAGAGGGGATTAAATGTCTGAATTATTCCGATGAAAGGAAATAGCTTCACTTAACGGCATACTAAAAAGGTAGTAATTTTAGTAAATAGCTTTTTTTTTTTTTAAGTGCATAGCTATCTCCTAACTATGGGGTTTAGTTGCCCTGACTGATATAGTTGACCAAGGTACAGTGTAAAATACTTGCTTTGCTGCATTTGCTTGATAAAGTGCTTCTGCACTTTGACATCATCTCTCTTAAACTTAACTAAATCAAAGCAGATTTCAATCTGCTACATAAATTCAGCCAAAAACCACAGTTGAGTTTAACAGTTCACTGGGGAATTTGATCATGGAAAATTCATGACTCTTGCAAAAACTCGTGTGAGCTATTTGTCCATAGACTTTTTTTTGCATTGCCAACACTGTACCGTTTGTAGGTCACTGAAAACGTATTTTCTCTCTAGTGATGCAGAGACTTACCTGTATGTGCTGCAGTTTCAACATAGATTGATAACTAATGATCAGCTGTAGAAGACATTGCTCAGAAAATCCAATTTGAGAACATAAGAATCCAAAAGGCAGCCTTTGCTGGTGACAGAAAAAATCCAAGCACTGTTAACTGTACCAGTTAATACAAAAGAGCAACTTTAACCTTCAACTGTATACTGCCAAGTACAACGGTGCTAGGGTCTTAGATTTAAAAAACTTTAGTCATGCAGCAAAGTTTTATAACTTCGGCAGCAAATTAGTTGATAAACTTGTTTTCCATAAATGATGGATGCATAGTTACAAAACTTTTTTCTTTGTACAAACTTTAGATAGTTAAATACATTTCTTGATTCTGCTAGTAGTAGAATGCCTGAATAGCAAAAAATGTCAACACAGGCAAACCCATTGATTTTTTGTTTGGTTTTTTTTTTTTTTTTTTTGCACCTTTCTTTCAAGGATTTCAAAGCACTTTACAGATTAAGCCTTGAAAGAGCAATGTTTTACACTATTGAAGCAGAAGCTTGTTTAAGGATAATTACTTTCATTTGAAAATTTAGCTACAACCTATGAGTTCACTTGTTAATTTTAATTCCTGGTTTGCTTTGCAGCCAGAAATGAAAGTTATCGTCTATTTGTAAAATGTTGGGTTTTACTTTATTATGCAGCCTAAGAAAGGTGTAAAAGCTCAATCTGCAGTTCCCTGGCTCATTCTGTGCAGTTAAATATTTACCTTATGACAATTTTAGTTGAGCAGTCCTCCTCTTTAATTCTTGTTTTATAAGAAGTCAGTTAAAAATTGCAAGGTGAGATTGTTTGCTACTATCTACAAAGGCCAGACAAGGGAAAATGTATGTTAGTCAAACTCTTTGGATTGAAATATCTCGATTAAACTCTCAGGTCAATAATCCAAAACATTTTCTAGGAAAAAAAGCTGATGTTTAGCTGTTGTCATTTTAACCTTTTTGTTAATCTTTTCTTCTTTTAATGGCTGTATCAGAATTTATTACCCTAGAGATGGAGGGCATGATAGTACTAGTTACACCTCCAACTTTCATCCTGGTCCAGCTGAACTCAATGGGATTTTTGCCATTGACTCTAATTGTATCAGCCTTTATTCAATAAGTGCAATAAAAAGTAAATTCTCTCATTATGTGATATCAAATCTTCCACTTAACATGCCATGAGATAATAGCAAACTATTTACTTTGCACTATTCTTGAACACTAAATGTGTGTGTGTGTGTGTGTGTTAGCTAAGGCAGTTAGGAATGAAATTGTTGCACAATTTGAAGAGATGTCTTGCATGTTGCAGTTGCTTGTTTCCTTACTTAATAAGGATAAAAGGTTCATTTTTATAGCTTGAAGTGACTTTCATGATAAAAACAGAACAAGCAGTTTCAAACTAGTCTTTGATTTTAAGGGAACCTTTAAAAAGAAAAAGTTAACTCCTGAACCAGTTAATGTGCCAATTAAAAACTATACATTTAAGCCACAAAACTGGTGTTTTCTCCCTTTAGCCGCTGATGGCATTACAGCCCTACAACAGTGCTGTCTTAATTGTGGTGGTCTCCAGCTGTTGCCCAGGCTACATTAATTTCACAAAGCCATTGTTTGCAATATGGCATCTTTACGATACTTTTTAAATCTTAGCGATTTAAAAATGATCCCAAAGCCTTGGACTTGATTCTCACTCATGTTACGTTCCTTTTATGATACTGACCGTGTAAATGGACCTTACCATATACACTGGTTGGGATTTTCAAAGGTACCACTGAAATTCAGTTCTTAAACAGGCATCTAATTCCTTTAAACCCCCAGACATCATTCTTTTGATGAGTGCAGGGTACTCTTTGACATCTGTATTTCCAGGATCATGCATTTATACAAGCTATCTAAGTATTAAATTTGTGATACTTGGGCATATGAGGTTCTATATGTGTTCAGACTCTGTATAGACTGGCTGTCTAATCCTCACAATCATAGTCAATCAAGTAATGCCATCATGTTTAGAAGCATATAAGATATTTATTTGTCTCTCCTCTTTAGGCCTACACTAGCCAGTTTGTTTCTCTGGTGATGTTTGCCCTCATGATGTGTGATGATAGGATTTCTATGCAAGAAAGACGCAAAGAAATCATGCATGGTCTCAAGGTCCTACCAGGTATGAAGCATCTTTCTTAATATTGCATTTACACTGTTCTTGCGGAGTGAAATTAAATGCTGCATAGATCTTGTGCAAGCCCTCTACCAAGAGATTAAGTTCCACTGAAAAATAGGGCATTAGGGCAAGATGAAGATAGCTGGGATATCCACATTTCAGTGTGAACTTTGCACCTGATTCTCATTCAGAAGAATACATTGGCAGAACAGTGTAAAGGGGCTTTGGTGCCGGGGGGGGGGGAGGAATCAGGCTCACTAAATCCCCACTGTAAAGTTGCAGTTAATATTAGAGGAAGGCAAACAAGTTTGTTTGCTCCTGGTATTGAGTAAATGTGTGTGTTTGTATTTTGGATTAACCCTTTGCCTCTTCCTAACTAATTAGACTTGATTAAAGAAGTGCTGAGCATGGATGATGAGATCCAGAAACTGGCAACAGAGCTTTACCATCAGAAGTCGGTCTTGATTATGGGACGTGGCTATCACTACGCTACATGTCTTGAGGGAGCTTTGGTAAGGAGTTTCTCTTCCTTTAAAACGCCTCTGAACTGCCTTGGGTAGATCTGGATGATAAATGCACACCCACTGGCACTTAACTTGGATCTGAGGATTGTATGAGCTTTAAACATGGGTTGTTGACATTATTAAACCTCATTGCCCTCCATTAATGCTGGATGGACTTTTACTTTTCCAATCACTGTGTTACTGCACTAAAGCTTTGCCATTGGGTGAGTTCCTTTAATGACTGAGGGATTGTCTTTCAAGAGTGCTCAGTACCCATGTAATCGGGGCCAGATTTTCAAAACTGACCAGCACGCACCCTACAGTGCCCACTGAAGATCTGGCCCTGTCTTCAGCAGGAGTTATGTGCTGCTACTATTGACACTTAATATTTCCTCTTCTCACACTTACACAGAGTCTTACCTTTTCAAGCCCTAATACAAACATTAAGCCATAGTGCTCCTGGGAAGGAAGGTCGGTATTATCCGTTTTACAGATAGGGTTTAAAGAGAGACTTAGGGGCAAGGGCAGCTGTGGGTATAGAATCCAGGAGGGCTGATGGCCTCTCTTCTGAGCCACTTGACCCCAGATCCAGGTTTCCAGCCTGCTTTAGCTGACTTATGCAAACAACAGACTGGCCCAGAGTTCACCAATAAACAATTTAGTTAAATCACCCTTCCCCTGGAATGTGCAGGTAGCTTTAGAGCTAGTTTCTTCCTATGATGATGCATCAACACCTCCCTATACTTGCTCAGTGTACTGAACAAGGGCCAAAGTGTAGCTTGATTAACAGGGATATCCTTCTTCCTCTCTAGAAAATAAAAGAAATCACATACATGCACTCAGAAGGCATAATGGCTGGTGAGCTGAAGCATGGTCCCCTCGCCCTGGTAGACAAGTTGATGCCTGTTATCATGATCATCACAAGGGACCATACGTATACTAAGTGCCAGAATGCTCTCCAGCAGGTTATAGCGCGGCAGGTGAGTAATTGGAGATGGATGTGAATGGCATCATCCCATGTCTAGAAGTTTAAATTGTTCCCTTCATTGCTAAATCTACTGTAAGCAGTTTTACGGTTCCTTTGTGGGATTTTAGAATGCCAGTTCAAGTCCAGCAGTAACAACTTTATTACCATCGAATGACTACTCAGTAGTCTTGGGCCAGTTAGAGCCCATGCCTAAAAATTGCACTCTGAAGTAAATAGTCTGTTGGGGCTTTTAAGTGTCAGTTTTGACAAGATACCTAAAAGGTAATAGTCTAGTGTATGGCTTATTGGTTTAAAGAGGTTTATCTTGAAATTCCAAAACAAGATAATGCATCATTTTTTGTGAAGAAGACTGCTGTAATTTTTTAAAATGAAATGGTTCTCTCTATGTGGAAGTTCTATCTAAGTAATGAAGGAAAATGCAGGTTAGGTTCAAAGTCTTTTCAAAAAAGCAACATGGCAAATGTAAAATACTATTGCTATTCTCACTTGCCTTGTTCTGGATTATTTTTAAGTGAAAGGTTCCTGCCCTTCTTGAGATCAGTGGGAGTTTTGCCAGGGATTTCAACAGAAGCAAGTAAAGGCCCTATCAGACAACCTTTCTGGAGTATTGTGTATCTAACTCTGCCTGTTACTTGTTGACACTTCTCCTCCTTCCAGGGGCGACCGGTAGTGATTTGTGATAAGGAAGACACAGAGACAATTAATAATAATAAGAGGACAATCAAAGTTCCTCATTCCGTGGACTGTCTGCAAGGAATCTTGAGTGTCATCCCTTTACAGCTTCTGGCTTTCCATCTTGCAGTTCTCAGAGGATACGATGTAAGTACTATACTACCTTTAAATACCTTCCTTTATTGTCTATATTCTCTCCAAAAGGACTTATAGTAGATCTATTATACTGAACAGAACCCTATACAGTTCTCTGTTATAAGGTGCTATTAAATTCAGAGTCCACACGGCTCCTTAATGTGTGGCAGGCTAGACCACTGTCAATTTACATCCTGGCTTCTCACAAACAAAGTCTTGTGTAGACAAGCCCCCTGGGTGCCGAAAATTAAGCTTAATTGCCACTTGCGCTAGATCAGAGAAGTTTCCTGTATTTTGATTTATTTACAACAGTTCTCTTGGCTAAACTACTATTTCCTACTTGCAAACCCTAGTAAAGAATGTTTGAAAAATAGTCACGTTTTATAGCACTTTTCTTTGAAACTGCCACAAGTTCTCAGACTTAACAATGAACTTACATGACATACTTAACTATATGTACTATGCAAGTCCAACATTCAGTACAGGGGTTTGTTTTTACTGGTAATATGGTTACACTGATTACCTTTTCATGCTAAAATTGTAAAATTATTTTAAACTAAGGGAGACTGAATAGTTCCCTGCAGTAACTTCTGTCTTCTCCCTTCTTTAAGAGGGAGACTGTGTGTCCATGATCAACTCCTACCCTTTATGCCTCAGTTTACACCTCACTGGAGTAAATATTTTACAAAACACTAATAGTTTGAGCCTGTGCTACATAGGTGCAGGAGAGGCCTTGCAAGAGCAGTTTTGAAAACTGCAACTAATATGAAATTTTTTTCATGACACGTTTTTTGCTTGTTTGGACAAAAGCCTTTTAACAGATGCTAGTAACTTTAATATTGTCTTACCTGAAGTGTAAAATAGTGGTATGTGTGGTCTTGCTTACAAAAATTCCATTATTCTTTTTCTTTTTACAGGTTGATTTTCCAAGAAATCTGGCCAAATCTGTAACTGTAGAGTAAAAGTGCATCTGAATCTTAGGAGTATGGGGAAGTAAATGGAGAGACTTTTTGGGTACCAAAATACCTTGATTTTAAAGTCCCCTAAATTAAATAGTTTGTGTATAAAATCACCATAATTGTTACATTAGTGATTGTCAAATTGATTCCATATGTCATGTCAATAGCTTTGTTTTGTTGAAAGGTGTTCACTAGGAGACTTGGTAATCTTTTAAAGGAAGCAGTTTGGGGGGCAATTTAATGAGAATTTAGGTATAAATGAACCTTACTGAGATAATGCAATTGACTAAAGTATCTGCAGTGCCTCCACTAGTGAAGGTACTTGCCAATGTCGGACACTGAAATTAGAACTGTATTAGGCCATGAATGAGTCTACAGAGATTCAGACATGATGGTTTAGAAGAGATTAGGTCAAATTCGGCCCTGTTTACATAAAGGGAAATCCAGTGACTAATCAGAATCTCTCCTTAAATCCTTTTATGTAATTTGGTTAGCGAGCCTAAAATTAGCCTCAGAAAGGATCTGGTCTATGCCAAATGCCTAGCAACTGACAATCCTGCTGTTAGACAACATAACTATGGAGTTGTCGCAGCTCATTCTAACATGTAAGTGAGAGCAGCATCTGACCCAGTATTGGATAGTTTACCAAAATACAAGGAACGTTCAAAGGCCCAGCATGTAATATTTGCAAACAATATCATCCCCTTGTTTTTTGGGGGGAAAGAAGGAGAAATCTAGTGCTCCCACATGCACACTGCAACACTAAAGAGAATCCCAATGTAGGTTCTGGGTTTATTGTGCTGCTGCTGTTAGCAAGCATGATTTGGAACATATACAAGAAACTTGCACTAAGAACAGGATCCTTGTATATTTCACACGCCTCCCTGCTTACTCCATTCCATGTGTACACATGACCGTGTCCCTCAACAAAGATGTCAGTCCATCAAGGATATTGACTGTTGGCCAAGAGAGTTGCAGCGAACAAATGCGTGGCTTTCATTTCTGCAGCTCAGGCTGCTGTTACTTAGTGTGAGTGACAGCAAATAGTTTCAGTGGCATATATGGTTTGGGTTTGAGAATTAGACCAGGAAAATTAAAGCTTCATTCACAAGACTACAAACAATATTTTAAGTAGCTTGCAGAAGATGTTAAATAACAAAGGTACCTTGAACTTCAACAAAAGTCTCAATTTTATATGGTCAGTGGTGGGTTCGAAGTAAACAGCCAGAGATACACACAAGGCATATAAAAGAACGTAGTACTGTAGGATGTAAAGTGAAGCCAGTAGCTTATTAGTGGAACATGAAGGTCACTTGCAATATTTAGGGATTTTTTTCTTCTACAAGGTCAAAATATTACATTTTGTGAAGTCTGCTTTACCAGAGGGACTGTCCAACGCTAGGGTAAGAACTTGGCTCTCTGAGTGAGTAGTCGAGTGCTGAATTGCATAATCCAGGTGGACTCAGGAGACAATTACTCACACAGGTTCAAAAGACCGTAGCTGTAGCAATGCCATCTGTCATTCTTAAAATTGATATGAACTGAAGTAAATAATATAAGCTTCCTGCATTTTTGTATCTTATTCATAGATCTGTTCGCTGCTTAGTTTTACCATCTTAGCAAGAGCTGGAAGCATATGTTCAACTAAACCAATAATGACCTGAACTTAAGTTTGTCATTTAAAGAAAAATCGAGTACAGTTATTAATGCATTGTATGTGGGCCATGATTTGTGCTGAGCTATTAATTTGTATTTAGGAATGAAGTAGTAATTTAATTCCTACAGTATTTGCTAATTACAATAGATGCTAATTTCATTAGACACCTCAGCCTGAACTGACAAGTGAAACTTCCCCACAATGATTTACAAACAAGCAACATTTTTTGTACAGCCCAGCACTACATCTTAGCTAAAGCCAGTTTAACCCGAACCTTCCTTCTGATGTGACTTGCCTCAGCTTATGTTAGTTTCATTTTTAAAAGGGAGGGAGCTGCTGTTCAAGCAGTTTAACTTGGAAGGGCTGAAGTCAAGGGGAGAAGGTTAAGATCCTGTGTCCTTGTTTGCAGTGATTCTAATGTAGGTGAGGCCCTTAAAGGGGGAAGCTATTGTACCCATCGATTTCCTGGAGAGGAATTGATTTGGAGGTCTTTTTCCCTAATCAACTTGGAAAATTAACTAGAAGTGCTTGTCTAGATTTGTACAGATGAGATTTTATTTTAGAAGTGGGACAGCTGCTTCTCCGCTGGTATATTAAGTATATGCTAGTTATATTTAAATAGATTTGTGCCATGTAGCAATTCATGATTGAGAACATCAAGTGCTTACTATTTATGAAAAGAAAATAGCAACATTGATACAAAGGACCAAAGAAATAGGATACTAAATTAAAGAGCTGTAGTTTCTACAGAGCTGTTTTATCTTGTGAGATTTTATAAATATTGCAAAGTCACTCATTTAGTTTGATGATATGAAGAATAGAGGCTACCCATCCTAATTTTAAGGCATGTAGCCTATAAGACTTACTACACAAACTTTTCACTAGTTAGAAATTGAGCAAAATTAACCCCAACCCTGTAAATTGCAGAGGAAAAGACTAAACCAGGGAACCACCTTAAATGTCCAACACTCAGCCTGCTAAAATTGAAATATGTGACTAGACTATCAGATATTGCAATGTATAAGAAGAATGTTATGGAACACACTCACTGTGAAGAATTTTTTTTGAATGATTATGGTATGATATCCTTAAAGCATCTCATTTTTGCCAATTGCCATGCCAGCGTGCTGAGAGATTGTATACAGGATTTTCTTATGTCGCTAGATAGTTTGCTGAAACAATGTTTGTCCGTCTCCTCTCCCAGACTAGTTTATCCTCCTGCTGCTAGCTGGAAGTTTTAGACTGTCTTGTGCTCTCTGAAATGAATGTTTAAATTACTGAGCCAGTAACATTAGTTCCATCCTAACTAATGTATTAAAAAAAAAAATCAGTAGCCCTCTCCTTAAAATTGAGCCTCAAATCAAATGTATAGGCTCATCCTTGCTGTTCGCATAAACTTGTCTGAAAAGCATTTTTAGTAAAAATGTAGCATATGTTCACTTTTGTTTTAGTGCATATACTCTTCTCCTAATCTATGTGCATAAAGAGTTCAACAATAACTCCTACTGCTGCTCTTTCAAGAGAAGGAGTTGAAGGTTGCCTACCAATTATTTAACAAATCCAGAGTGTTTTTAAACTTACTGAAATATAAAATTAGAAAATTTCAGGCAAAGAACTCTGTTCTTCCCTGTGGAAGTGCTATTGTATTTGCTAAGCAGGTCTCATTCAAGTTCACGCCTGGAACTTGATGCAGGTATATTGATACTAGGGTATACAGTAGCAGAAGCATTGTGACAACTGGAAAAGGTTTAAGCCATTGTCTCCCCTCTCCTGCTAATCTGCCCTGCCTATTGTTAGAGTATTGCATAAGAGACTGCAAGAGGAGGCCCTGTGTGTGTTTAAAATCCTGACATTTGCTGCCCTGCCATATTTACCAATACAATGGCACTTAAAACCTTACCCTGGACATGCTCTAACTAGCACCCTCTGTGTTTGGGGATATTCTTTGGGCCTCAACTTTTACTGAACAGCAAGACCCAAAGGCAACAAACCTGGCCTCTAGTCTACTTTAAATTATGTGCCAATAAAGAGGCTGTCCTAAAAACATTTGAACAGTTTTTCAAATGTAAGTTAAATTCCAATGTAATCCCCCACCTAGAAATAATGGTGATATGCTTCTGGCACCTGTGTGTTAAATGAAATATCCTTTGACATGCTTGGTTTGCTCAGAGATACACTTTTTAAATTACCATTCATAGGGGTGGGGGGAGAAGTAGCAGCTTTAAAAATCTTCACCCAATTTATATTTAAACACAGGAGACAAAATCTGTAGGAATGTTTGAAAAAAATCAGAGCCAAATTCCTATGTTCCAGAAGCAAGTCATGGGAACATGATGGAGCCTGGTTACTATGCTAGGTTACTGGACTGCCAAATGGGAGACTAAAGGGGTGTGTGTGTATTGCATTCAGTGGTGTTACTGTAGAACTTTTAGGACATACCTGAGCTAGCATTGATCTAAGTAAAAATAGCGGTGAAGCTGTGGCTATACAAGCCCCTCCAGAACCCGGAGTGTGTGCCCTGCAGCTACCCCATGCTACTGGAGCTTCACTGTTAGCAGAGCTAGCTTGAATAACGTTAGGTCTACATGTGCTGATTGCAGTGTAGACACACCCTGGGACTGGTGATACCTTCAGTGTGGGATGTTGTACTTCTTTTGTATAGCTCTTCCCTCCTCCAGACGGCAGACGTCAACATAGAAGATGAAGGGGTCTACAGACAAAGTAAGCCACACTAAAGTGGATTGTGAATGCTTAGTTATGGCAAAGGCTAGGTCCTTTGGACATTTACCTCAAGACATGGGATCCCTCCCCAGTGTGAGAAAACTGACAGAAAACCATTGGTATCTGTCTGAATTGAAGGCTAACTTAGTTTTCTTCCTTCAGTGTGTGTAAATAGAAATTTGAAGTGGCAAATATTACCATATCTTCCCTTCTAGCATTGTTTTCCTTTGCATGTACATATCCAGCTGGCTTGGTTTATGGGGACCATTCTCTATCTGGCTTCCTGTTATATGCCGTCTGCAGAAGATGTTTTAATTTTGTGTGTAGTATTTTATAATTTGGGTTTTGTCTTTTGCTTACTTTTTGTATCTCACCCTTTGAATAAAATGAAGTGCCCAACATTAAGTGGAGAGATGTCATGTGAAATTTTCTATTAAGTAGATACTGAGCATATTAGTAGAAGGAGCATTATTTAACTGAACCCAAATATTCATTATATAAAACTGAAGATCTAGTGGGAGTCTTACAGACTCAAATCACTGATTAAGGAATACAACTTCACCCTGAGGGCATCTGTAACTTCTATGAATGTAGTAATTGCCATACTTAATCAGAAGAGAGCACTATCTGCCCCTGCTCAGTGCTCCAGTTGGAAATAGAACACGCTCCGCAATAGACAATCATAGAATAGCCTGCCCTTAGGAAAGCTTCCTCCTAAACCCTGTCACTTACAGGTAGGTTCAAGCATTTTTATCTCTTCCACTCTAACCAAATATAGATTTAAAAACTTGAGTTGTAGATACCCAGCAACTGAACTGGTTCCCGGAGGTATAGCAGTAAAATATACCCCATTCCACCTGGAACCTCATGTCCCCAGAAGTGACTGATGCTGATTCAATCCTACCACACGCTTGGCCTCACTGATATCTTGTGACAGAATTCCAAAGAATGGAGTCCGACCTTTCAGCGGGTTGGCTACTTGCTATTGTAATACAGGTCTGTCGCATCTTACACGCATTTAACGTACAAATTCAACTTTATGCGGTCAGCAAAAACAAAAAAAACAATTTAAATACTGTACCTGTAGTGTGGGCGATTCCGCCCGCCATTACACTTAATGTAACTTTGACTATACGCGGTTTTCGCCTTACGTGCTGACCGCGGAACGTAACCCCAGCGTAAGATGAGACAGACCTATACACAAAGACATAAATAGGATAGGAGTCCTTGTGGCACCTTAGACTAACAAATTTATTTGAGCATAAGCTTTCGTAGGCTACAGCCCACTTCATCAGATGCATCGAATGGAACATAAAATTATATATAGACACACGCACACACGATAGAACAAAAACCTCACAGCAGGATGCCCCTAATAGAACAGCACAGAGCACCAAGATCATGCTGTTAGTTGTAATTTCTCATAAGACAGCAGCTGAGGGATAATCAAGATAGTTCACTGCTAGGAAATGCCTAGACAACCCAGTAAGTTAAACCCACAAAAGCAAGAGAGTCTAAGTCTGAAATTCTATCCTCCAAGTCAAACCCGTAGATATTTGACCAATGCCTTTTTGTGATTTACTGGCCTCTGGTATTCCCCCCTGCAAAGAGAGGAGTCTGACTCTCTCACCAGCTACTGTCGTTCCTTGGTTAGATGTACAGCATTTAGGGTTGCCACTTTGACAAGCAATTGATTCACAATATCAGTGTGAATCATCTTAAAAGGCCAGCCTTTGAATGGCTTGTACCTCTGGCACCAAATTAAGACTGAAAGTTTAACAGCTATGCCAGAGAAAAGCTAACCCAGAGCCTTCCCTATGCATTTAAAACACTACACTTACCCAACTAGGAAGTACTGTGAATACATTACTAGCATTGCCTCTCCTGCCTATGGCACAGGAGTCAATATGAGGGAAACTACCTTCTCTTAACCAATTACACTGAGCAATTAAGTACTACCGGATATGGCACTGACACTGCTTGGTCCTCTGGTTATTTGCATGCTTAATTCACAATAGTAACTTCGCTAAGGACCAGAATAGCAAGAATGTTACATTTGCTGTCACCTTATAATAGCCATCTAATGTAACCAGACAGGTGTGTATTAAGCAGCCTTACAATAAGAGGCGTCTTAATTTAAATTATTCTGTTGCACAGAGATCCAAAAGCTCACATTAAGCATAGGAACAGAGAACCTGGCCATATGTATAGAATGGGGGACTATCATGGGAAGGAGTAACAGATTTGGGGGGTGGCTGGACAATCAGCTCTTTGGTCATATTCAGGACTTGTTTTCAGCTAACATGATTCAGGGAAGCTTGAGATTATTTGACCTCTGTTTAGCACTGGTGTGACCATTGCTGGGATCATGTGTCCTGTTCTGGTGCTCACAATTCAAGAAGGATGTTGATAAATTGGAGAGGGATCAGAGAATGTTAAATAGATTGCGCTCTTTGATTAAACTCAACAAAGAGGAAGTTAAAGGAGGACTTGATTACAGCCTATGGGGAACAAATATTTGATAATGGCTCTTTGGTCTAGCAGGGGAAGGTCTAATGCAATCCAAGGACTGGAAGTTGAAGCGAGAAATTCAGACTAGAAATAAGGTGTACATGTTTAACAGCAAGTAATTAATCATTGGAACAATTTACCTCAAGGGTTGTGGTAGATTCTCTATCCCCAACCCTTTTTAAAATCAAGATTGGATGTTGTTCTAAAAGATACATTCTAGGAATTATGTTGGGGAAGTTCTCGGACCTATGTTATACAAGGAGTCAGACTGGGTAATCACAATGGTTCCTTCTGGCCTTGAAATCTAAAACATGGTTGCCAATACGTGTCACACGGTGACTGAAAAAACTCAGGTCCTGCCACTTGGCCTAGGGGAAAGTCTCTTACAGCAGCTGTAGTTACGATTTAATCTAGTAGAGGGCAGCGATGCACACATTAGCCTGTGAATGCATGCCCTAAGCACTAACAGTTGTCAAAAGAAATGAATCATTGCTTGAGCATAAGTTTCAAGTGGCTGTTTTGACTCACAGCCAAATTCATTCCTAACACAACTCCATTGACTTAAAATGGACAAATCCCCCAAACACCAGCCTAGAAGCATTGTCAGCTCACTAACCCGTATGAGTAGTTCTCAGTGATTTGCATTACAGATTTTGCAACATCTAGAAGCCACAACCAAGAGCAGGCCACCCTCACGCTAGGGCAGGGTATATACTAGAGCAGTGGCTCTCAACCTTTCCAGATGACTGTACCCCTTTCGGGAGTCTGATTTGTCTTGAGTACCCCCAGGTTTCACCTCATTTAAAAACTACTTGCTTATAAAATCAGACATAAAAATACAAAAAAGTGTCACAGCCACACTAGTACTGACTCCCATTTTTACCATACAATTATAAAATAGATCAATTGGAATATAAATATTGTACTTGCATTTCAGAGTGTATGTATATATATATATATATATATTCTACACACACACACACACACACATATCCCTATACACTGAAATATATAGAGCAGTATAAACAAGTCATTGTATGAAATTTTAGTTTGTACTGACTTCGCTGGTGCTTTTTCTGTAGCCTGTTTAAAACTAGGCAAATGTCTAGATGAGTTGATGTAGCCCTAGTTGAGAAACACTGTACTATAGAATAATACACTCGAAATGTACCTATGTAACAGGTATATGATGAAGGGGAAACAGACAAAGGGGTGTGTCTAAGGTGAAATAGTAGGTCAGTTGCACAGCTAAGGATGGAACTCAGATTTCTTGACTTGTAGTCCAATCCCTGTTCACTTAAGCTAGGCAATCTTTGCTTGACTAAACCTAGCGGGATATCTGCAATGAAGGCAGCATTGGGTCTAGCTCCTGCTAGCCCTTTTATGCACAGAGTGCCCTTTGAATTCAGTCAGAGTTCCATCCATTGCCGATTTGGGCCAGATTTGTAAAGGTATTTCATACCTGTCTGTAATGAGAGAAGCATCTAGTTGCCTAGCTCCCAATGAAATCACCAGGTGCCTATCTGCAGCCTTAGGCTCCTAAATACCTTTAAAAATCTGGCCTTTTGTGCTTAGTTGTTATTCCTCTAAATCTGGAAAATCCATTTATTTGATCGAAGATTTGCTGCTTTTGTCCACCACAAGCTTTTGGGGACTATAAAACAGTATCTTAGAACACTTTCACAACACAGGCATCATCTTAAGGCTTGTCTACACAGGTGCAAGTTCCTCCAATATAGCCACATGGATTTATTTACAAAACCATTAATGTCAGTACCATGCACAGGTGTTAACCTCTGCTTATAACAGGGCATTGGATCTATGTTAAGGGATTCCACTCGTAAATACCAGCAGTGTAGTCAGTGGTGCAAATTTACTGTACAAGACGATAGAGCCTTAATGGGGAACATTTAGAAACATTCTAGAGAAACCTCTCAAGTTAGATGACTCCCACATGCTCATTCCTATTCATCTAGAACTTCTAACCTGCTGCCCACTGGGCCCCTGCATATTACTCCTTGCCACTGTCACTTCTAGTTCTAGTATTCCAAATCTTGAGTCATGGTGCTTCCAGTTCTCCCCTCATTTATCCTACTCGATTACAAACTGTACCTCTAACAACTGTGGGAGCTTGAAGGGCCAGTGGTCAAAGTGCTATCCTGGGATTTAGGAGCCCTGGATTTCCCTCCTGCCCCCTGCTCTGCCATGCTCTCGGTATTACCTTTGGCAAGTCACCTAAGTCTAGATTCTCAAAAGATGTAGGCACCTAACTCCTGCTGAAGTCAGAGGCTCCTCAGTGTCTTTGGGCCTCAGCTCTGCCCTCTGTACAATGGGGATAATAGCACATCCCTCCCTCACAGGGGTGTTGTGGGGATAAAAACATGTAAAGAGTGTTCGATACTCAGATCTCACAGTAACAGGTCATGGATAGAATGCCAGGATGAGTGGACTAATATTCCATTCAACTTGGGTGCTGGTGTTTGTACATGGACTGTCATGGGTCTTAAAATCTGGGTCCCCTAAACACTAAAAACAGAGAATCTGGTAATGTCGGGTGTATGATCAGATTCTGTAATAACTTCAGTGTAACAACACGGGAAGGCCTGCGCGGTACTTCTACAAGGGGTGTTTTAGATTCAGATTTAGAGACTTTAAAAGGCCAGAAGGGACCACCATTATCATCTAGTCCAGTGGGTTTCAACCTTTTTTCATTTGCAGACCCCTAAAAAATTCCGAAGTGAGGTGCAGGTCCCTTTGGAAATCTTAGTCTGCAGACAGCTGGGGATCCCTGGAGTACATGTTCAAAACCACTGATCTAGTTTGACCTCCTGCACATTGCAGGCCACAGAACCTTATCCACTCCTGTAATAGACCCTTAACTTCTGGCTCAGTTACTGAAGTCCTCAAATCATGATTTAAAGACTTAAAGTTACAGAGAATCCACCATTTTCATGTGTTGTTCAGACAGCAGGAAGGTGTAAAGGGTGTTTGGAACAAGAGGACTGATCTATCAGATCTGCCCAGTTTGTTCATGAGGAGTGAGATCCTCATTCACTCAGCAACAAAGGAACACTCGCTTTTGGGTGAAAAAGTTTGTAAATGTAAGATGAAATAGTGCCCTCACAGGTTAAGACATGCCAATGTAAACAGTTTTAAACAAATCTCTGTCCTGGTGACAATCCAAACACTGCTAGTGCACAAAACAATGCCTTGTCTATACTCATGGTCCAAGCCCACAATAATGCAGCACACTGAAAAGCAAGGCAGACTGATAAGTCCCACTCATCTGCTTCACCAGAACACAGCATTGCTAAAGCTAGTGTAGCCAGCCTTAGGTGCATGATCTAGCATACAGGGATGGAGCTTCTGGTAGCACAGAGCTGATGTAGCAGCGCCAGTCCCCATCCCTCCAGTCAGCAGTAGGGGTGTGACTGGGGTATCCTTGTTTGCCAGCTCCTTACAGCTTCCACATAAGCCCATTGGGCTATAACCTAGAGCAAGCAGAAGGCTGCTCTAAATTATACAGCTGGGTGAACAGCAAGTCCCAGGTATGGAGGAGAAAGGGTGTAGGTCAACACACAGCCCTTGAGTTATGCTCCTTAGGGATTCAGGGGCTGTATTTGCCCCCCTCGCCCCAGCTTTATGAACCTCTGCGCCCCCAGCAGCACTGGGGAAGTTTGGTTCTGGAAACAGGACGATGCTGCAGGGTAAAACTAATTCAGGCAAGTTTTTACAGTGTCTCCTCCCGGAGGGAGCAGGGTTTTGTTACATGCATCAACCAGTCATTTAAAAATGAAAGCAGATGCCAGTGGATGAGAAACGCCAACATTCTCATTCAGACTCTGATCACGGCTTTACAGGCCTGTTCAAGTGTAGGGAGCAGCAGCCTGTTTGGATTCCTAGGGCGCTTTCTGCCTGTACAGCGCCCACAGCATGCGAGTGAGCACTTGCCTTCACCTCCTCTGTGGCTTATCTGAGACATGACTCATACTCCTCCGTCATGAGCAGACACCACAGGATCTGCCCCGACAGTTATTTCACATCTTATACATTGTTACCCCTGGTTATCAATCACACAGCTCCTGCAATGCCTGATCTTTCCTTGGCTGGAGAAAACACAGCTCATTACTGGTTTATGCTACCAAAAATGTGGTTTAATTCAATTTCTAGAGTCCTCAGGAGGAGGGGGGTTGCTACGTGGCTCTGTGTGTGTGCGCGTAATTCAGAGACGGTCTCCATGCTACGCTTGCCACAGGGTAGAATTCCACATTCGCTGCAAAACCACTCCGCTTTAGCTGGGGAGAGGGCAGGTAGGGGAAACAGACAGTCTTTAAACTTGACCTGTACAGGGGTGGATTAAAACTCAGCAGAAGCAGTTACCAGCAAAATGCCACTGGACACATCTTCTAACCTAGATCCTTTGCTCAGCACAGCCTGCCTCTCTCACATAGACTATTCCTCCTCCTAGATAGATGCTTGACCCTCTATCCTGCTTCAATCTTTGACCTTCCTCCTGAGCTAAGCAGCCCAGTCACACTCCAGCCGGCAACAAGCCAGCAGCAATCAGCTGTATACCGTTCAGACTCCTGCTGCTTGTGCTCCCATTAATATCCGCAGCCACAGAGCAAAGATCATGACAATCCACCCCCCGGCATTTTAATTGAAGAGTCCAGATTCCGTTGCTACACAATATCCTTCTAGTCCCATGGGGGTCCTCCAGGACTTAGGTTCTGGAGCTGTTAAGGAGGATGGATGCTGCTGGGTGTCTGTGAGATTTACAGCCATGCTCTGTCTTTTTTAAAAAAAACAAACAAACAAGTCTTCCTTAAGTCAAGTAGCCCCAGCTGGCCTGCACTGTAGGAGGGGTTGGGAGAACTCAGGGCGTACATATTCAGTGCCAGACAGTTATATTAATGCAACATTCGCACTACGAAGCCAGCCATTTCTAAAGGATTTAGGGGGCTGTGCCGTGCCAGGAATTGCTGAAAGCCGTGCAAATTCCCACCTAACCTCACCAAAAGTCCCAACGGTCTCAGATTTTTTTTTAATCACAAGGCAAAATAGGGGGTTTTGCTCACTAATCACTTTGCTAAGTAAGGGGTATCAGAGGACGGTGTTTGTTTAGATCACAGCCTGGGTTACAGAACCACTGCATCATATAAGAACTTAGTCGGACTGGCAGACTTCCTGCAGGAAGGACTCAAGGACAGAGCAGAACATGAAGAAAGGCCATTTCTGCGGGGCATTGCCAGAGTTAAGGCAGGGGAGGCAAACACGTTACGGAGATGAAACGAACATGGCAGGCAATAGACAGCCATGCCAATAAACTGAAACTCGGCAGGAGTTCCTAGCACTGGACTGTCCAGCCACAAAGTAATAAGTGACCCAACTCAATGTGAGCTTGCGGGGGAGAGAAGGGTGTGAGCTCAATGTCTAGGGACTCTGAACACCGGATCAAGGGTGCGTGTGGGGGAAAAGGGCTTGTAGGTTTATATGATTAATTCAAACACCAAGCTCCAGGGGTACTCCTCATTCCTGGTACCCTTTCCTACGTCTCTGACCTGGCTTTGGTTCCTGGTGATAAGTTGTAATCAATCCCTCAAGGACAACCCCCTGCAAACTGCACCTGCTGTATTAGTCGGTCTGCCAGGGTCACACCCAAGCCCTGGACCCGAGCACCATCCCAAGCTGTGCTGCTCAGAACACACAGCGCAGGAGCTGCCAACACAGCTGGAAAAGTTTCAGCTTGAAAATACTGTTGGACACAGGTGAGGCTGTTTCAATCTGGATGCTGCACAGATGAGTGAGGTTGACATGAAGCGACCTAGAAATGGTGCGTGAATACAACATCGGAGCTCTTCTCTCTGAGCGCCTCAGAGAGCAGGATTCGAATGGCATGACGCACACTGTGCCAGCATCAGCTGAAACTCAACTGCCTGAATCCAGGGCTTTTGGGTTGCTCAGCAAAGAGTAACTTGAATGAGAAATGAGGGCCATGGCCAAAGTCACAGAACCCACCACCAACCAGATTTTGAGGCTCAGACTTGCGATGAGTGTAGCTACAAATAAATCATCAGGAGACCTCAAAGCATTTTACAAAGGTCAGTCTCATTATATACATATTACAGATGGGGAAACTGAGGCACAAAGAAGGGATGTGACTTGCCCAAGGTCACCCAGCTGGCCAGTGGCACAGCTAGGAATAGAACCCAGGTCTCCTGAGTCCCAGTCAGAGTTTGAGGCCAGAAGAGACCAGATCATTTAATCTGACCACCTTTATAACACAGGCCACTACGACCTGCACACTAAATCAAATGGTTTAGTCCAGTGCACTCTCTTTTAGTACTCCCCATTTAATTTTCTTGTGTGCAGATACAGCAGCCATTTCCCCATCCAGAATAGCTGCAGTCTCTTAAAAAGGAGATACACACACTGTGCTCTCTCTCATCACATAATTCTTTCCCTTATTCTAAAAAGCAAGCCAGGAGTTCTCAAACTTTGTCACAGTGTGGACCACAATTGAGTAGGGCAGTTGTCTCCTGCAAACCTCCCCCAATTTATATTTGCAGTGTTCTGTCCAGCCATTAGACATTAGTCACTGTGTGTAGCCCCTGGTAAACAAGAGAGACAAAGCTGGGACACAAGCCCATTGTGCCTAAGGCTGGTTTTGTGTTTTTTTTTAAAAAACACCCTTTAAGAAAGCTTCCATATATCCTGACACTCCCCCTCCACATATCCTGACACAGCAGGTGCAGTTCGCTGGGGGTTGTCTTCGAGGGATCGATCACAACATGCCCAACTACAGACAATGATTCTATGGAAAAGTAATAAGGAAAGTCATGTCTTCAAAGTGACCTTGAATTTAATGCAACAGCTGGAAACAAAGATGAGCCAGAACCACGCGACCAGCCAGTGCTCAGCAGAACAGCAGCCAGTACTTTATGGATAACTGGAGGTTCGTGGACCATTGCTCTGAAATGAATCCTTTTCGACTCCAGGTATGGGGCTGCTCTTTGCACACGGAAAATAAACCTTTCAAAATGACACTAGAGGTGAGTCTTAACTTGTTGGTTCAAGAAACCCCCTAGTGAGAGGGGAACGGAGAGGTAAATGTGACACTGGGGCAGACTTTATAAAAGGAAGGATCGTCCCTGTTTTACAGATGGGGAAGCTAAGAGACAGGAGGGGAAGTGACTTGTCTAATGTCAGGCATTGGATTCAGACTTTAAGGCTGGAAGGGACCATTATGATAATCTAATCTGACCTCCTGCACATCACAGGCCACAGAACCTCACCACCCACTCCTGTAACAGACCCCTAACCCCTGTCTGAGTCACAGAAGTCCTTAGATCCTGGTTTAAAGACTTCTATTCCCTATGCTATTCCTTGAACCCAGGACTTCCCCTCCCCCCATCCCCTTATAGGAAAGGATTCCAAATTTGAATTTGTATGTTTCCCCTGTCTAGTAGTTGGGCTCAGAGCCTCAGATGCATGTGCACGTACATGCTTTACTAAACAAGCTGCATTAGGGAGTGGAGTCACGTTCTAAGCTCCACCCGCGTCATTACATTCCCATTGCCTTCCTACGGACTGGATGCTGCCAGCAGCACTCTCCATGCTGAATGGACAGCCCCAAGACTTAATGCAATTCAGCCTTCGGGAAATCCCAGCTGTCTCCAAGGCAGCCTGACACAACTGCTATCCTAAGCGGGTGCAGTTTGCCCAGCTTTGGCACAAACAAAAACACAAGCCTGTATTCACCGAGGGAGTCCAAGGAGCTGAAGATCCATCTGCATGGAATACGTAGTGAGACAAAACCCTGGGGAAGGGGCTGGGAAGGTTGAAAAAAGTCTTGGCTTTGCTTCTTGACTCCCCCTGGGCCTGTAGGTTTATGGGAGGGGCTGTTTCCACATGCCCCACTAGTTTTCCTGTTTCTAGGCAATGAATGGAAGAGCTGGACAGACAGATTGGAGAGCTGATCCTGCTGCTAGTAAGATCAGTGGTGAGACTACCACTGGCTTTCGGGGGCAGCAGGATTAGACCCTCGCCCAGCACTTTTTGAATGTAGCCATTTTAGGAATATCCAAGGGCTCAAAATTTCACCTCTCCCTGTGTGTGACTCTCCTGTAGCCACAGTTGGCTAGAAAAATGCCCTGCCCACCATACTTCTGAGACTTGTTCTTTTGTGGACAACTGGGGGTGGGGGCGGGGAGGGGAAGAGAAGAGATTTAGGGCCTGATCCTGCAGTCCTTACTTGGGCAAGACTCCCACTGGAGTCCCAGAGATGGAGAAGGGTTCTTTAGCCTAGTTGCACTGATACATGGACTATTTCTGGCTGGAGAGGAAGTCACAGCTCTACCTGCTGCACATTTTACCCCCAGAATTCCTGTCACATTATGTCCATTCTACCAGAACTGAGCAGGTATAGTGCTCCTTAAAAGGGAATATTTTTCTCACTGCATGGTTCTCTGTAATTAGCTTACAGAGTGAATATTATTGTAAGAGTGGAATTATTCTCCTCCTAGGCAGAGGAAAACAAGCATACCAAATTCTTCTTTGTTTAAAGCAAAGAATTAAAACCAGTACAGATCTCTGATCTCAGAAAGCTTCGAAATAATGCATTATCTTCCCTGCTTAACATAGCACCACGAATGGCCTGATTTTCAAAGGGGCCCAACTTGTCATTCCTTAGAGGGACCTGATTTTCAAAGACCGCTTTTTGAAAATCAGGGCCTTTTAAGGCATCTCAAGTGGGTATCTCCAAAGTTAAGGCATCCAGAAGTCACTAGGCACTTCTGAAAAACTTGGACTAAAGATAAACATTTTTATAACAAGATCTCCATTCCCCACTCCCCCCCAACCATTAAAAAAAAGATTGTTTTACAAAGAAAAAGAAGAACATTTGTGCTGAAATGCATCTTTCTTGGCTGTCTCCTACCCCTCTTGGCCTCTAGAGGCCAAGAAACACTGCCGAGGTCAGGAACTGCTTGACGAGTATGCAAATGAGATTCAAGGTCAGAGACAGAATGTAGATGGTTTTGGTGCATAACTAATTTTTATGCCCTGGTTTAAATTCCATGCCTTTCCCCATGTTACTATGGCCAGGAAGTGCCTTTGTGGAGCTCTCTTAGGCTTCAAGTATTACTGATCTAAAAGCTGAAATGGAAAGACTGCCTAGCTAAAGGAAAAATCAACTCCAATCAGTGTGACATCATCTCTGTGCGAGAATTTGGAACGGGTTCTTCCAAACAATTCCACGTTCTTCAGGGAAGGGGAGAGGTCACTGCAAAATCCAGGAGTGAAATCCCAGCCTCCTTGAAATCAGCAGCAAAACTCACATCGACTTCAATGGAGCCAGGATTTCACCCTCTGGCTGTTTAGATGAATTTATTGGAGATGAAAGGAAACCCTGAGGATCTAAACTCCTTTGTTTATCAACAGCACTGGGGCAGAGAATGACAATCCACATTTCCTCCACTATTAGGCGCCAGCCATGAACTGATGGAGAAGAGGTTTTCATGGTGTTCTCAGGTTGCCCATCTCAGAAGGAGAACAACTAACAATTTCCTTTTTTCCTGTTCAAATACAGGATGCCTCCAATCCACTGCACTAACCACCCCGGGAAGGAAGGAGGGCTTATGGGGCTAGCCTGGGATTCATTCCCTGCTCCTCCACTGCGTGACCTTGGGCAAGTCACTTAGTCGTTCCGTGCCTTAGTTTCCAATCTGTAAAGCAGAAGTAACAGCCCTGCCTCACGGGGTGTTGTGAGGATAAATACATTAATGATTATGAGGTGTTCATAAACTACCGTAACGAGGGCCATGTAAGTACCCAAGACAGAGATAAACAGAATCCACCCAACAGCTCTAATGTGCAACAGGAATGTTGGTTTAAAAGCAGTAAACACCCCCTTCCTCTCCAACTGACCCTCTGCCCTCCGCAGGAGGCCTTCCAAGCATGCCCGAAAGGTCAATCGATTCAGGTTGTTTCACACCAAGGAAGGCCCCAGGCTCCAGAGCTAAAGGGCCTCCCTGAGAATTCCCTGTGGGCAGCCCTGTCCTTTGCCATGAGAGGGATCAGCAGCATGGCAGGGCAGGGCGGGGCGAAGAGGCGTTTTTGGGTAAGCAGGTTCCTAACCACTCAGAGCTTTATTGCTACAAGAAAATGCTTTAAAAACTCTGCCTGGGAACCAACCAATCAGTGGCCAGCGCAACCCTGAGCACGTTGCTATCCCACGTTCCTGGCAGCGCTGGTCGTCAGGTGGCCAGGTTTCTGTGCCAGCTTGTGTTACCCAGCGAATTGAAGCTGTGGCGCGCCCCATGGGGAGCATGTTGCAGTGAGAGGAGCACTGATGACAGCAGCAGGGGCTGCCTTCAAAGGAAGGCACCCCGGGCAGACACAGCTGCACAGAGAGCCATCCTGCTGCAATGGGAGGCAGTGTGGCCTAGTGGATAGGGGACTGCACTGGAAGCTAAGAGTCCTGGGGTCACCCAGCTCTGCAACTGGATTTTTGAGTGACCTTGGGCAGGTAACTGCCCTGCACCTCAGTTTCTCCATCAATAAAATGGATCATGATACTGCTCTCCTTTGTAAAGTGCATTTTGATGGAAAGCCCTGTAGAAGGGTACTATGGTAATCATGTAAATGCCATGGCCAAACCTGAATGAGCAGGGGTGGCCAGGGACCAGCTCCTGCATGAGGACTTCCTCCCAGGGGTTCACCTGCCTCACTTCACTTCTAGTAGACGAGAGATCACTTGATCATTACCTGTTAGGTTCACTCCCTCTGGGGTACCTGGCATTGGCCACTGTCGGCAGACAGGATACTGGGCTGGATGGACCTTTGGCCTAACCCAGTATGGCCATTCTTATGTGCCGATGTCCCCTCCCAGGGATGGGGTGTCACTGCTCTAGGAGGACAGGCTAAAAGGCAAGAGCTGAGCCTGGCATTGACTCAGTGGGCGAAGTCCGGGGGCCAGCTGCTGCCTGGCTCCATGGGGATACCTGGGGGAACATTTCTGGGGGTGCCCCTGAAGAGAACCTTAGTGGGCACACTCCGAATCCTAGTGCCAGCCCTATGAACGACCCAGCAAAGCCCCTGGCACACAAGGAATATCAGAGACAAATACAGCTGCGTTGGAAAGGAAATTTGATTGCACACACCTCATTGTAAATCCTTCTGAGTATCTGTCTGGGTCACTTACTGGCTTTGGGGTTAGATTTATTCTGTCTGCTTACCATCACTCTGCGTTGCACAATCGGCTGGGGAGACGGAAAAAACCCCAAAGGAACCCCTAACATTTCCACAGGAGAAAACCAGGCTGGATGCCATTTCTCTTTGTTACCAGGAGATCCTGCCTTCTGAAAGTCACCCAAGGCCACTCAGTGATTTGCCCCCTGGCTCCACTCCTGGTGAGAGAAACGCAGCTGGAATATTTATGGCAAGCTCTTGGGATGGGAAAGGAGCAGTTGCTGTGCACACCTCAAGTTCAGGCCTTGGTAACGAGAGACATAGGAAGAATGTTTGTGTGTTTAAGCCATTAGGCTGGGATGTAGGAGATCCCTGGCCCGGCCAGACTTCCTGTGGGCAAGTCACATAGCCCCAGGTCCTCAACAAGTATTCAGGGATTTAACTCCCATTGAAAATCAACAGGAGTTATGTGCTTTTAAGGCCAACATTCTCCAAAGCATGCGTCTCTCTGTTCCTCAGTTCCCCATCTATAAAATGCGGGTAAGATTTCATTTCAGTCATTGGTCTTGTTTATTTAGACTAAGTTCTTCAGGACAGGAACTCTCATGCATTTGTACAGCTCTGAATACAACGGGGCACAAATCTTGGTTGGGGCCCTAGGTGCTCCCATTATACAAATAATTACCGGATACAGGCAGGTCAGGCTAGTCCCGGCGGAGAAAGGAAGGAGATCACAGGATTTTAATGTTGTTTTAGCCATTGTGTGTGATAATGTTTTTTAAAGGCCCTGTAGATTCACCTGGAGCAGACTAGCAGGGGCATTTAATCAAAATAAGAGAAGGTCCCTCTGTATTCTCTGCACTTTCACCACATCTGAGCCTCACTCAGGGCAGGTCTACACTAACCCCCCAATTCGAACTAAGGTACGCAACTTCAGCTACGTGAATAACGTAGCTGAAGTTCGAAGTACCTTAGTTCGAACTTACTTCGGTCCAGACGCAGCAGGCAAGCTCCCCCGTAGGCACCGAGTCTGCGATTATATTGAGAACTTCAAAGCATCAATTGTTTCCGCTCTTCCTGAGCCCTGCCCGGCCCTCAGACTCGCCAGGGAAATGGCAGGAGCTGCATGGCTCAAACTAGACTGGAACAGATCACCCTGGAGTGACCACGCCTGCATCAGCCTGGTGACCTCAGCTCTCCGGTGCGGAGTTATGATATGCAAAACACAGCTTCCAAAAAGTGGGAGGAAAACCCTGAAAAGCACCTGTTATTTTTCTTAGCTCCAAGTTTGCCATTTGCCTGAGTGAGTTCCTCTCTGCTCCCAAACTACCTCACCGCATCAGATCACAAAACCCATGTCTAGGAAAAGAACACCCCCTCCCCCCGGCCATGCTTTTTGCCCAGCTTATTCCCCTAAACTAAACCAAACAGCAGCCAGTTAGTTTTAAAAACCTTTTTATGGGAGCCTCTACCTAGATGCCTTCTTAAAAGGCATTCCCTAATTCATGGTGGTCCAGTGCTTCACAAACATTCATCACCTCTAGAATAAATAAATAATAATAAAAAAAAAGATAGTAAAGCCTATTTCCTATACAGCACTTTCAATCAGTAGATCTCAAAGCGCTTCACAATCTGAAAGTTTTTTATCCTGAATGCTATTAGCCCCATTAACAGGTGGCAAACTGAGGCACAGAGATAAGGGACTCGCCCAAGGTCACACAGGAAGTCCACGGCAGAGCTGGGAATTGAAGCCCGGGCTCCCACGTCCTAAGCATCTCAGGGTATGTCTACACTGCAATAAAAGACCCACATCACCAAGTCTCAGAGCCCTGGTCAATTGACTGGGTCCAGGGGGCTCGGGCTGTAGGGTTAAAGATAGCAGTGAAGACATCTGGGCTCAGGCTGGAGATCTGGCTCTGTGACCCACCCCCCTCAGCAGATTTCAGAGCCCAGGCTCCAGCCTGAATGTCTACACTGCTATTTTAGTCCCGCAGCCTGAGTCAATTGACCTGGGCTCTGAGACTCGGCACCGCAGGTCTTTTATTGCAGTGTAGACTTACCTAGGCAGGTAAGTTGGGGTGTAGAGGAGGAAACAGGTGCAAAGAGGTTTAAGGCCTGATTTCCAGAGGTGCTGAGCTCCCACAACTACAAGTCATTTGAGTTCTAGTCATGCCTGGTGGTGCTTAATGAGATCAGGTCTCCATTGTGCTGGAGGCTGGACATATTCTCTGTTCCAAATAGCTTACAATCTAAATAGACACAACACACAGAGGGTGGGCGGGGGAAACAGAGAAGTGACTTGCCCAAGGTCACACAGTCCCAGCTCTTCCACTGATCTACTGAATCTAGATCTGAATCCCTGTCCAGTGCTTTAGCCACTAAATCACGCAAGCAGAAATACAAACAAACACAGAAGCAGAAATCTCGCTGTCCTTGAAAGCAGTGGAGTTATTCACTTGGATAAAAAAGACAGGATTCGGCCAGAGTATTCTGCCATGCAAGTTACTAGCATCATGTATTGATGCTGTATAGTAACGATACTGATGCCTCCTTTATCAAATGCTTTGCGAGCTACTGATGAAAAGCACTTTGTAAGAGCTAGGTATTATTAGAAATTGTGCAGAATAATTCCAAAACACTTGTAAATCATGATATTGGCTTTAAAATTATGAGATTTGTTTTTAAATTGAGTTTCGGAATCTTTTTATTTGTGGGGTCACAGACAATAGGGGGTCAAGTTTTCAAGCTTCTTTCCATAGCTGTGGGACTAAAAAAAATTTTTTTTTTAATTGAAAGCTGAGATTCTCACATACAGTAGTCACCTGATCCCAGGAGCTGAGGCTTTAAGAAAATACCAAATATCCTGAGAGCTGACAATAGTTACGTTCACAGCACACACAATGGAGGGGGGGGGGGAATTTTTACACTCTTCCAATGGAACACTGCTTTCTCTCTTAGAATTTAGAAAAGCGAACACACAACGACCAATTACAGAGAGACACAAAGCAGGCTGGTCCCTAAGGCAGAAAGGTACAACTCAAGCAACCTTGTTCTGAACCTTTTGAAGGCCCAGATCGCATGCCCTCTTGCCTGCAAGCAGGATCAGAAAACCCCTCACAATGTAAAGTGATAGTTTGTAATGCTAATGCGGTTTCCAATACACCACACTCCTAGAGGTACCCAACCTTAAGATGGGAGCACTGTCAACCAGAGCAAACAAGCTGTGAGCCCTCCCTGCTCATGGGGACAACAATTTACCTACCTCACAGCCTAAATCAGTTTCACGTTTAGAAAGTGTTCAGTGATCCCTGGATGAAAGGTTCTGTGCAGGCTCAGAGATGCCCAGGTCTTGCCAGAAATGAGGTGAGGGACTTTTAGTTATTAAAGCATGTTGCTGCTAGAGCTTAATCCTGGCGAGACTGATGGAGATAAGGAGTCACTGTGGTTTTCCACTGTGAGCGGAGGGGAAATAGATTACACACGACGGATGTATCACCCGACTGGCTAACTCAGCTGTGTAAAGTCTGGCCAAGCCAGCGCTCCTCAAGGGTGCAGAAAGCTTCTGCCATCTGTGCAGTTCTGGGCTATTAATTTCCCCCCCACACTTGCCTGAGCATAGGGAAGGGATTGTATTATTCTGCTTGCAAATCTCAGTTCAAAGACTGAGTGGGAGCCACTAAAAAGTAAAAAAGTTACACTGGGCTGATCGCACAATCCAATAGTCCAGTGACATCAATGGAAAAGCTCCCACAGGGGTTAGATCTGGCTCTTACTGCACAGATCTGGATTTCTTTATCTGGTCTCGTCTATTTAGATTGTAAACGGTAGAGGGGAATGACTGACTCTTCGGGTACATCTACACTGCAGCTGGAGGCCTCATTTCTCCAGAAGTGGATTAAGCTAACCCGCAAGCAGGCACTTTTGGGGTACGTCTACGTCACACATTTCTTTTGGCAGTGTGCAGTGTACGCACACACGAGTCTCCCCCTTAGCACGGGTATAAATAGCAGCATAGATGGCCAGGCTTGGCTTGGGTGAGAAAAGACATCTGAAGGGTGTGGGTACATACCCGAGTACCTACCCTACACGGTTCTCTACTTGCCTAAACTGGGCTGACGTGTCTACTCTGCTCTTTTAGCAGCGTAGCGTTCCACTACCTCCCCCCGCCAGAGTCTTTCACCAATGCATGTACCTACACACTGCAGTGTGTGGACCCAGCTGGTTTGTCATTGGGGCATGTAGCTATGCAGACCCTGCACGCAGCTGCCAACGGTGCATGGCGTAGACATAACCTTAGGCAACACAGTCCCATAGTGAAGATGCAGCCGACACTGATGGAAGGGTTTTTTTTTTCTGCCAGAGTAAGACCACCACCTTCTGGAATGAGGTTAGTTACAATGATGGAAGCATAGCTGTGTCTACTCTGTGAGTTTTGTTGGCATAGCTATGTCAGGAGTGTGGTTCTTAGCTATACCAATAGGATATTTCACTGTGGGTCAAGCCTTAGTGCAGAACAAGCGTCTCCACATCAAGAGCTAGCACAGAACAGCTGAATGCACTTTAAATTTGCACTTTAAATTCACACCCTAGCTTATTTTTCAATAGCTTCCTCATGCAGACAAGCCGTAACTGACTGACGCTAAACTGAAGAAAGCCTGGGTTAGAGGACAAGGGTCCACACAGCCTTTTGTGCCAGTTTAATTAAACCTGTTTAAAAAAAGTCTCATCTGTTAAGTTAAACTGGTGCAACTTGGCATGTAGACAAGCCCTTTAAATGTGAACTAATTTACCTGAGAAGATGGAAAATGAATTACTGGTATATGCTTCCTTACTACATTTTAATTTCAGGTGTGGAGCCCTAATAATAATACCTAGCTCTTATATAGCACTTTCCATACATAGATCTCAAAGAACTTTACAAAGGAGAGCAGTATCATTATTCCCATCTTACAGACGGGAAAACTGAGGCAGAGAGAGTCGATGTGATCGGCAGGCCAGTGGCAGAACCAAAAATAGAACCCAGGTTGCCTGAACCCCAGTTCAGTGCTCTATCCATTAGACATCACAGCTGCTGCAGCTTCACTGGTTGGGACCCGAGTTAGCTACATTAAAGCTACGTCAGGTACGTCTACTGCACTGCAATCATACCCAGCGACTGGGATATAGACGTACCCTTTGAATCTCTCCAACTTGCAAACCCTGGCTCACATATGCCAACTGTTTGTATCAAGATCCTAATGCATCAGTCTTCTCCTGAAAGGCACTCTCACTCCCCGCAGCTCGAAGAAGTTGGGAGATTTTCCTGGTGCGTTGGCAGTTGAATGGAACGACTGTTTAGCTTTCTTGTCCTCCGTCTTCAGGGTGGTCCTGCTAACGGGTGACTGGGCAGGGAGCTAAGATAGGATCTGAGTTTGCCAGATTGCGGTTCTCCCTCTAAACGGAGATTAGTAAACTCTTAATGTTTCCTGCTAACATGGACACATTAAGGGTTCCCCAGGCTAACAACATCTCTGCCTACACTTCTGATGAAACTCAGCGGTTAACCCATCGAGTCAAGCAATTCTTCTCTGGCTAGCTTCCAGCAATTCATGCCTCCCTTTATGCTTTCCATATTCCAGTCTGTTTTCTATTTGTTTAATATTTATGTTGCGAGAACCTAAACTGTGCCCAGTAGATTAAACCACTGGTCTGGGTGAGCCAGCACCTGGCCTCCGCCAAAGCATGGTGCTTCAGCCAAATGCTTTTGGTGAAACATGGATTCAAAAGAGAAACAAAGCGAAGGCCAAATCCTGCAGTCCTTAAGCAGGCAAAATTCCCAGTGACTTCAAACCCAGGAGTGGAAGGATGGTCCAATGGTTAGAGCATTAGCCTGGCATTCAGTTCATTTTTCTGCTCTGCCGCAGGCCTCCTGAGATACCTTGGGGTAGGTTGTCTAGACTCCATGCCTCAGTTTCCCCAGCTGTAAAATGGGGATTATACTACAGATTAACTACTACTGATTAGGATTAAACTAATTCAAAATAAGGCATTCATATTCTAGAATAAGAACATCCACCCATGGAGTTAATCAGAATGACCTACTCTGGAATAATTCTTCATGCAGTATAAGAAGTGTGTCCACATGGAAGTTGGTGCTGAATAGCTATTGTACTTCAAATCCAAACCCTAGTTTATTTTGTAACAACTTCCCCACATAAACAAGCCCATAGTCTAATGCCTTCTCTGCCTATGAAACCATATCAGTGCCTGGAACTTTTGAAGCCTGTTCTCCAACAACTTTCCCAGTAACATAGAAGAGGCCAGTGTGTCATTGATAAGATTCAGCCTAAGAGAAAACCAATCAAGCTCTTTCTGTTGGATGACCCTCGTGCCTGGCTTTGTGATAATGTGGGATAATGACTTTCAAACACTTTCTGCATATTTAGCATTCCCCTAACATTGGTGTTTATAGCATCTTGTTCATATGCGGGAGTAACTATGAACGAATCGTCCTGTTCTAAAACCGCCTGGTGACAGAGGATGCTGTGATCCTGAACTGAGAAAGGGAATTCAAATCAGCAAAGGGCCAAGCAGAGGTTGATTGTTTGGCTCCAGTCTCTGTTTCAGGGAGTCTGTAAGACTGGGCTGGGACTCATGAAAACATGTTCTCTCCCAAAGCCCCAGGTGCTTCTGTTTCCCCTCTCAGATAGAAAGGTTGAAAGAACAGTCTCCTTTTCAGCACTGCTGATCCTACTCAGAACCCAGGAGTGTAACTTGCATGCCGGGAAACCCCCATTTAGCCGAACACTTTGGAGCCCCGCTGAAAGCTCCATGCTTGTTTTCAAGTGAGCTGCAGAGAGAGGCCTGAGCTGAGCTACACAGACGACTGTAACAGAGAAAAAGGGAGATTTCGTCATCTACAGAAGCTCCCGCTCATAGGGAGCCCGCATGGAAAAACAAAGCAAAAACACACATGAAAGGCTATAAGGGACCTTCAAAGAACATCCCTGAGATGGCCTTCATGGCCAATATTCCCTACTGCTGTGGCCATTGTAAATACACAGTCTTGGGTCCTCGCAGCTGAGAGGACACGTGGCTCTAACCCTTGAGCCTATAAACAATTGCTGCAGAAGTCCAGAAAGAGCAATATGTATTGTTATGGCAGGAGTCACCAGATGGTGCCAGGGCATGTAGTCCTACAAGTTCAAGAGAGATGCTGTCTTTCAAGGAATACTGTGTTGTTAGCTGTGTGAGGTAGGTTCTCTGGAGGAGGAGCGGGGGAGCTGTGGCAAGCAGCAAGGGAGTTTGTCTGCCTTAATTGTTCTAACCAGATTAAATTTGTGGAACAGAGCTGCTGTGGGAACTGGGCTTTGGACGGAGATCCCTGAAAGAAGGAATTGCCTGTGTGCTGTTTGTGACCACCTCTGTTCCAGGACTGGTGTATACAATGTGCAACAACCAACTTACATGAAGAATATACCCAGTATCTGTGCCACTAATTTCTCCATTTCAAGGAAACAGATCTGCCTGGCCCCAGTATCAGCTACTGCTCAACAGAGGGGAGACAATACCATCACACACATGCTCTGTTGTGTATTTCTGTATGGTTAGTTCATGATCTTCTTTGGGTTTTTTATTAAAGAAAGTACAGTCTGCTGATTGGAGCCCATGACCTAGGGAGAAAGGACCCAAGGTCTATCCTCTGGTTCCTTCCTGGGGTAACTTTGGGCCATTAACTTAACTTGACTTGACTACCAATCTTTAGAATGGGCAGAGATCCTCATTGTTTTCAGAGCACATCAAGATCCTTTGGAAAAAAGTGTTATGCTAGGTCCCATGCTGCCTCTCATGCTTGGGAGAAGCACCCCATAGCCATCTGCAAAGGCCCCCAACTTTTAAAACACTAGCATTTTCCTTTCATTTGTTTCCATGAGCTAGACAGAGTAATCCCAGGGAATTTCAGTCTTCAGATGGAAACAAGACTCCTTTTGTATCAGTAGAGCCCCAAATACCCCTAATGATTAGCAGCCAGAGCAGGGCTTTTCTTGGTCGTTATCTCTGATGTCTTCCATTTACAAAGGACACCCTTTCAAACCTTGCCAATTTTGCCTCCGACAAGAAGATAAAGTTACTTCCATACGTGGAGCATTACCAAGTTTCCTCTGCTTGCTATAGGCAGAGAATGCTGAGCTATTTAAAGAACTGGCAAACTTTTAAAGGGGACTGATCATTGTGTTTCTTTTTCAAAGACCTCCAATACTCTTGCGACCGTGACCTCTTTCCAAACCACCTTTGCACATGGAAAGCTCCTCAGAGCAGTCACTGGGGCCTAGATGGAGCTACAGAGATTTACACCGGCCAGTTGAGCATCTGGTTCCACATCCTTAGTGTGTCTCTGTGGGCACAGAGCACCCTGCGGGATGCCCAGGGAGAGAGTAATATGTTCTACAGGAGACGTTGCTGCTCTCCGCATGTTCTAGTTCTGCTCCCACGGACTTCAGTGGAAAATTGTGACCTTGAGATTCAAAGGGAGCTGGGGCTGTTGCATCATAAAGAGTTTAGGCCCTGCAATTGGATCCACGTGGGTGCAAAAGTCTTCCCCCGTGGATCTGGGCCTTAAATATGCGTCAGTTAGGAGTCGCTCTGTACTCAGTATGATCAATTGTTAACTAGAGGCGCTAACGGAGGATGTCTAGGAGGTGGTTGGCGAAGAACTTATGGGGTGGAAAGGGGACTGGGAGGGAACATATTTGAAATACCAAGTAGGAGGGTCTTGGCAGTATCTTACTAAGCTGTTTGGCCTGGGCTTGGAATTCTGGTCAGAATCAGGGAGAGTGCACTGCATCGTAAGAGCCATGTCTGCTAGAAAAGTGCGAGATGGGGCACTTAGATAAAAGCACCTGATCTCCCAGGCATCTCTATCTGTCTGTGTGTGTGTGTGGGGGGGGGGGGATGCACCTCTCTATCTGCTTGGGGGGAGAGGGGTGCACCTCTCAGCTTGCTCCCGGAGCCCCAGGGTCAGACAAGCCTCCAGGATTTGAAGCAGCTCACCGAGGACTAGGGGGTGGCTACAGTGCAACGGGTTTGGGTGTGGAGGTACATCGCAGTGGCCGGAGAGGCTTCCTGCCAACAGCACCCAGAAGATGGTAGAGGGCCTTTCAGGGAGCTAAGGGGTGGCTTTTACATGTGGTCTTTGCCAATAGAGCCTAGTTCACCCAACTCCCCAGTGACAGCAGCCAGCTACCCAGCCAACCATGGCCCTCCTTGAGCGTGAACACCTGGAGCGCTAGAGTTCTGGCTGACCTCTGCATACCAGGAGAGGGATGGGTTGCCAAGATCCTGTCTCCCTCTCTTGCACAGGCCCACAGAATCTTGCCCTCGGAGCCATGTCCTGTTGGTGTGAAACCTTCAAACCAGTTCACATCAGAGCGAACAGACTTGTCAGTTTTCCAACCACTTGTGCCCTAGGCCAGGCAAATCGCATGGGGTCACCTGAACGTTTTGCCCCATTCCAACAGCAATCTAGAGAAATACCTCCCAGGGGCCACGCCGCTGTGAGCCAGATCCTGCTTTCCCTGAACTTAATGGGCTCACTTTCCTGAGTGAGGCAAGCAGGACTTGACAGTATATTCTAGCAGGCAAGTTCCTGTTTGCAGGGCTGGTTCCAGCTTTTTTGCCACCCCAAGCGGTGGAAAAAAAAAAGAGAGAAAAAAGAAAAACCCAATTGAGCTGCCACCGAAGTGCCGCCGAAGAGGAAGAGAGGGACTGAAGGACCCGCCGCCAAATTGCTGCCGCAGACCGGACATGCCGCTCCAATAACGGACGGAGTGCCGCCCCTTTGTATTGGCCGCCCCAGGCACCTGCTTCCTTCGCTGGTGCCTGGAGCCGGCCCTTCCTGTTTGCATTATCAGTCCCACCTAGCTGTCCCAGCTGAGGTCAGGGCCCCATTGTGTGAGGTGCTGCGCGTGCGCGCACACACACACAGATCACCCAAATTTTACAGATGGGGAAACTGAGGCATGGAGGCTTGCTGAACGGTCCATAGGAAGTCTGCCGCCGATGAAGAGATTGACTCAGTCTCCTAAGTCCCAGCTCACTGCTTTAACCACAAAGCACTTTTTCTCACCCTTACATAGAGGGTGAAATTCACTCTGGCAGAGAATCAGCAAAATTCCTATGCATGGGAATGGGATTTAAGTAGCATATGGACCATTTGCTGGCAGTCAGTGGAAAAACTGCCCAGTCACACAGTGCTGGCTGTCTTAGCTTCCTGCTGCCACGTTGCATTAGACACGCCTACATGACTGGCCTATTATTTTTCCACCTCAGCCATTGCTGTAGCTACTGGAGAGAGGTTCTGCCACTGTGAATGGGAAGGGGGAGGTAATTCACGCAGCCACGCATGGCTGAGGAGGTGGCCACAAGACAGCATCCTTATTAAGTTGTTGGTCTACGAAGAAGGCTTAGCACCCTGGCATTCGTCTGTTTATTACAACATTCTAGCCCGAAAGGGTGAGAACATTTACACTGCAAAAAGTACCCCACAGTACTGAGTCGCAGAGCCCGGGACAAATGGGGCTAGTGCTCCAGGGCAAGAATGGCCATGTAGACATTCCCACTTGGACTGGAGCCTGGGTTGTGAAAGCTGGCAAGGGCGGGGCGGGGGGTCTCAGAGCCCAGGCTCCAGCCTGAGCAGGACCATCTACTCTGCTTATTTTTAGCTTTGTAGTGCAAGGGATGACCCAGGCTCTGAGACTCACTTCCATGGTTGTTTTTTTTTTTTTTTTTGCAGCATAAATGTACCCTATATGTCTACACAGTGCAGTAAGCCAAGGCTTGGACTTAGGTTTGAACCCAAACCTCCCTTCTGTCCACACACAAATCAGTCTGACTCAGGTCAGTGAGGATTCAGGACCCAGGTCGTAGAACCCTGTTGGGATGGGAGAGTCAGAGACCAAGTCCCACTGTGACTCACTTCTAAGCTTCATTTTGCAGTGCGGATTATGTTTTAATCTAAACCAATCCAGTATTGTGTTTAAACTGAACTCCAGTTAAAGTAGCAATCTGCTGCATATTGACTCTGTACAGGAGCAATGAACCTTTAATATCTGAACTTTCCTGGAGGGGGCTGAACAGTGCAGAAGTCATGGTTTTGGAGAAATTGGGGACTGGGAGTGTATCAGGCTCATCCTGCAAGTAGTAACCAAGACTGGTGGAAGCCAGAGTGCAGTTGGTGTGTTGCTAACAGGTTGCTGGGGTCAAAGGTGTTGGACTAGGGCTGTAGTTATACACAGATATTCAGGTACTGCAACAGCAAAGCACCCCAAGGGTTGCAAGGTTGTGGGGCAGGCAGGTCTGGTCTGGATTGCACCCTCGAATGTACAAGTACAGGGGTAAGCGCATAGCCCATCGGTAACCGCCAGTAGCAAATATCACCAATGGCTGGTGATGGGACACTAGATGGGGAGGGCTCTGAGTTACTACAGAGAATTCTTTCCCAGGTGTCTGGCTCGTGGGTCTTGCTCACATGCCCAGGGTCCAACTGATCACCATATTTGGAGTTGGGAAGGAATTTCCCCCCAGGTCAGATTGGCAGAGACTCTGGGGTTGGGGGTTTCCGCCTTCCTCTGCCATATGGGGCACAGGTCACTTGCAGGTTTAAACTAGTGTAAATGGTGGATTCTCTGTAACTTGATGTCTTTAAGCCATGATTTGAAGACTTCAGTAGCTGAACCAGAGATTAGGGGTCTATGACAAGAGTGGCTGGGTGAGGTTCCGTGGCGTGCAATGTGCGGGAAGTCATAGAACAGGGGTAGGCAACCTATGGCACGCGTGCCGAAGGCAGCACACGAGCTGATTTTCGGTGGCACTCACACTGCCCACGTCCTGACCACTGGTCTGGGGGGCTCTGCATTTTAATTTAATTTTAAATGAAGCTTCTTAAACATTTTGAAACCTTATTTACTTTACATACAATAGTTTAGTTATATATTATAAACTTGTAGAAAGAGACCTTCTAAAAAGGTGAAAATGTATGACTGGCACACAAAACCATAAATTAGAGTGAATAAATGAAGACTCGGCACACCACTTCTGAAAGGTTGCCGACCCTGTCATAGAATATCAGGGTTGGAAGGGACCTCAGGAGGTCATCTAGTCCAAACCCCTGCTCAAAGCAGGACCAAGCCAGACTAGAAGATCATGATGGTCCCTTCCAACCTTAAAGTCTATGAGTATCAGAGCCTAACTGAGCAGTCAGTGGCCAGCTAGAGGCAAGGAAGCTTTATTTTATTTGTTTAGATTTAAGATAATAAAAAGACACCTAAATCAAGGCTCCGAGCCCTAACACCCCATTAACACCGCAATAAATACAATGAAATCCTGGCAGTATTAAGATAAGAGGTGAAGTTACAGTCTAGTTAAAAGAGCCAATGGCTCATGAACAGCGTGGGGAAATAAACTAGCAAACAGCGCTGGTGATGTTTGGCCTGAGCATGACAGATCTGCAGAAGTTCTAAGTATAACCGAATGGAGGCACTTTGGGAACCAAGAGGCTACATCTTCCCAGGCCATTTCTTGCATTTGATTGTTAAAACAACTGCTTAAAATTATGTGTTTGTCTACACAGGGAAAATGAGCATCATAGCTATAGTGGAATAATTTTTCTGCTTTAGCTATGCCAGTCAATTTCCTCTTGTAGAGAAGTCCTTATAAACACCACAACTAGCAAGACATTTACATTGATTCAGCAATCACAGTCACCAACATCAGGATAAAAGAATGCAAACATGCAAGTGTATTGCTCTATGCTTTTTGCTTTCCAAGGAAGTCTCCAACTAGGAGCTGAAATGTCATAACCAAAACCAGATCTCATGTTATTTCATCTCCCTGAAGCAGTACTGAGACAACACAAAAAATATAAGCACTAAGAACTGCTGGGCCTGACCCTGCCAACTGCTGAGCATCTTCTAAAAGCTGCTAAGTGCCCTAAACACACAGTGACATACACAATCAAGCCCTCAGAACAGAGATGATATAGGGCTTCTGAATGTGTATAAACAGTGGAACATCAATTCCTAATAGACCAGGAGGATTGTAAATTATGCCGTACATCATATTCATTTCCCTGAACTTCTGTGTGCCTTAGGCCTGGTCTACACTAGGCGTTTATGTCGAAGTTAGCGCCATTACATCGAATTAACCCTGCACCCGTCCACACTGCGATGCTATTTAGTTCGACATAGAGGTCTCTTTAATTCGACTTCTGTACTCCTCCCCGACGAGGGGAGTAGTGCTAAATTCGACATGGCCATGTCGAATTAGGCTAGGTGTGGATGGAAATCGACGCTAATAGCTCCGGGAGCTATCCCACAGTGCACCACTCTGTTGACGCTCTGGACAGCAGTACGAGCTCGGATGCTCTGACCAGCCACACAGGAAAAGCCCCGGGAAAATTTGAATTTGAATTCCTTTTCCTGTCTGGCCAGTTTGAATCTCATTTCCTGTCTGGACATCGTGGCGATCACAGCAGCACTGGCAACGATGCAGAGCTCTCCAGCAGTGATGGCCGTGCAGTCTGTGAATAGAAAGAGGGCCCCAGCATGGACTGATCGGGAAGTATTGGATCTCATCGCTGTGTGGGGCGATGAGTCCGTGCTTTCTGAGCTGCGCTCCAAGAAACGGAATGCAAAGATCTATGAGAAGATCTCTAAAGACATGGCAGAGAGAGGATACAGCCGGGATGTAACGCAGTGCCGCGTGAAAATCAAGGAGCTGAGACAAGGCTACCAGAAGACCAAAGAGGCAAACGGACGCTCCGGATCCCATCCCCAGACATCCCGTTTCTATGAGGCACTGCATTCCATCCTCGGTGCGGCCGCCACCACTACCCCACCACTGACCGTGGACTCTGAGGATGGGATATTGTCCACGGCCGGTTCCTCGCACATGTTAGCGGACGGGGAAGATGAGGAAGGAGATAAGGAGGACGAGGCAGTCGGCAGCGCTCACAACGCTGATTTCCCCGACAGCCAGGATCTCTTCATCACCCTTACAGAGATCCCCTACCAACCCTCCCCAGCCGTTACCCCGGACACAGAATCTGGTGAAGGATCATCCAGTAAGTGTTGTAAACATCTAAACATTTATTTTTAACAGAACAGGAATATTAACAATTAAAAGAATGGGTTGTTCATGATTAGTTTGCCCTAGGCACTTAACGGTTCAGTCATGGGCAGTGCAAGTTTTGAAAAAAAATCTAGCAATGTCCGGTTTTCCGTGATTGTCCTGCCCAAGCCGCTCTACTGTTTAGTCCCTGCTACTGCAGCTAGAGTAAGATGCGGTCTATATGTGCAGGGATAGAGCAGTAATCCTCCCGGGACATCTCGATGAAGCTCTCCTGGAGGTAATTGGAAAGCCGTTGCATGAGGTTCCTGGGGAGAGCGGCCTTATTGGGTCCTCCGAAGTACGACACGTTGCCGCGCCACGAGACTAGCAAGTACTCGGGAATCATTGCTCTGCACAGCAGGGCGGCATACGGCCCTGGTCTTTGGAGGCTTTCCCGGAGCATTCTCTCTCTCTCGCTGTCAGAGATCCTCATCAGGGTGATGTCGCCCATGGTGACCTGCTTTGAATTAGGTAGGGGAATGTTAGTGTTGGGACTGCTTGCTCGTTCCTTTACAGAACTGTAACCGCTGGTTTGCAGCCACGCGGTGGAGGCGGGAGAGGGGCTGCCGAAAGGGATCGTTCCTGGGGACAGCCGCGAGGGGGTGGGACAGGGGCAGAGTTCCCGCTTGCCGGATTGCTGGCAGCAGGTACTGACATTGCTTTAAATGTGAAATGAGGCCAGTGGTAATATAAAAGTTTTAAACTGCCACAAGTCTACGGCTTACCATGTCTGCCTGCAACAGAAATTCCGTTGTGCTGCCCCGCTTCTCAAATGTGCTGTGGAAGACCCCAGGCACTGAATGCGAAGGCCGAGAATTCGACCTTGTGCTGAGTGCGCATGTGATAGGTGCTGTGCATGGTCTTGTTCACAGAGAAAGACTATGTTCTTTGTTCACAACTACATTTATCTTTCTGAGGAATTCACTCCCTTTTTCCCATTCCCACAGCCACATCTGCGACTGTCTCACAACCTAGCCTGGCATCACACTCCCAGAGGCTAGCGAAGATTAGGCATAGGAAGAAGAGGACACGGGAGGACATGTTCTCTGAACTTATGGCCTGTTCCCAAGCCCAGGCAGCACAGCAGACCCAGTGGCGGGAGAAATTGACCCAAATGCAGCAAGCAAACATGGATCGGGAGGAGAGGTGGCGGCAGGAAGACCAGCAGGCGACTCAAACGCTGCTTGGACTACTGAGGGAGCAAACAGACACGCTCCGGCGCCTTGTGGATGTTCTGCAGGAACGGAGGCAGGAGGACAGAGCCCCGCTGCAGTCCATCTCTAACCGCCCTCCCCCGCCACCAAGTCCCATACCCACCTCACCCAAAGTGCAAAGAAGGAGAGGCGGCAGAGTCCCTGCTAACTCTCACTCCACCCCTGCAGAGAGCTCTAGTAGCAGAAGGCTCTCATTCCCCAAAACTTGAAAAGTTCTTTCCTTCCCGCCTGACACAAGCCCCCGTCCAAGTTTCACCTCCCAGTTCCATGTGTAGTTGATAATAAAAAATACGTTCATGTTAACTACTGTTTCAATCATGTTCTTTTGGAGGAGGAGGGGAAAGGGGGTTGGTAATTGGACAGGACAGTCACCTTTGGCAGGGTACATAGGCGGGGGCAGGCACAGCAGCAGGGCACATACACAGTGCAGTGATGCAGTGACTAGTTACCCTGGTTAGTCTGGGAGGTTGTTTTCATGTTATGTGGTGGGGGGTGGGTTGCTCTGTGACTTTGTGGCGGGGGAGGGCAGTTACAGATCTTAAGCGGCAGTCCTTATGCAGGATCACAGAGCCATGCAGCAGGGGATCTGTAATCGTCCTCCCCCTGCCACAAAGTCACATAGCCCCCCCATACACACAGTCCCGATCAGGAGGGGTGACAGGCTCCGTTGAAACAACCATCCCACCGCAGCGGAGCCCGTCAATCCTTGAGTTTAGAAGCTTCATTCGCGTCACTACACTACACCCGCTCCGCACCACAGTCTGCGTCCCAGTTTTAAAAAATTCCCGCGAAAACAGTATAAAAAAAAACGGTGTGCATTAACAAAGTAGAACTATTTTTATTTCGAAACGTGTGTTGGAAGGGGGTGAAGGGGGTATGTAACTGGGTAGGATAGTCAACATTAACTGGGTAAAGAAAGGGGGGCAGGTTCAGCTTCTCTGTACACAAACTTAAAAGTCACAGGTTACCCTGCTCACTCAGGAACTTTGCTTTCAAAGCCTCCCGGATGCACAGCGCTTCCCGCAGGTCTCTTCTAATCGCCCGGCTGTCTGGCTGAGCGTAATCAGCAGCCAGGCTATTTTCATCAACCTCCCACCCCGCCATAAAGGTCTCCCCCTTGCTCTCACAGAGATTGTGGAGCACACAGCAAGCTGCTATAACAATGGGGATATTGGTTTCGCTGAGATCACAGCGAGTCATCAAGCTTCTCCATCTCCCCTTGAGACGGCCAAAAGCACACTCCACCACCATTCTGCACTTGCTCAGCCGGTAGTTGAAGAGTTCTTTTTCAGTGTCCAGGGCGCCAGTATAGGGCTTCATGAGCCAGGGCATTAGCGGGTAGGCTGGGTCCCCGAGGATGACTATAGGCATCTCCACATCCCCAACAGTTATTTTGTGGTCCGGGAAGTAAATACCTTGTTGCAGCCGTCTAAACAGACCAGAGTTCCTGAAAACACGAGCGTCATGAACCTTGCCCGGCCATCCCACGTAGATGTTGGTAAAACGTCCCCTGTGGTCCACCAGTGCTTGCAGCACCATGGAAAAATAGCCCTTTCGGTTAATGTACTGGGTGGCTTGGTGGTCCGGTGCCAGAATAGGGATGTGAGTTCCATCTATGGCCCCACCGCAGTTTGGGAATCCCATCGCTGCGAAGCCATCTATGATCGCCTCCACGTTTCCCAGGGTCACTACCTTTGGCAGCAGTACATCAACGATTGCCTTGGCTACTTGCATCACAACAACCCCCACGGTAGATTTGCCCACCCCGAACTGGTTCGCGACTGACCGGTAGCTGTCTGGCGTTGCAAGCTTCCAGAGGGCTATGGCCACTCGCTTCTGTACACTCAGTGCAGCTCGCAACCGGGTGTCATTGCGCTTCAGGGCAGGGGACAGCAACTCACAAAGTTCCAGGAAAGTTCCCTTCCGCATGCGAAAGTTTCGCAGCCACTGGGATTCATCCCAGACCTGCAGCACTATGCGGTCCCACCACTCAGTGCTTGTTTCCCGTGCCCAGAATCGCCGTTCCACGGCATCAACATGACCCATTGCCATCGTGATGTCCTCGGCGCTGGGTCCCCTGCTTTCTGAGAGGTCTGTGCTACTCTCAGACTTCAGGACATCACCGCGGTGCCGTAGCCTCCTCGCCTGACTTTTCTGCATCTGCCTCAGGGAAAGGTGTATGATAAGCTGCGAGGCGTTGAGAGCGGCCACAACTGCAGCGATGGTCGCAGCGTGCTCCATGCTCGCAGTGCTGTGGCATCCGCGCTGTCAATGACTGGAAAAGTGCGCGAACTGATTTCCCGCCGGCGCTTTCAGGGAGGGAGGGCGGGAGTGATGGACGGATGACGACAGTTACCCAAAAGCACCCTCGACACATTTTGTTACCCAGAAGGCATTGCCGGCTACACCCAGAATTCCAATGGGCAGAGGGGACTGCGGGAACTGTGGGATAGCTGACCACAGTGCACTGCTTCGAATGTCGACGCTTTCACCGTTAGTGTGGACTCACAAAGTCGAATTACTGTCCTTAGTGTGGACACAGACGTTCGACTTTGCAATATCGATTCCAAAAATTCGATGCAAGTAAATTCGAACTACTCTCGTAGTGTAGACAAGGCCTTAGTGACTATCTGTAGAATGGGTATAACAATATCCCAAAGCATCTTTGGGAGCTACAGTAATTAATTAGTCTGTAAAAAGCATTGAAAATTCCTGCTCAGGCCTGGGTAGGGTGACCAGACAGCAAATGTGAAAAATTGGGACGGGGGTGTAGGGTAATAGGCACCTATATAAGACAAAGCCCCAAATATCGGGACTATCCCTATAAAATTGGGACATCTGGTCACCCTAGGCTAGGGCATGCTTAGCTCAGGAGATTTTCTCAAATCACAGGCCAAGACAACACCATATGTACTGCAGCTTCAGAGCACACATACAAACACCTTTGGAATTAAGAGAAAATATCCACCTTACAGCAGATCCTTGAATCAAGAGACTCCCCCCCCGCCCCTTTCATGATCAAATTTGTTTAGGCAGGATCCACGCTGACCTAATAGTAACCTGTATATTGTACAAGATGCTGGCAGCATCGAGTTCTGATTAGGTCTGACTTTGCTCTTCTTCAAATATATAAAAAAAAAAAAAAACAACAATGTGTGTGTGTGTGTATACTCCACCACACACAAATACCACACATTGCTGGGGAAAACTACTCCAGATTTTCAGTGATTTTTCCACCCCCCTGCATGCAACAGAATTTCTTTGGCAGTGGGAACCTATTCTATTTGCCATTATGTTATCTACCAGTGCATGTTGTATAGACATGTTTCTTTAAAGAGGGCATGAGCACCACTTAAAACCTCTTGGTCTTAAACATTAAAAAATAGCCAAGACTCTGAACACATTTTGAATCCAGTGAGAGACTTCCATTGTGCTCCTTACAAGAGCTATGAATTTAGCATGTGCAGACTGTACACATTATATATTAGAATTAGAAAAAAAAAATCACCCTGTTTCCTGCCCAGCATAGAATTCATCTGTTCTTGAGGTCAGAGTCAAATATCCTGGAGGGCTTTTAAAAGGGAGAATATTTATGACTCAGGACAACTCTCATAACTATGCCCCCAAAGGAAAAACATGATTCCAAACACCCCTGATGTTAGGGACTGGGGTGTTCAAATTATATTGCTCAGGCTGTCTCCAGACAGTTTACATGCCAAGATACATGTAGTCAGCTCTCACGCTCCAGACTAGAAGACTGACAGAGGGGTTAGGAAATAATTATTCCCCTTCGCACACACATGGGAATCCCTGGGCAATTGATCATGGGCCCGATCCAACTCCATTGGAGTCAGTGGGAATCTTTTCACTAACTGCAGTGGGTTTTGGCTTAGTTTGGGTGCACATGTGGGAAGAGAGTGTGTGTGTGTGTTTGTTTGGCCTTCCTGCATGGCTGCTGCTGGAGACAGAAATTTAACTCAAAGGCATGATAGTTTCATCTGTTATGGTAAATTCTCAGAAGTGTGGAGCTACTTTTAAAACAAGAGACTAATGGCTCCAATCTGTCTCCTCCTCTAGGACCCTGAGGAAACAGTCTCCTTTCTTTGTAATCTCAACTGCTCTGGGAAACTGGGAACAATACATTAGGGAAGCTAGGAATGATACAGTATAAATTAGACTCACCACTCACGCTCCTTCAGATAGCGCCAGCAGTCTGTACTTTGCTGTGCCCCCAAGTGGAATGGGGACCATCTCTTGCTGCGTGTTAGCTTCTTTGCAGGCTGACATTCCCAGCTGAAAGGCAAAACCCCACACTGAACTACGCTGACATTCCCTCACCCAGCCCAGAGCTGCTTAACCTGGGAAAAGACAGCAGCTTCCAGGAGTTTCAGGCAAACTGTACCAGGGAAGCAAAACACCACTCCCTGCTACTAGGCAGAGGCAAGTGCAGCTGGGGCTAATTGAGAGACACAGGTGAGTAATCAGCAGTGGCTAACAAGTAGCAGAACTCACAAAGCACAGTAGCCTGCTACAGACTTTCAAAAGCAGTTAGGGCCAGAGATTTTTCAAAGGCATTTAGACTCTAAACTTCTGTTGAAATCCCTAATGTTTTGCGGAACCTGAGCTGAGACACCTTAAGGGGGCCTGACTTGCAGGCAGTCCTCTAAAAATCAGGTCCCCTTTTAAGCGTTAACACTCCACATTACTAGTCAGACTTGGTCTTGAGAAGCTGCTCCATCTCCTCAGAAAACAGGTTAGGGTAGGGCACTGTTCTAAGACAGAGGGGAGAGAATTTATTTGAGACTGTACAGTTCTTTGTGGTTTTGTTTTCCTATGCTCTTGTTTGAGTCCCTCAGGAAGCATATACAATTTCTAATGCACTCCCCACAAAGTCCCCACCTATTGGCCTCAATGCTCAGTGCAGAGATGAAATGCCTGAGGAAAACCCTGAGTTACAAACAGAGCTGAGCAAGTTTAAATCTTGTGCTAAGTTTAGGGCTGGACCTACAGCCGATCTTTGATAGCCTTTTCTTGTAGATGAGGACAGCTTGCAATTGTGCTGTCTTGTGTTGTAGGGGGAAGGGCTGTGACTTTCTGCTGTCTTTCCCCTGACAAGCCCCAGAAATAAGGCTCCTTGCTCTGATCTGAAGAGCAAGACACTGCAAGCAGAGTGAGTCTCCTCCGGTTTCCTTGCAGTAGTTAGGGTCAGGTACGTTAGATCCAACAGCAAAAACTGGCCTAAGCCTGCAGTGTTAAATATGCTGAAGGAAGCTGGGGGTAGGCCATAGAAGACCAGCCAGAGCCCACGTTTTCAGGGATGGCTACTTATTTTGGATGCCCAATTTTTGAGTCCCCACGTGAGACATCTAAGGCCTGATTTTCTGCAGATTTCAGTGGGATCCTCAGCACCTCTGAAAATCAGGGTTTTGGTGGCTCAGGTTGGGAAGGGAACCCCAAAACAGAGGACTCAGAAGGAGGGGCTGTCAGATTCCAGTATATTGGGTGCTATTTGTTAAGCAATGGCAGGGGGTGTGTGAATGTGTACTCAGCACTGTACAGGATACAACAAAGAGGCAATTCCTATCCTAAAGAGTTTGCAGTATGAAAGGCTGCCCGTATTGAATAGAAGTTGCACTGGAAAAGCTGGCGGAGCTTTTAATTCATTGTTGTGGACATGGTGGCAAAAGTGAGTCTTTAGGAGGATACGAATGGATAGGTGGGTTGGAAAACTGGTTCTGGCAGGTAGTCTGCAATGAGGTGCAGCGCACAACCTGGCGCATTACACCCTGCTGAATGGTTCAGGAGAACGTTTGCATGTTCCCAGCAAATTCAGTGCTGGCAACATGACAGATGGAGAGACAGATTTGGCAAAGAATGTTGTGGCTTGTCAATTTGCAAGCTCCCATTCGCACACCGTGTGCAAGGAGGGCCCCTATTCAGCAAAATACTTCAGCACATTGCTTAAGTCTCATTTGGGCATGTCTACAGTGCAAACGGAGGTGCTATTATAGCACAGGTAAGCACATCCATGCTAACTTTAATCTAGTGTAGAATGGTTGGGCATGGGCTTTAGTACAGGTTAGCTGCCTGAATACAAGCCCGCCAGGGACCCTGGGTACGTACTTGGGTTGCTGGGCCATGCTGAAGTCTATACTATCATGTCTATACTACCATTGTTACCCACACTAGCTCGATTAAAGGCAAGCCCACCTCCATTTGCAGTGTAGACATACTCATTGAGGTCAATAGGACTCAAGCACATCCTTTACTGTTCAGGAAGGACAGGCAGGGCAGAAAAGGTGGGGGAATTGCGTTTTATGTAAGAGAGGAGTATGACTGCTCAGATCTCCGGTATGAAACTGCAGAAAAACCTGAGAGTCTCTGGATAAAATTGAGAAGTGTGAGCAACAACGGTGATGTTGTGGTTGGAGTCTGCTATAGACCACCAGACCAGGGGGATGAGGTGGACGAGGCTTTCTTCTGGCAACTAGCAGAAGTTGTTAGATCGCAGGCCCTGGTTCTCATGGGAGACTTTAATCACCCTGATATCTGCTGGGAGAGCAATACAGTGGTGCACAGACAATCCAGGAAGTTTTTGGAAAGTGTAGGGGACAATTTCCTGGTGCAAGTGCTGGAGGAACCAACTAGGGGCAGAGCTTTTCTTGACCTGCTGCTCACAAACAGGGAAGAATTAGTAGGGGAAGCAAAAGTGGATGGGAACCTGGGAGGCAGTGACCATGAGATGGTCGAGTTCAGGGTCCTGACACAAGGAAGAAAGGAGAACAGCAGAATACGGACCCTGGACTTCAGAAAAGCAGACTTTGACTCCCTCAGGGAACAGATGGGCAGGATCCCCTGGGAGAATAACATGAAGGGCAAAGGGGTCCAGGAGAGCTGGCTGTATTTTAAAGAATCCTTATTGTGGTTGCAGGAACAAACCATCCCGATGTGTAGAAAGAATAGTAAATATGGCAGGCGACCAGCTTGGCTAAACAGTGAAATCCTTGCTGATCTTAAACGCAAAAAAGAAGCTTACAAGAAGTGGAAGATTGGACAAATGATCAGGGAGGAGTATAAAAATATTGCTCAGGCATGCAGGAGTGAAATCAGGAAGGCCAAATCACACTTGGAGTTGCAGCTAGCAAGAGATGTTAAGAGTAACAAAAAGGGTTTCTTCAGGTATGTTAGCAACAAGAAGAAAGTCAAGGAAAGTGTGGGCCCCTTACTGAATGAGGGAGGCAACCTAGTGACCGACGATGTGGAAAAAGCTAATGTACTCAATGCTTTTTTTGCCTCTGTCTTCACAAACAAGGTCAGCTCCCAGACTGCTGCACTGGGCAGCACAATATGGGGAGAAGGTGACCAGCCCTCTGTGGAGAAAGAAGTGGTTTGGGACTATTTAGAAAAACTGGACGTGCACAAGTCCATGGGGCCGGATGCGCTGCATCCGAGGGCGCTAAAGGAGTTGGCGGATGAGATTGCAGAGCCATTAGCCGTTATTTTTGAAAACTCATGGCCATCGGGGGAGGTCCCAGATGACTGGAAAAAGGCTAATGTAGTGCCCATCTTTAAAAAAGGGAAGGAGGAGGATCCGGGGAACTACAGGCCAGTCAGCCTCATCTCAGTCCCTGGAAAAATCATGGAGCAGGTCCTCAAGGAATCAATTATGAAACACTTAGAGGAGAAGAAAGTGATCAGGAACAGTCAGTATGGATTCACCAAGGGGAAGTCGTGCCTGACTAACCTAATTGCCTTCTATGATGAGATAACTGGCTCTGTGGATGAGGGGAAAGCAGTGGATGTTTTATTCCTTGACTTTAGCAAAGCTTTTGATACGGTCTCCCACAGTATTCTTGCCGCCAAGTTAAATAAGTATGGGCTGGATGAATGGACTGTAAGGTGGATAGAAAGCTGGCTAGATCGTCGGGCTCATCGGGTAGTGATCAATGGCTCCATGTCTAGTTGGCAGCCGGTTTCAAGCGGAGTGCCCCAAGGGTCAGTCCTGGGGCCGGTTTTGTTTAATATCTTTATTAATGATCTGGAGGATGGTGTGGACTGCACTCTCAGCAAGTTTGCAGATGACACTAAACTAGGAGGCGTGGTAGATACACTAGAGGGTAGGGATCGGATACAGAGGGACCTAGACAAATTAGAGGATTGGGCCAAAAAGAACCTAATGAGGTTCAACAAGGACAAGTGCAGAGTCCTGGCTGGGATGATTTAGCTGGGAATTGGTCCTGCTTTGAGCAGGGGGTTGGACTAGATGACCTCCTGAGGTCCCTTCCAACCCTGATATTCTGTGATTCTATGATTAAATTTAAGTCTGTGCTTACATGGTTTGCTGAATCAGGGCCTTTGTCATGCCACTTATGCATCCATCTTCATCAATCTCCCTTCATTTCCTCCATGGAAGGAAATATTCTATTAGAAACCCACAACAGCAGAACACTGGTATGCCACACTGATGAAAGGGAAGTTTTACATGGAGCAGGTTCTCCTGCTTTTCTCCTAGTGTGTTCGCCTTTGTCTAGTAAACACAACATATAGAAACAGGCATGAATTAGTGTAGTTCTTTAATAATAACCTCAAGATCAGCAAGGGTAATGACTGAATTTAACAAATGACACATGCAACAAACACAGGGAGTAGAACATCATCATTTAAACCTGGCTTAACTGTCTTCTTCCAACCAGTCCTGGGATATCAACACTGAAGTCAATATCAAAAAATAAAGCGCGTTTCCTTTCCACTGCTGCATCATTCCCAGCTATTAGCAATATTCTTGACTCAAACACTGCTAGAGTTCTCAAAGAAACTAGACAGCCCCCTCCCGTCCCTTCCAACTCCCCATCATCTAAATGATGACAGAACATGTTTTGACACAACATGGAGTATCTGGAGAATTTGGAAGATCACAAAGCTAATTTGAACAAAGGCTTCAAATTACAGCCAGCAGCAGCTTGTAACTTTTCAGCATTTTGAAATGTTCTTAATCCTCGTCAAATGCTACTGCAGATTTCTTTCAGGCTGTTGGACACAGATTGATGTAGAGCATTGAATATAAAAAATGTACATGAATAAAGAATAATATAAGTCCCAGGCCTGAGTGTCCTATTGAGAGCAAATCACTCAGAGCTGTTCATTGCTATCAAGACCAATTCTATTACTTCTATATTTTTGCATGTGCAAGTGGTAAAAACAATACAAAAAATGAAACCCTAATTCCTGTTGAAACTGCAGAGAAGATGTTTCACCGTTCAGCTCCTTCCTTTTGTTCTGTAATGAACATTTGCCTTCAAATGGCTAGTTTGGAATGACAGCTTTGTAATATGTACAACAGGAAAGTTCTATCGGGAGGGGATACATAGGGTACCATATGTCTGTATACAGTACACCAGTTCATTCAACCTCGTTTGCATAGCATTAATTGTCACTGGAAGGCGATGTGAAATTATGGCCAACATTGTCAAACCTGGTTGCCTAAAGTTTCATAAGCCTTGTCAACACTACTAAGTTAGGCTGACCCACCTATATCGCTCAGGGGTGTAGAAAATCAACACCCTTGAGCCATGTAGTTAAATCAACCTAACCCCAGTGCAGACAGAGGTAGGTGGACAGAAGAATTCTTCCATCAACCTAGCTACTTCCTCTCTGGGAGTTGGATTACTTATACTGATGGGAGAACCCCTCCCATCAGCATTAGTAGTGCCACTGTAGCATTTCGAGTGTAGACAAGTTCATAGATTCCAAGGCCATAAAGGACCATTGTGATCATCTAGTCTGACCTCCTGTATCGCACAAGCCAGAAAACTCCCCCAAAATAGTTCCTACAGCAGATTTTTTACAGAAACATCCAACCTTGATTTTAAAATGGCCAATGATGGAGAATCCACCTTAATCCTGGTTCAATTGTTCCGTTGGTTAATTACCCTCCCTGTTAATTACTCTCATCATTATGAATTCCCACCTTATTGTCAGTCTGAATTTCTCCAGCTTCCCCTTCCAGCCACCTTTCTCTGCTAGGCCCCTAACTCCATATTTAGGCACCTCAACAAAAGGAGTCCGATTTTTTTTTTTTCAAAAGTGCCCTGCACTTGTGACTCCCCTGGATTTCAGTGAGGTTGGTGGGGGCTCAGCACCTTGGAAACTCAGTTCGCTTCTGCTAAGGTGCCCAAATATGAACGTAGGAGCCTAACTTTAAGCACGCAAGTTTGATGGGTTTTGGGCCCAAGCCTCAGCTGATCTCAATCACCATAGTCCCACTCAGTTGAAGATATGTCCTTTTGGTCTTAATTTCCATTCAGATTCTGGCTTTGGCAAAGGTGCCTTTACTCCCTTCCCTCTCCCCAATCTCTCCACCTGCCGCACCTTAGTTATTTCCTTTTCTCTCTTCATATTAATGCAATACAATGAAATTTAGAGATGAGTGCAGCTACCCACCTGGTTCCCTAAGACCTGATCTTTCATAAATTCACAGGTTCTAAGGTCAGAAGGGGACCTTTCCAATCATCTAGTCTGACCTCCTGCCTAAAACAGGCAGCAGAATTTCACTTGGTCACTTCTGCATAAAGCCCATCATTTTTGGTTGAGCTAAAGCATAACTTTAGGAAAGACATCCCATCTTCTAGTGATGGAGAATCCATCAGATGCCTAAGTAAACTGTTCTAATGGTTAATTACCCTCACTGTTAAAAATGTGTGCCTTATTTCTAGTCTGAATTTGTCTAGCCTCAGTTTCCTGCCACTGGATTTTGTTACGCTTTTGTCTGCCAGATTATGTTTCGTGTACTACATGCAGGCTAATACATAAAAGGACTCCATGCTTGTAAACCTAAACTGGCCCTTTATTAAGAGAACTATTTACAGAGATGCTGAAACTGCAGCTAGCATTCCAGCCACGTGAACACTGGCTGACTTCCTGAAGCCTTCTCTGAATGCTTCCCTCCTCCAATCTGTGCTCCTGCCTCCAAGTTTCATGCAGGTTGCTACAGTTTAAAGACCCATCTGCTATCAGAAATCTTCTCCTCTTTGGGAAAATTCAATTCAGAGCTTTAGGACCATCTCTTCGGAAACTTAGGGCCACACATTTGCAGGAGCACATGTCTGCAAAGGACCGTGTACCTAGATGTTTTGCACCTGCTGAAAGCCTCTTCAGAACACACAAATGGGCCTCTGCATACATGCACAAAGGTTGGTGTTTGTGCCATGTCCCTTTCAATTTAGTACATGCACCTACAGCAGCCCCAGAAAATGTGGCCGTGGTCCTGTGCCTGTTGAAGTCAATTGCAGAACTCCCATTCACTTCAGTGGCACCAGGTTCCAAACCTGCATAATTGTACACCCATAGGTTGATTTTAAATACGACACTGGAGGTAAATCCTGCTAGCCAACATCTGCTCTGGTTTTGCTGAGTACATTTTACATGGTCAGGGCCTACTGAAAACAAGTAACTTAGATTACCCGTGGGCACTCTGATTCTATGTCCAGTTAATAACCTGCATGTTCAATGTCTAGTAAATAGCTGGTCAATAACCAGTTAATGATTCTGTGTTCAGTTAATAAAAAATAGGCATTTGCTTATCACTAGGTGTTTCTATACACACCCACTGCAGTATGGCTACACGCTACCCTAGATCCATGTGCATAACTCCCATTCAATGGATCGAGGAGTGTATATAGCCCATCTTCCTTGTAGTTCAATTAATGCTATGTAAAGCAGGTACTCGTCACTACAGGAAATATTTGTACATTTATAAAAAGCAATACAAACATAAAGAACAAAAATACAACAAGCACAGCTTGATACAATAACATGCCATGAAATATCATTGGCTTTATAATAATTTACTACAACTTGAAAAATGTTCTTTTATCCACACTGGATAGGAAATGCTTCCATCTAACATATGGTAAGCATGCAACAACAATATATACAACAACAATTTGGAGTTTGTTTTTACTCATGAGAAGGATTGTAGTACAGGGATACATTAAAATTATTTTTTTTCTGGCCTGATCGAGCTTTTCTGTTACTCTGTTTAAGTTTGTTTTGGGGGGACGGGCCTTGAGGGGGCTTTTTCCTCTTAAATTGTGGTAAAGAATTTTTTATAGGAATCTGCAAACACTACTTTTAGTCTTAGAGTAGTAAACTCATTTATTTCCCCCCAGCAGTTGTTCTGATTTACTGGTTGACACTAAAAAAAGATATTCTTAATGTCATTTGGTTAAAAAATAATTTTCTTTCCAAACTTTTTTGTACCATTGAGGATCTGTTAAGAGAAATACCTAGCAATCCCGCGGGACGTTATTACACTATTCCCAGTTATTACACTTTCCATCTTCAGCTATTTAACTGGATGGCATTCATCTCAAGGGGAAGTCCAACCAAACCTTTGCAGGGCTTTCCAAGATTTCCAGTCCCACTTGACAATCCTAACGTCGTCTTGTTGAACCGACCGTGGCCAGTACCTGCTACAGTCTGAGTAGCGTCTAACCCAGTGAATGTCAAAAGTGGGGACTGCTCTGTGCTGCCTGCAGACAAAACAGTTGTGATGGTGGCTACATCGGCCCTTTCAAAAAACAGCCAACACATGGGTGCAGACCTCAGAGACATTGTGATCCCTGTATGAAGTCATTTGTTCCATATGACATAAGACACACTGACCAAAGGTTTGGTGAGTGCCAACTAGGCTGAATCTGAGCCTGATAGAAAGGGACTGTTTATAAAGGTCCCTGACAAAAAATATCCCAGTTCGTTCCTTGACTGGGTCTTTATCTTTATATCTGCTCTGTTCCTCTTTCTTGAATAGCCTTTTCCCCTAGAAAAGCAATATTTCCAACAACACTGGAGTAACTACTTGGCAAAGCGTATCTGTGGTTGAAAAACCACCTGCTTTACATGAGTATGAAAACCCTTCAATATTCATAGAATTGTAACTACAAAGATGATTTGTCTTTATGATGTGGCAATTTCTAGGGAGATATTCATGTCATGGGAGCTGATTGTAAAAGTAAACTAGGGAGGCAGAGGTTTGACTTTAATCTTGATCTTGTCTATTTCTAGCACTGTGTTACAAAGGCAGGTGCTCAGGAAGTTTACTATAGGTTAAAATGTGTACATACGCAGTATTGTAAACTATGGGGGGAGGGTACCACTGGGAAAAAAATAAAAAGAAGGAGAAAACATGGAGAAATGCAGCCAGTGCATTTCTTTGAAGACTGATTCCCATCTCAGGCAACTTTGTGCATGACTTCGCCTTGGCCAACAACGGATAATGGAAGTGACAAGAGCAAGATGTAGCCGCACTGTGTCCCTTTGACAAAGTGTATGGGAGACATCCAATGCTTATTCAGGAAAGGAAAACAAACATCAAAGCAGAGAAGTTGGTAAGGTGGAAGAGGGCAATTTGCAAACAAAAAAGGCAGGGGTGAGATTCTGTGAAACTGATGACAATTACAGGATTTAAGAAGCCTAAGGGGATTGCAGTTAAAAAAAAAAAACTTAATAGAACCAACCACTCATTCCCAGTTCAGCTGTTTCAGAAACCTTCATTTTAAAATGGAAACGGTCACTGAATTACTCTGCTGCACTCATCAGACAGGCACTGTTAGCGAAGCGTAGTGTAACGACTCTTCTTTCAACCTCCTCTTCCATAGGCTCCTTTGCTCAGTGGTCTCCGGACCCCTACAGCCTGCTGAGAACATGGAAGGCTGATCTTTCATGAACTCTTCTTCTTCAGGTGTGGGGTTGGAGCCCTCCTGTGGGTTTTCTTTTTCTTTTACATGTAATTCATTTTTCTAGTAGTACTTCAGCCTCGTTCACCCACACTTCCACATAACAACATACACAAATCCATACACCAGACACCTACTCCAACACCCTCCTGGGAATTAAAGGATGATGGCCCCGTTCATTCTCCAGAACAAAGTCCATTGGGATGGCTGCTTTTTTTTTTTTTTTCAGATTAAAAATCAAAGATCTAACACTCCTGGTTATTTTATCCTGCTGTTCGCAGGCATTGAGAAATAATCAGCTTTCCATATTAATCTGAAGCACTGCAACAAGAAGAGAACTTATGCAGTTGTGGCAAAGTAGCCCATTGTGATGTCCACATGATCTGTAGGAAGCTTTCAGCTGTGACCTTCACTGTGGAGGATTGCCCTACAGTCTCTGAATTTTCTAAGAGCGAGTCTAATTTCCAATTTCTTCCAGGATCACTGTGGTAAATCACAGAGGATGGGAGGGCTGAAGTGAACATTAGTGATTTATGTTTCTCCAGTGGCCTCATTTTTGCAGCCCCCTGGATTTTCTCTCCTTGCTGGTTTGGCAAGACTGATGCATTATGGGATTATATATAAATAGATAAAAAGACTAATAAGTGGTTTGTTCTATTGTCACCCATTTCAGAATGTAAAGGCTTCCTATAAGCCCCCCTCCCCCCAAGACAAGTTTGTTACAGTACTGCTGAAAGAGCCCTCCGAATGCTTCTGGAAGAGACAGGGACAAGGCTGAGCCCCTAGACGGAAGGGCGAGGGGGGGGCCTGGAGGGAGGAGGGGCTCGGTTGGGGGCCGGGGCCTGGGGAGGCGGGGGCAGTGGAGGGAGAGTGGACGATGGGGATGGGGTGGGAGGAGTGGGGGAACTGGGAGGAGGTGGGGTATAGATCGGGGCAGGGGGTGGAGGGTTGTAGATCGGGGCAGGGGGCGGAGAGGAGGGAGGGTGTGCATGGTTGAGTGGGTATTTCGGCGGTGCCTCAGCATTCTTCACTCGGGTGAAATTGATACAGCGGCCCTAAAAGAGAAACAAAAAGGTTATTGAGCGTGGCGGTGATGTAGGAGCCGAGGGCCATGCTGGTGGGTGCAGTGGTATTCCTACTCACAAATCAGCTGTCTACTTTTATTTCTCTGGGTGCACAGTTGGAGTCAAGGCCCCTTTATGAGCCAGATTCTTAACCCAATCCTTGACTTGTGTGGCTGTTCTGAGAAACCCAAAAGGATTCACATCTGGAGTGAACCATGCAGTAGCAAATGCAAGTTGACTAATCATGGATGGACCAGCCCTGCATCCATGACTCCAGCTTGTGTGGTATTGTGAAAGTGCACACAGAACCATCCTTGCAACCACTGCTCACTGATTCTATTGCAGCCAGCACGTGCCTGTAGCCAGCGGCCATAGCATGTAAGGTCTTGTGAAGGGACATGAATAGGGCACTACTAAATTCATGGTCCATTTTCAAAAATTTCATAGTCATAGCATTTTAAAAATCTTGAATTTCATGGTTTCAGATAATTAATCTTAAATTTCACAGTGTTATAACAAAATATGAATATGTATTTAAAAGTGGAAACATACAAACATGTAAAGCCCTTAAGCCAGCATTTCTCAAACTGAGGGTCCCAACCCAAAAGGGGGTTGCAAATCTATTGGAGGGGGGGTGATGGAATTGCCACCCTTCCTTCTCCACTGTCTTCAGAACTGGGCAGCCGGAAAGCAGCAGCTGCTGGCCAGGTGCCCAGCTCTGAAGGCAGTGCCGCCGCCAGCAGCAGCACAGAACTAGGGGTGTATTTTTGTATATTTTTACCTTATAGTATAGAGTAAATCACAAAAAAGACCAGATTTCATGGGGGAGACCAGATTTCATGGTCTGTGACTCGTTTTCCATGGGCGTGAATTTGGTAGGGCCTTAGGCATGAATGTCAGCCAGGGCTGAGGCACCAGTGGTTAGAATGCCAGCAGGGCAAAGGAGTATTATGGCTTTGTATTTGTTCCTTCCCACAACACCCACCCCATGGCCACAGAGTTTGGCAAGACCAACCAGGGCTATATTGATGACTATGGCTGGATATCTAGATAAACAGGCATATCTGCTAATCTGTAGGTGTCTCTGCAGGCTCTTAGGACAGTTAGCCTTATGATCAACTCATTCCACTCATGTAGACGTCTGGCTAACAGTAGTTCATTCTAGCTGTCCAGGTGTGTGCATGACCACTATCACCCTGGGATCTCACTTATCCTCCATGAAAACAGATGCAGCCCTATTAAAATACTACACAGATGTCGCTACAGTTTCATACCAGACATTTGTTTGTGAGTTCAGGCATGCTTTCTCCCAACATACCCAAAGGACGGAAAATAATCAGTGCAACTATTCAACAGTGGACCAATATCTCCAGTAAGAATTCCCCTACAGTGTAATCTAGAGGGAAGACAGCTGTGAGCGACAGCCAGATTCAACTGTCAGATCTTGCTAGAAGTGTATCCACCCCCCACCACATCTGTACACACAGGTGCTACAGACCGTGGGTGGCAAGCCTCTGAGATTAGATTTGAATTTACAATAGGTGCCATCATGTGATGTAATAGATTTTGCACAACCTCTCTCATTTTAGCAGAGTTAAGGCAAAATTCTCCCCTTCAGAGTTTGTCTTTGGAATATATTCTGCCTATAGAACTGCCACAGGTGACAACGGAACCTACTGACCCTGCTGCAGAATACAAGTGATTCCCGGTCTGAGTACACTGATCCCATGGAGACAAGCCCGGGAGAAAAAATGGGCTGAGAAGTCAAATCATGGATTCAACAATATGGCCAGACTGAGGCACGAGTCAGCCCCCAGTATCAGGAGATAGCTTCAAAATAATGAAAGGGATATATTTGGGGTTTTTTATATTTGCTTTCTGAGCCTTTAGGATACACTTGGGTTACATTTACAAGCTTTTATCTGCAAGCAGGAGGGCTAGAAACCAACTTCTTGAAAAATGAAAGCTGAGAGTCTCATGCAATCACCTGACTCCAGCAGCTGGGGCTTTAAGAAAAACACCAAATATCACATGACTCATGATAAAATCTCAAGAGCTGGCAACAATGGTTCATGCTTCCCCTTTCCTGCTGTCGTTAGAATTCTGGCTCAGAATTTTTCCAGTGGCCCCCCCACCACCATTGGCTGATACAAAACTCCAGAGCCAAATGCCTTCCCCCCCACATTCTGCTTGAAATCTGGAATCTGCATCTTGCATCTATATCAAATATCACTCATGTCCTGCTTCTAACCATTTACCAACTGGACAGGAGAGGGAGTATTATTTACCAAAGCTAGTTGCTTGTACCGTGTCCTTCCTGAAAGAGACAAACTGTTAAGTAGAATGTCTCCTTAGCCTGCTGCCCATGTGAAGCCAAAAACTGCTTTCTGTAGCTCTGCTATAAAAATGGTGCTAAGTTACAGTTTGTTATGCATTTTAAACAAAACCTTTGCCCTCTAAGCTGTTTAGCTTTTTCTAATAATTTCCACCTGTGAAAGATACCACAATAAATTCTCTACTGTCGGAATCCAAGTTATTATATTACAGGCTCATTCTTCCAGATATGAACTCATACAAAGAGACACTGGAGGGCTTCTGAGCCCACAGTTTGTTTTCCGTTTAGGGTGTTGGTGTGTGTTAGGACGGGGGAGGTCTGGAAGGTGAGGGGAACTGGGGGTGTTTGTGTTTTTCTCTTTCCTTTTTCAAAGTAAATGTTAGTGCTGGTGAAAAGATGCCAAACAGAACAATGATCCCAGGCAGACGGGAGTGGTTCCAACACACAGGAATGTGGTAGGATTTAAGGCAACTACGTTAGGAGTTCTGAACCCTCTCTGTCCCATGGGGTAGTCTTATTATACCCATTTTACAGACGAGTAAACTGTAGAAGAGGGATTATAAGCAGCCCGTCCATACTATCATATCACATTGCTGATAAAGCAAGATTAGAATCCAGGAGTCCTGACTCTCAGTCCCCCACCCTAAACACTAGACACCACTGAATCCCAAAAAACAAATGCAAGCAAGCTACATGGAAGTTTTGCATCAGATGTCCCTCCACTCCAGACGCTTTGCATTTTTAAAATACTAATGGCCTGTTTTTCCAAAGTGCTGAGCATCTGCAACTGGGTCTCATGCTCTGGTGCCCTGCACCTTTTGCAGTCATTTACACAAGGGGTCAGTGGTGGTAAATGCTACCAGATCAGATTGGAGTATATAACCACCCATGGTGCCAAGTTGCCACTGGGGACAGTCTAGTCCAATGGGAGGAGCGGGTGCTTAGCACCTTTGGCCATCAGGCCGTAGATTTTAATTCAGTGGTAACTGTTTGATTAGTTGCACTGGGACAGGCTGCCAGATAGCGGGTCTTTATTTCAACTGCTGGGTTTGTCTCTTTAATTTTGATGCCTTCTAGTGGGTAGCTGGATATACATGTACCAACAATAAATCAGAAATAAAATGTTCCATTTCCTCCCTCCTCCTGCTCCGACGGCAGGCTGGAAAGGCTGAGAGAGAGGATTTGATGGGCTGTGGCGGCTGAAGGGAAGGGACTGATGTGAAAATAGCTTCAGACAGCTTCTATGCAAGTGCGCTGCCAAAGATATCATCATTGTTTGTGGATATTAAGAAACAGCTGTCTCAGTCTTAGACGAGCAGTAGAGGAAAGTGGATTCTGCTCTGAGACTATAAAATACCCTGCACGGCCCACAGTTGAGGACAGCCTGTTTTGTGTGAACAGAGGTCATCTAAAGAAAACTGGGTTGCAGAAATACTGTCAGTGCACACCCCGAGTCTGCTCTAAACTACACCATGGCTGCAATGGCCATCTGCTGGTAAGAGACTGGTGAAGCTTGCGAGACTCTGGCCAGACCTTCACCAGTTTGGCAGAACTCCTAGCTACCTGTTGAAATCAACTAGGCGGCCTCTTTGCTCTTCTTGAATGGTGGGTCTGCTAAGTGAGCCATCAGTGCACAGTGAGTGTTTTAAACTAGTTCCCACTCACAGGGCTGTATTCATGCTCGTTCTCAAATGTGACCCTGTTTAGACTTGCCCTACAGCATTGCAGTACACAAGGAGCCCTGTTTCCCCTCTACCCTGCCCCATGCATTGTCATTAAGGCTACATTTACACTATGAGCTGTGGGGGTGATTCCCAGCTTGCATACACATACTCTGTGCTAGCTTTCATCGAGCCAGCAGTCTAAAAATAGCAGTGTAACCGTGGTAGCACGGGCCGCGGCAGGATGGGCTAGCCGTCCCGAGTCCGTATCCATGGGGCTCAAGGGGCTTTGTATTCGGGGCGGCTAGCAACGGTGCCCATGCTACCGTGGCTACACTACTATTTTTGGTGCGTTAGCTCAGTGACAGCAAGCATGAGTATGTCTACATGAGCTGGGAATCATGCCCCTTCCTCCACAGTGAAGACGTAGCCTTGGGGAATGTCGACACTTCAAGTTGGAAGCTTAAACTCCAGCTCGAGGAGATATACCCATGCTAGCTCTGATAGTGTTAGCATGCTAAAAATAGAACGTAGCAGCAGCTGCACAAGCGATGGGAGGAGCTTGCTGTCCTGAGCCCAGACCCGTCTGAGACACTGGACACTTACTCCGGGCAGCTAATCTCTCGCACGGCCATGGATACATTCTATTTGTAGCGTGCTAGCTTGATCGGCACTATTACGGGACTGTCTCCTCAAGCTAGAATTGATGCCTCCAGCTTGAAACAGAGATACACCCTTACATCTCTGCCACCATGGTGTGGGACACTGCTCTTCTGATCTGATGGCATTTACTGCCCACTTTGCACAGGAATAAATGACAGTGTGCGGTTTAGGGCAATGGAGAATCAGGTCTGATATTTATAAGACCTGTCCCGGATACAAGTAAACCCGGGACATTACGCTGAAATATTGCACTCTTTTTTGCAAAGATCTTCACTGCATCTGTAACACTAGCTAACAAAGGGGCACCAGATGATAAAGCAGAAGAAGCATCTGAATTGAGGACACCAAGCATGCCCCAGTCTTAAATCATAGTGTCTTTGATTTTATTTTCTCTCTGCGGGTTGGTGGCTCATCTTTAACATTGTTTTAATGCACTTTGCTGCAATTTTAAGTAAATACTGTGGGACAGGCCTGCTGAGTGAGTGAAAGTCTGAACCCAAGATTAACCAATTTTCTTCAGGAAAAAAAACCCCATAAGAATGTTTTCCTTGTGCTGGTTCCATCTCTCCTGCAATGTAACTTTAGCAGCTTCAGACTATCACTTGCAGGGTCTTTGTTTATTTTCTTTATGTTGAAGTATTTATTTAAAAAAAATGGGAAACTGGGCCAGAAAATAATGGGTCGTGATTATTTTGCCCAAAGAGTTACTTAGTTTGGCGATGTGATAGTTTTGTGGATCCGACTAGAACACAAATCATACTGTGGATCAGGACACTGCTGGCATCAGATATTCTTTTGGATCAAGTGGGGTCAAGTCTAGACCCCGGGCTTGGATCCTAAAAGCCATTTTGTTTCTTTGCCAGTTCAACACTAGAGAATACAGAGAATAACTCAATCCTCAGAGAAGCACGATTCCCTCCCTGATTCCTCCACGCTTTGGGGGGTGAAGGAAGTAAGTTGGCTACTGGCCTATACCAGTCAGAAATTACTTCCTCCTCTGTGATACCTGGTGCCTTGGGTGGGCAGAGTGATGGTTCCACCTACTCTGGGGAATAGTGGGCCTGAAGATCTGGGGAGGCTGCACAGAGACCCAGGGAGGGGTTCCTACTTCCCCTGGGGTCCCATGTTGGTGAGTCCAAACGATAATTGAACCCTGATCACCTTTGCAATTAGAGCCAGTTGAAAAACAGAATAATGTTTTCACACAAATTTCATCCTGTTTTTTTTCCCCCCGCACCGGAAAGTTTGAATTTTGAACCCTTCCACCCAGGTTTATTTGCCTCAGTCTCCTATGTCAGTTGAGCAGCTCCTCTTGCTGCAAACTGCTAGTTAAGAGGCCAAATTCACAGGCAATGTGGTATCAGTTGACTCCCTTAGACTGTCTCATGGCCACTTACTGATATGGGAGCGGTATGATTGCTCAGAGCTCCAGTTTGAAACTGGAGAAAAGCCTGTTGAGAGTCTTTGGGTTAAGTTTAGAGGCAAGAGCAACAAGGGTGTTGTCGTGATAGGCGTCTGCTATATCAGAAGGATGAGGTAGATGAGGCTTTCTTAGGACAACTAACTGAAGTCTCCAGATCACAGTCCCTGGTTCTAATGGGGGACTTCAATCACCCTGACATCTGCTGGGAGAGCAATACAGCAGTGCACAGACAAACCAGGAAGTTTTTGGAGCATGTTGGGGACAACTTCCTGGTACAAGTGCCGGAGGAACCGACTAGGGGCCGTGCTCCTCTTGACCTGCTGCTTATAAACAGGGAAGAATTGGTAGGGGAAGTAGAAGTGGGTGGCAACCTAGGCAGCAGTGACCATGAGATGGTTGAGTTCAGGACCCTGAAAAAAGGAAGAAAGGAGAGTACCAAATTACTGACCCTAGACTTCAGAAAAGAAGACTTAGATTCCCTTAGGGAACTGATGGGCAGGATCCCCTGGGAGTCTAATATGTGGGGGCAAGGAGTCCAGGAGAGCTGGCTGTATTTAAAGAAGCCTTATTGAGGGTGCAGGGAACAAACCATCCCGATGTGCAGAAAGAATAGCAAATATGGCAGACGACCAGCTTGGCTTAACGGTGAAATCTTTGGTGAGCTTAAACTCAAAACGGAAGCTTACAAGAAGTGGAAATTTGGATACATGATTAGAGAGGAGTATAAAAATATTGCTTGAGCATGCAGAGGTGTAATCAGAATGGCCAAGGTACAACTGGAGTTGCAGCTAGCAAGGGATGTGAAGGGTAACAAGAAGGGTTTCTACAGATATGTTAGCAACAAGAAGAAGGTCAGGGAAAGTGTGAGACCCTTACTGAATGGGGGAGGCAACCTAGTGACAGATGATGGGATGTTAGATGGGGTGGGATCTGAGTTACTACAGAGAATTCTTTCCTGGGTGTCTGGCTGGTGAGTCTTGCTCACATGCTCAGGGTTTAGCTGATCGCCATATTTGAGGTCGGGAAGGAATTTTCCTCCAGGGCAGATTGGCAGAGGCCCTGGGGGTTTTTCACCTTCCTCTGCAGCGTGGGGCACGGGTCACTTGCTGGAGGATTCTCTGCACCTTGAAGTCTTTAAACCATGATTTGAGGACTTCGATAGCTCAGACATAGGTTAGGGGTTTGATACAGGAGTGGGTGGATGAGATTCTGTGGCCTGCGTTGTGCAGGAGGTCAGACTAGACTAGGGTGACCAGATGTCCCGATTTTATAGGGACAGTCCTGATTTTTCGGTCTTTTTCTTATATAGGCTCCTATTACCCCCCACCTCCGTCCTGATTTTTCACATTTGCTGTCTGGTCACCCTAGACTAGACAATCATAATGGTACCTTCTGACCTTAAAGTCTATGATTCTATGATGTGGAAAAAGCTGAAGTACTCAATGCTTTTTTTGCCTCAGTCTTCACAGACAAGGGCAGCTCCCAGACTGCTGCACTGGGCAACACAGCATGCGGAATAGGTGAGCAGCCCTCAGTGGTGAAAGAACAGGTTAAGGACTATTTAGAAAAGCTGGACATGCACAAGTCCATGGGTCCAGATCTAATGCATCCAAGGGTGCTGAGGGAATTGGCTGATGTGATTGCAGAGCCATTAGTCATTATCTTTGAAAATTCGTGGCTATAGGGGGAGGTCCTGGAAGACTGGAAAAAGGCAAATATAGTGCCCATATTTAAAAAACAGAAAAAAGAGAACCCGGGGAACTACAGACTGGTCAGCCTCACTTCAGTCCCTGGCAAAATCATGGAGCAGGTCCTCAAGGAATCCATTTTGAAGCACTTGGAGGAGAGGATGGTGATCAGGAACAGTCAACATGGATTCACCAAGGGCAAGTCATGCCTGACCAAACTGATTGCCTTCTATGATGAGATAACTGGCTCTGTGGATACGGGGAAAGCAGTGGATGTGATATATCTTGACTTTAGCGAAGCTTTTGATACGGTCTCCCACAGTATTCTTGCCAGCAAGTTAAAATAGTATGGATTGGATGAATGGACTATAAGGTAGATAGAAAGCTGGCTAGATTGTCGGGCTCAACGGGTAGTGATCAGTGGCTCAATGTCCAGTTGGCAGCCAGTATCAAGCAGAGTGCCCCAGGGGTCGGTTCTGGGGCTGGGTTTGTTCAACAGCTTCATTAATGATCTGGATGAAGGGATGGATTGCACCTTTAGCAAGTTTGCAGATGACACTAAGCTGCGGAGAGAGGTAGATACGATGGAGGGTAGGAGTAGGGTCCAGAGTGACCTAGACAAATTGGAGGATTGGGCCAAAAGAAATCTGATGAGGTTCAACAAGGACAAGTGCAGAGTCCTGCACTTGGGATGAAAGAATCCCATACACCCTTACAGGCTGGGGACCGACTGGCTAAGCAGCAGTTCTGCAGAAAAGGACCCTGGGATTACAGTGGACAAGAAACTGGATATGAGTCAGCAGTGTGCCCTTGTTTACAAGAAAGCTAATGGCGTATTGGGCTGTATTAGTAGGAGCATTGCCAGCAGATTGAGGGAAGTGATTATTCCCCTCTATTTGGCACTGGTGAGGCCACACCTGGAGTATTGCATCCAGTTTTGGTCCCCCCACTACAGAAGGGATGTGGACAAATTGGAGAAAGTCCAGTGGAGGGCAACCAAAATGATTAGGGGGCTGGGGCACATGACTTACGAGGAGAGGCTGAGGGAACTGGGGTTATTTAGTCTGCAGAAGAGAAGAGTGAGGTGGGATTTGATAGCAGCCTTCAACTACCTGAAGTGGAGTTCCAAAGAGGATGGAGCTAGACTGTTTTCAGTGGTGGCAGATGACAGAACAAGAAGCAATGGTCTCAAGTTGCAGTGGGGGAGGTCTAGGTTGGATATTAGGAAAAACTTTTTCACTAGGAGGGTGGTGAAGCACTGGAATGGGTTCCCTAGGGAGGTGGTGGACCCTCCATCCCTAGAGGTTTTTAAGGCCCAGCTTCACAAAGCTTTGGCTGGGATGATTTAGTTGGTGTTGGTCCTGCTTTGAGCAGGGTGTTGGACCAGATGACCTCCTGAGGTCTCTTCCATGATTCTATGAGTGTCTGTGTTGGAATACCTTAGTCCTTTAAAACCCACAGCTCTTTTCATAATTGTAGGGATGTTACCCCAACACATGCTGGCAAAATTCCAGTACAGGTCATTGTATCTGGCCTAGTTAAAGTCTCCCCAATGTCTCAATCAGGTATGGGCTGCTTATTCCTTTTGTGTCCTAAATTACTGCCCTGTGCTGTTGGACAGATGCTGCACTGAACCCCTGTGGTGGGTGCTGTTCCATGGAGAAGAAAGCCATATCCCATACCTACCTAACAAGCACGTGAGGCTTACTTAGTTGTCCGGAAAGTGCTTCGGACTCTTCGATTGAAAGTTGCTATACCAGGTATTATAGTATCATCATCCACAGCAGCAAATTAGGATACAACAGATGGGACTTTCAAAGGGTTCCTGCACTGGCCTAGAAGTTTCATTGACTTCATTTGGGAGCAGATAGGCCAATGGTGACCCCTTTTGAACATCCCAGCCCATGTGTCTTTCAATGCAAAGCTGACTCTGGATAGCAGTGCCAAAGCACTAGGGCTAACCTGTCTTGAGTCATGACTTTTTTTTGTGTGTGGCTCTCATGCCAGTTTCTGATCAGTTACCCCAGTGTCAATATGGAGTAGCTCCAGTGACTTCTGCAGACTTTGGATTTGAACTGGCATGAAGGAGATCAGAATCTAACTCTCAGAATGTCAATGAATCCACATGACATCACCATGGAGGGAACAGAAATCAGGTTGAGGCAGGCTGGCAATACATTTTCATGTCATAGCTGGAATACTGTCTCAGTACAGAAGAGAGCATTCCCAGGATCTCAGATGAGCTGCTTATACCATTGAATGCTGAAGCATTCTGAGGCAGCACTGCTGTGACTCAATAAATGCTAAGTACTGAAGTCCTGTTGCTCTTAATGCCACATTTACTGCTGCCTTCCATTTACTTTTCATTATGCTACATGGCTGCTTGCTAGTTTAGAGAGACAGTGTTGTCTTCGGCTCTCGGTGTTGAACTGAGAGAGTTGGCATTTAACTCCTGACTTCTAATTCTAGCTCCACCATGAACTCATCATGTGACCTTGGGCAACTCACCTGTACCTTTCTGTGGGCCAGATCACTGGCCTGCTTAGGGTTCCCTTTGGAGCACTCTAGCACCAACTTGCGCCTGCTTCATCAGCTGCACCAAACATAAAGACCCAGCCTCATCTATCCAATAGCTATAATACTACTTTCTTGGGCCCCGATTCAGCAAAGCACTTTAGCATGAGCTTAACTTTAAGGGCGTGCTTAAGTAGATCTCTGTTCAGCAAAGTGTTTGTTAACGGTGGGATTTTCAAATGAGCCCTTAAGCTCTGTTGAAAATCCCAGTGTTAATAAGCACTTCGCTGAATACAGATGGATTTAAGCAAGTGCTCCAGTGCTTTGCCTCAGGGTATGTCTACACTGCAATCATGGAGTTTGACTGCAGCCCAAGCAGACATATCTGAGCTAGCCTTAATCTACCTAGCCAAGGTCCTGCAGTAGTGAAGCTGAATAATTACCCAGGGTTCCAGGCAGGCTTGTACAGTGCATGCTGAAGCATGTGCTGGCATGACTTACTGCTCCAGGACCTGAGCTAGTTAATATTTGCCCTATGCCTTGACTGTGTAAAGCAATAGGGAGCATGGTCCTGGATTTGGTGAAGTCGTATGGAAAGACTAAGGAGTGAAAAAAGAACCCCGGCAAATTTAGGCTAGAACGTGCTTTCATTTTGAGACCCAGCAGCCATGTTCTCCATATAGATTGATGCCTGCTGAATTCATGAATAAAGGCAGAATGTGCTGTGTGAGCTTCAGCTGTGTAAACACAACAATAAATGCTTCTACTTTGCAAAAATATATGAAAAGGAGCTAAATCAGCAGAAATCCCCCCTGTGAGTATGGTGGGAGGTGGAAGGAAAATGGCAACAGATGCTGATGTCATTTACTCATCTGAATACGAGTGAGTTTGTAAGCTGCTGTTTCCTGTCTACAGAGCGTTTCTAATTACACAGGAGGACTTGCGGCTAGATCTGCTAGCCTCATTGGTATTCTGTTCATGCAGGCATCAAAATTATGAATGTTGAGATTGTTTTTAAAAGTTGAGACTTTCCTTTTTGCCAGTCACTTCATATTTCTAGATCTTATTTCTCATGCAGATCTGGAGCTCTTTATTCAGAGATAATCCCAACACGATGACTCAGATTAATCCCTGGTGTAATTCAACTGACATCAGTGGACGAGTTTGCCTGGGTATCTGACCAATGTGACCACAACTAGACTTTCAAAATGTAATTAAAATGCAAACTTAACTCCAGTGGAGATTATATAAAAAAATGGACTCTATTATTAATAATGTTCTGCATTTCTATCACACTTCGGATTCATAGAGCAACAATAAAACACAGCAATCTCTAGTGGGGAGGGCAGCAATCTGCCAGTTGATGAGGAAAGGAAAGTTTCAACCAATGATTTCTTACAGAAAGTATCCCGGAGTATTTATGGCCTGATTTCAGAGGTTGGTTGTGAGTATTTGCCACCACTGAAGATCAGGATATGCACAGTGGATTTAAGGTATCAAATGAAAGCTCCTTGCAACCTTGTCCTACTTAACAACAGAGCTAAGTATGTCCATTTCTCTGTTTCAGAGACTAGCAGAATTAAATTAATTCTCATAGGCAGTGAGTGATTTCATGGTTATGGAACAGTCAAATTCCAGCCTCTTTTTGATCTCAGTTACACCCATCTAAATCAGAAATGGCTCCATAGAAGCTTGTGAGGTACAGTGGTATAAAATCTCAGAACCGTCACAAACCCCAGTGCTCCTAATATACCACACCAGATAATAGATTACAGTTTGGGTGGGAAATGGTTTTCCCATCCTGTGAAAATTTTAATGATTTCAAAAAATTTCCAAACCCAAATCAGAACAAAAAATTGAAATCTTCACATTTTTTTGTGAACTAAAGAACAAAACAAAACAATTGGGGGGGGGGGGCTCTATCAAAATATTTTGTTCTGATAATTTTGAAAAGTTTCATTTCAATGTTGACCTTTTTTATATTTAGGTTTTTTTTTACTTTAATTAGCTTACATTTCAAAAGGAGAAGTCATTTTGAATCAGAAAAGCAGAATGTGTTGTTTCTGATATGTCAAAATGTCCCATTTTGACAATTTCAAAACTGTTATTTTTCAAACATTTTTCAAGTCGAGACATTCATCAAAACCTACCCATCACAGAAGATTAGGGTTGGAAGAGATCTCAGGAGGTCATCTAGTCCAATCCCCTGCTCAAAGCAGGACCAACACCAACTAAATCATCCCAGCCAGGGCTTTGTGAAGCCAGGCCTTAAAAACCTCTAAGGATGGAGATTCCACCACCTCCCTAAGTAACTCATTCCAGTGCTTCACCACCCTCCTAGTGAAATAGTGTTTCCTAATATCCAACCTAGACCTCCCCCGACTGCAACTTGAGACCACTGCTCCTTGTTCTGTCATCTGCCACCACTGAGAACAGCCGAGCTCCATCCTCTTTGGAACCCCCTTCAGGTAGTTGAAGGCTGCTATCAAATCCCCCCTCACTCTTCTCTTCTGCAGACTAAATAACCCCACCCAAAAGCCTCTCCTCGTAAGTCATGTGCCCCAGCCCCCTAATAATTTTCATTGCCTTCCGCTGGACTCTCCAATTTGTCCACATCCTTTCTGTAGTGGGGGGGTGGACATGAATGGAGGGCAGAAATATAGCCCAAGCTTTCTCCTTATTCCAAGTGAATTAACAGGATAAGGAAGTTCTTTGTGTGTCTCATTGCAGAAGAGAACTCATTGTTCAACATTTCTCTCACCATGGCTGTGATTGGGAAAAGCCAGATGGCAGTTTTCATACCAGAATGGACTTTGGCTCTTTTTGTAGCTGCATAGAAGAGGGTGAAGCCAACATCTGCTAGGGAAGGAACTGTCAGATCGAACAACAAGGAGAAGTCTGGGAAAAATTACCATACTAATTCACAAGAGAGCTGGAGAATGTTTTAACAGTGCTGTGAGCAAACATGAAAAGCTGACGGTGTGTGTGTTTGGTGATGGTGGGAAATGCTGCTTAGACCAAATAGCGGGATGTTAAAATAAACACAGCTTTTGGTTTGCATTTAACAATCTGATAATGGACACAGAAGCACTGAGGTTTGTGCTTGCCCGAGTGTAACCACAAGCCAAACAGGGAGTTATTTAATCCTATAGTACAGGACGGCATGGCTGCCTCCAATGGAATGGTGGAGTAAGCAACGCATAAAGACCCATTAGCACCTAGAACAGTGGTGTTCTGCTCCATGAGTGGGGCTGCTGGGCACTACCTCCATACAAATAAATAAATAATAATGATACCAATATTCACTGAACTATTCCCTGGGTCTTAGTCATTTCAATGGGTAAATTGTTTGGATGAAAATCGATCAATCTATCCTCATACACCCCGTCATCTATCATCTATCTATCTACCTACTTACATTGGTGTCCATCACCATAATATCTGAGTGCTTTCCACACGTAAAAACAATATAAGGCAGTACAGTTCTATCGCATTAATTATTGTTATTTATTTTCTCTATAATGATGGTGGATCTCACCCACATGCTCAGGGTCTAACTGAACACCCTATTTGGGGTTGGGAAAGCATTTTTCCCCTAGTCAGATTGGCAGAGACCCTGGGTTGGTATTGGGGGAGGAGGGGTTGCCTTCCTCTGCAGCATGGGGCATGGGTTACTTGCTGGTTTGAACTAGGGTAACGGTGGATTCTTTGTAACTTGAAGTCTTTAAATCAAGATTTGAGGACTCCAGTAACTCAGCCAGAGGTTATTACAGGAGTGGGTGGGTGAGGTTCTGTGGCCTGTGACGTGCAGGAGGTCAGACAAGATGATCATGATGGTCACTTCTGGCCTTAAAGTCTATGAGTATTTGGTCTGAATACGAAATCTAACCTTATTTTCCCCTCCAGACAGCTATGTAGGTGAACTCCTCTACGACAGACAGCGCCCCTCTCAGTGCAAAGCACAGCCCTCAGGAGTACCAGCCACTCTGTATTACTGAGTTCTTCATTTTTTTGGATTTGTATTGCAATAGCACTTAGGAGTCTATGAATTTATGCTGTATAGAGGTACCCACTTGAAATCAGGGACCACCCTTTGTGCTAGGTACTATATATACACTCATAGTAAGAGATAGCCCCTGCCCCGAAGAGCTTAAAATGTAAATAGAGAAGAAAGACACAGGGTGGGAGGAAGGAAATACGATTATTCCCATTTTACAGATGGGGAACTGAGGCACTGAGATTAAATGTTTGTACAGCACCTAGCACGTTGAGGTCCTGGTCTGTGATTAGGCTTCCTAGGCACTACAGTAATATAAATAATAAATAATAAGAAGTGACTTGTTCAAGCCTACAGTAGGAGTCTCTGGCGGGGACAGGAATTTAGCCTATGTCTCCTCAGTCCCACAGCAGTGCCTCAAACACAAGACTGCCTTTCATCATACCAGGAAAAGCTTATAAGTACCTCAGCAACATGGGTTTGAATATAAGAGAAGCAAATTCCATCTGCGTTTCTAGCAGGGAGACAGTAGTTAGACCAGCATAATTTATGAATCTAGATAACAAGCCTTGAGTTAAAGGATTGCTCTTGCCAACTACTCAGCTATGTTTTATTTCCCTTTCTGCAGCTGCAATGCTTCAGGGGACAGAATCACAGCTGAGCCTTAGAAGAGACAACTGAAGTAATATGGATACATATTAAGGTCAGAAATTCAGTCAGGTCAGCAAAAATGGAGGTGGTAATGCACTCTAGCGTTTCATTGTTTTTCTAGACAGCGTTGCTTTCAGGCACAGGGCAGTCTGAATTCCTCTGCTTGTAGCATTCCTGCTCCTTCCCCTTTTTCTGTTAGATGCTTTGGCATTGAACCAGCCAGCACTGCACCAGAATAGCAAAGCACCCAGATGCTCCCATAGAAAGCTAGGAAGTCTCATCTTAAGTGACAGCTGCCTCACCCCGCAAGCCCTCAGCATGCAGAACGCCCTGAAGTTACATGCAGGGAGGATTTGCTTGGCCAAGACTTTTGTTTGTCACTTACGGTGGTGTTAATAGTGCATGGCTGCTAGCACGTGTGTGTGTAAAGGGAAACAGCTGGACTCTGTGGAGGCTCAGTGGGTTGCTGGTGTCTCCACATTTGGTCACAATCTCTCTCCTTTAATTAGAGAGCATCTATTCACCCTTGATAGGGCTGGAAAGCGTGGCTGCATAAAAACAGTGAATGCTCCATCCAAATAATGGCACCATAATTGGCACTTCTACAGCACCTTGGTCCAAGGGTCTCAAAGCTCTGTGCAACCTTGGCCACATCACTTGATGTCTCTGTTGACCCTCCTGCCCTTTATCTGTCTTGTCCATTTGGACTCTAAGCGCCAGGGGGCAGCGGCTGCCATTTATTCTGTGTGTATACAGCACCTGGCACAATTCATATATTCTAGGACTGGAAGGGACCTCGAGAGGTCATCGAGTCCAGTCTCCTGCCCTCATGGCAGGACCAAATACTGTCTAGACCATCCCTGACAGACATTTATCCAACCTACTCTTAAATATTTCCAGAGATGGAGATTCCACAACCTCCCTACGCAATTTATTCCAGTGTTTAACCACTCTGACAGTTAGGAACTTTTTCCTAATGTCCAACCTAAACCTCCCTTGTTGCAATTTAAGCCCATTGTTTCTTGTTCTATCCTTAGAGGCTAAGGTGAACAAGTTTTCTCCCTCCTCCTTATGACACCCCTTTAGATACCTGAAAACTGCTATCATGTCCCCTCTCAGTCTTCTCTTTTCCAGACTAAACAAACCCAATTCTTTTAGCCTTCCTGCATAAGTCATGTTCTCTAGACATTTAATCATTCTTGTTGCTCTTCTCTGGACCCTCTCCAATTTCTCCACATCTTTCTTGAAATGCGGTGCCCAGAACTGGACACAGTACTCCAGTTGAGGCCTAACCAGCGCAGAGTAGAGCAGGAGAATAACTTCTTGTGTCTTGCTCACAACACACCTGTTAATGCATCCCAGAATCATGTTTGCTTTTTTGCAACAGCATCACACTATTGACTCATATTTAGCTTGTGGTCCACTATAACCCCTAGATCCCTTTCTGCCGTACTCCTTCCTAGACAGTCTCTTCCCATTCTGTATGTGTGAAACTGATTGTTCCTTCCTAAGTGGAGCACTTTGCATTTGTCTTATTAAACTTCATCCTGTTTACCTCAGACCATTTCTCCAATTTGTCCAGATCATTTTGAATTATGACCCTATCTTCCAAAGTAGTTGCAATCCCTCCCAGTTTGGTATCATTTGCAAACTTAATAAGCGTACTTTCTATGCCAATATCTAAGTCGTTGATGAAGATATTGAACAGAGCCGGTCCTAAAACAGACCGCTGTGGAACCCCACTTGTTATACCTTTCCAGCAGGATTGGGAACCATTAATAATTACTCTCTGAGTACAGTTATCCAGCCAGTTATGCACCCACCTTATAGTAGCCCCATCTAAGTTGTATTTGCCTAGTTTATTGATAAGAATATCATGTGAGACCGTATCAAATGCCTTACTAAAGTCTAGGTATACCACATCTACTGCTTCTCCCTTATCCACAAGGATCGTTATCCTATCGAAGAAAGCTATCATGATTTGTTCTTTACAAATCCATGCTGGCTGTTCCCTATCACCTTATCACCTTCCAAGTGTTTGTAGATGATTTCCTTAATTACTTGCTCCATTATCTTCCCTGGCACAGAAGTTAAACTAATTGGTCTGTAGTTTCCTGGGTTATTTTTATTTCCCTTTTTGTAGATGGGCACTATGCTTTCCCTTTTCCAGTCTTCTGGAATCTCTCCTGTCTCCCATGATTTTCCAAAGATAATAGCTAGAGGCTCAGATACCTGAAATCTTTGCTGGGCCTTCCAGGCACTCCTGTAATAAAAACAATAATAGTAGTATCTTCTGCCACACCCTTACTATAAATGCTACACTCTGCAGTCCTGATCCTGCACTCTGAGCTGCAGAGTCAGACTCTTACACCCATGTGGTATCTCATTGGGTGGGGCTCTGCATAGACACAAGCGTCCATTTGTGTGGATCAGCACGGAGCCTTCTGTAATATTGACTTTAAACACTACAGTTCAGCACAGCATGGTTTGGCCATTGCTCTGGAATGCTGTAGTATTTTTCTCTCCCCTCCATCTATCTTACCGTATTGGCTCCCATCACCATAGTATCTGAGCGTTTACATTTGGGTTGTCACCTTTTTTAGTATCTGCCTTGCTATCTATTATCCAGCTGTTTTCGGTGATGTTCATGCAGCTGCACAAATAGAAAGTTAATTTGGGAAAGGGAAGTAGCCTGAAAGCATGTAAAGTTATGTGCTTTCCGTGGTAATAACCTGATAAGGTTGAAGAGCAAGATAAAGATAAAATACATTTTTCTTAAGTAGAGATGAAACATGTGTCTCTGTTTGCCCTGGTTTTATATCAACCTGGAAATAACCACCTGGAAAAACATCAACTTCTTAAGATCATAACATAGTGGGACTGGCTTCTGTGTTCCTGAGTTTTTAAAGAGACATTTGAAAAGGTTGGACCTTAATACCATTTTTCAGGGTTTATTAGTTATTAAAGATTTTCATAAACAATATTCCCCATTACTCTGTTGGATGGATGGATGAAAGAAAGAAAGAAAGAAAGAAAGAAAGAAAGAAAAGCTATAGAACTGTGATTTGATTTCTGATTTCAAAAACAAGCACAAAAAGTTGTTGGATCTACTGGTCATGAAATGAACATAGGCAATTGTTAAATAGATGCAACCCTTATTGCTCGTTTCTGGAAACAGATCGTTGACTAGAATGTAGCTAACATTAAAAGCTAGGCACACACATTGGGAAGATTGAGGGAATCCTAGGCTAAATTGTATGGGCAAAAAACTCTTCCCCTGGATCCACACTTTGGAGCTCTGTTGCTTGATTTGAACTCAGTCCATGGGTGGAGCTTCCACAAACATCTCTGGGAGCGATGCGTGGGGGCAGTACAGTCAAGATTCAGTGGATCCAAAAGCAGCACGGTGTCTCCAGACCCTAGGGTGGCCAATTGGCATTTTGCTTGGCTATCAGACCTGTAAGAAGAAATCTTGCCACCTCCTCTGCAGCTGTAGAGAGCCTCGCCTGCAGCAAATCCAGTGCAGTTCTGCTGCATAGGGAGGGGGTCACAAGGCCCACAGCCTTTGCAGATGGTGCTCAACAGAGTTCCTCTTTACAGAGGCACTGAAGTGGGGATACTGGGCGTGGACTAGAGTCGGTGGGTGGCTATGCTGGCCAGAGAGCACAACCAGAGGCGATGCTATTATTGGATAGGCCACAACTCTGCAGTCTAGGGGAAGGAAGGATTGTTGAGTTTTTGGATTCATGGAGTTTCCCCATTCCAGGCCCCTAAATCTGTTCAGGAGCTAGCTTGGCTTCTGGCACATAATCAGAGTCTGAATGTTCAAAACGTGCCTGATTCACTGATTTGAACTGGCAGTGCTGCACTTTGAAATCATGGCATCTGGAGACGGTTTTAGGAAACTAGCTTCTAGGATTTGTGAGCCAGCCTTTCAAAGAGAGTTCAATCTCTGAGCTGAGGGTGCTCTGTAATGCCTGGAAACAATGCCTGTGCAGAAAGTCCAGTCATCCTATGGCTCCCTCCACCTCTTCTGGTCAGCAGGCAACTGTTACAATTGTTTTATTTCAAGATAAAATACCCCTGCACTGAAACCCTCTCCATCTGGCTCTCATTACAGAATACAGGGCCTTGTACTAAGTGTCATTTATAAGAACCTGGAAAACATTTCCCATGGCATTCCATTCACCTTGGGCATTCAATAAATGGTATATTAAAAGTCTGACCCAAAGTGCCTTTGGAGCAAAGGAAAAGATTTCCATTGACCTCAATGGGCTTCAGATCAGGCCCCAAATAAGGTTCAAATTTCCTGCATTTCTAGCATGTAAAAAGTGCAGTTCAAATTAGGGATGAGCTTGAAGCTCCTCCCTGGTGTAAACTGGCATGCTTCCATCGAAGGCAATCGAGCTACATCAATTTATCCCAGTGGAGGTCATAAGCACAGTATCCAACCCAGTGACAAGTGAATCTCAACAGGAGGATGGTTAGTATATTACAGATGGATGGGAGGATGGATCAGGGTAAGAGGTTTCCTCCACAGCTGATCAGCATTCATCTAAAATTTTGGCAAAAAAAGAAGGAAAAAAGGATAAAAAGTTAACTAAACTTTTTTATGTCCCAGAAAAGGTTTGGTTTGGATTCAGTTCAAATTCTGGGTAATGGTTTGGATTTGTACTTATTTTATCTTGCTTGGTTCAATCAAACCTAAGACCAAGACACCTAGGGGGAGGGAGTTTCTTCTATCGCTTTGCAATTGATGCTTCTGTTGACATAAGACACCTGTCTATAACAAATGGCAGAAGTAAAATAAATACTTTAAAATCATTAACATAATGTGGGTTCTCAGACTTTTCATGGGATTCTGAAAAAGCAAAAGGTTGCAAGGAAACTAGCTTAGTTACATTAGTTTGCTGAAAAGCTAGTCCAAGGATATGTGTCGTGGTAGTGTATTTCTATACAGCAGCTTTCCCCTTGACAGCCCCCAGAGCACTTTGGTTTAGGACCATGTAGTGTAAGCCCTATGGTACAAGGACTTTTAGTTGTGTATGTACAACGCCTAGATCAAGGGGGTTCTGGTCCCTAACTGGAGTTCCTAGGTGCTACCAGAGTACAAATAGTAAATACACAATGCTTTACAAGTGAGAGATGGGTCTGAACCAAAACCCTTCATTCACACACTGCCAAACTCTGGTGTGCTTGAGATCTGGGTCTACATTTTCAACCCAGCTGGGAACCTACCAATGCTAGCATGAAAAGAAAACATTGGCTAAGGGCAGCAGAGCAAACTCCATTGCTTATGAAAAGTGAAACAGTATGTCACCAGGCTGCCATGTAGCCAAATCCAAGCCTGAGACTAAATCTCGTTTCTCAGCTACTGGCCAGAGCCAGTAGAACTGGGGTGAAATGGCTCATCCGGACCGAGAGAGAGAGAGAGAGAGAAAGAAAGAGAAGGAGACAGAGAGTCCTGATTGCTTTCACAGCAGCCATATTTGGCTGATCTTCACAGCATTACTGGTGTCACTTCTAGGAAGTTCTAGTCTTCCTTCCCACTGTCTTACTGGAAAGATGCAGCTATTCTTAGAGAAACACCACATGATGTAAAAAAAGAGCTTCCAGATTGATGTGGGATGTTGAGTTTTTAAGCATAAAGCAAAACCAACTCCAATGGCTGGAAGGTGAAGGCAGAAACATTCAAACTGTAAATCAGTTGCCATTTTAAAAATGACAGTGATAAATTATTGGAGTAATTAAGGGATAAAGAAAATTCCTCATCACTGGGAAGTTTTGAATCAAGCTGGATGTCTTCCTAGAAGATCCACTCTAGTTCATCCATGAATTAGGGGTTCGATGCAGGAATTACGGGGTGAAATTCTATGGCCTGTGTTATGCAAGAAATGAGACATTTTAGAGCTGGATGTCTGAATTGCACGGAAGTCAATTTACACCAGCTGGGGATCTGGCCCTAAAAGCTGAGTTGTCGGAGTCCAGCAACATTACTGTATTTAAGCACAAAATAGGTGACTATGGAATAAGTCAAAAGGGTTTTAGTTGTCTTTATGTTTGTGAACAAGCAGTCACCCCTTCTGGAACAGGAGGGAGTATTTTAAGCTCAAGCTTTCCACTACCAAAAATATTGTGTGTTGGCCCTGCTGTCTTGGAAGAAAATGTAATAGGAAATGACAGTGCATCAAACTGCTCCATTCATGACGGGCTTGGAGCTGCCTTTGGTCTCACGTGACCATGGAACCGTCTGAGAAAAGAGGCACAAATCTGCATTTGGAAAAGAAGAGAAAGTTAGGGATCATGTACTATAAAACTCGCTCAGCCAGGGCTGTTCTCCTTCTGTTCTCTTTGGGTGCAATTCGCCTCTGTCCAGAAGGGCCAGCATGAAGGTTACACAGCACTTAAGCCGTCTTTAGGATTTGAGCAATGCATAGGCCCTCTGCACGGGGATGAATTGCATCCTCTTTGTAGTCTGGCTGCAGTTAAGGGGGGTGACAGAGACACTGCAGAACAAGGTCTAGTCCAGACCAAGAGTTCTGATGGGTTTTATTTGAACAGAAAGGAGTACTTTCCTCCAGGTTAATGCTTGTTTAGCAAATGGGGAGGGGAAGTTTGCTCCTAACCAGTGGTTGAAACCCTGGAAATAAGACTGAAGTAGGTTGTTTGGAGCTTAGTAGTTTATTAGACTCTTTGACCAGCTCCTGCATAGATAGAAATGGGAGCATTCAGCACAATTAGACTCCTATGTAAACATGCTGTGGGACGGTGGCTGCTGGATACCAAACATAAATCTCTATTTAAATTCAGTTGATCCCTTTTCCATGGGGCTGAATTTCCCAAGAAATCATGAACCTTTTTAATTAGGATTAACACCAGGACCATAAAGAAGCAGAACCTGCTTTGGGGCTGTAGCCCCACTAAACCTCTTCTGTTACACTCCGGCTGCACAAGCTGGGGGAAGATTCAGATAATGACAAGAGGAAGTGGACGGCTCATGGATTCAGATGTTTGCCAATAAACCAATTCGTAACCCCTCTGCTAGTCACACACATTTGACCGATAACCAGTTACACTGTTCTAAAAACACTAAAGAAAGTGGCTGCTGTTTTAGGAAATGGTCCAACATACACAGGGAAAGAAGATAAAGTTTGATGCTTGGGGAGAAGAGCTCCTGGCCTGATGCTGGTGATTAGGAGAGGGCTTATTGCAGACTGGTTTATAGAAGACCATGTTTTTGTATGGTGAATTTGCACTTGTAAATGATGGCCTCAGTTCGGTCTTGCCTAGGCCAAGAAATTGCACCAGTCTAACGTAAACTGATTTAACTAAACGAATTCAAAAGCCTGCGTAGACAGTCTTCTTTCAATGTGATATCTACCTCTTTTAAAGAGCTTTTCATCAGTATATTTCAACTTGCTCTACAAAGGAGGTCATGATCATTATCCCCATTTTGCAGATGGGGAAACTGAGGTACTGATCAAGGAAGTGAGTTGCACACGGTCACCCAGCAGCAGAGCTAGGAAGAGAAACTGGATTTCCTGAGTCCCAGTACAGTGCTCTAGCCACTAGGCCACAAGGGTTTCTACTTTAGCTTATGTTTCATGCCCTTTCATGCTACCAGAGTGATGTAAAGGGGGCATAATGAGAATCAGGCCCTTAAGGTTACTGCATGATAGCTAATTTAGTCAGTCACTTTCACTTCCCTTTTCTTCAGTCTAAACTTTTTCAGGGTGTAAACTATACATTAACAGTGCCATCTCCTCAGAAGGCCCTTGTCACAAACCACATTCTCCATCCCTGCATAGTCTCTTAACTTTCTTCCACTGGTCTCCTGTTAAATGAGACACAAGTCCCAATCCCACAAGCCCTTTGTCTGCAGAACTTCCATTGGCTTTAAAGGGAGTCCAGTGCATACAGAGCTTGAAGGAGTGAACTCAGTTCTGTCTGGTTAGAATGGTCCCTAGTATATTGATGGCTGGCTTGCTGTGTTTTATGAGCTGGCTATCCTTCCCCCTTCAGGAATATTGATCCTGCAGGGAAGAATTCAAGAAAACAATGCCAGAGAGAGACAGAGAGTGTGTGTGTATGTGTGTGTGTATATATATATATAAAGAGAGAGTGAGAGTGTAATGAGCACTCTGTTCTGTGGCAGCGCTGTAAGTTGATGAGCAGACGATCAGTGGAGCTTTTGGCTACCGAGCTATTAGTTCCAGGAAAAAAGCGAATGTTTAGATTAATTTTCCATGACTGTATATAATGGAAAACCACACCACAATCACATGAGCAGAGAGAAGGTTACAGTTCCATTCCGAAACCCTGCAACCCATCAGCATAAACCTATTACTTTCGGCAGATACCTTTTTCTGAAGGCAAGTTTAACAGTAGTTTCTAATTAGCATGTAATGAGATTTTTTGTAAACTGCAGGAAGAGGTATCTAATAGTTAGAACACAGAGGACATAGGAGTCCAGACCCTTGGATTCTAATCCCAGGTCTGGAAGGGAGTGTGGTCTAGTGATAAAAGCAGGGACTTGGGAGTCAGAACTCATAGCTTCTAGTCTCAGCTCTTGGAAGAAGTGTGATCTGGTGTTTATAACTGAGAGTGGGATTAAAAACACATGGGTTCTATTCCTGATTCTGTGACCTTGGGCAAATCACTTACTCATCCTATGCTGCAGCTTCCTCACCTGTAAAACAGATACCTAATTTACATACTAACAATAAGCCAGAACATGACACACTTCACTGAGTCACGGCTCTGATCTGCTCCTTTTGGCATATATGATTGGTCTAGGAAAACAAACCTGTGTCACATGTTAATACTTAATTTGACTTGACTATGCAGTGAAATGGCCTAGTAGACCCTATTGGAGAGATGTGTTGGAGAGACCTGGGTTCAGAATAAGCAGAGGAAAACCAGATAATATGATATGTAATTTCAATAATGTGAACTCTGAAGTATAATGCTTAGGCAATACCAAAAACGTGGCTTCAAGTATCTGGGTTCCAGATTCCAGGAAAATGGGGAAGTGGAAAATGAGATTAGAGCTACGATAACAAATGCCTGTCTCACACAGAAAGAGATAAGTGGTATATCATGTGACAGGAAGATATCAGTACGATTAAAAGGGAAAGTCTATTCAATGGTGGCCCATCCAGTTTTAATGTATAGTGCTGAGCGTGGGGCAACAGGAAACAAATGTGCAAATGGTCTGCTCCACAGAACTGTGAATGTTGAGATGGGTGGCTGGTGTAAGCAAGAAAGACCATGTGAGATATGCTCAAAGTAAACAAAAACATCAAGGGAATCCAGGCTCAGACGGTTTGGTCATGCAGTCCTAGACAACTATGTAGGTAAGAGAGTCCAACAGATCAAGACTGAAGAAGAAAAAAAGACTGAAAGGTCGAGCCAAGAAGAAATGGTGAGAAATCATAAAGGAAGACATGTTAGCATATGGTGTGAAAGAGGGTGTGGCACTGAAATAGCCTCTTAGAGTGGATCCCATTTGATGGGATTAATGCAAGGAAGAAGAAAAGTGAAACAGACTAATTCTTCCACTTTTACACCTTACTGATTTCAATCGGACCACTTGAGGAGGAAGGTATTACTCAATGTAAGTGTGGCAGAATCTGCCCCTAAATCTTCTATACTATTAGCAAATAGGTAGTGCTTTCAGGATCTTTTAATTGGATCCATGCACTTCAGATAAAGGCTACTGCTAACTGCTACATTCCCTGAGATAGCACTAATAAGGTGTCCCCACAATTTAAAATGTACTCTGGTGTGCCGGCAATATTTAATGGGCTTTACGTTTCCTTGTGAACCTGCTGGAAACCGACTTTATGGCACGTGAATAATGGCTGAAAACTAGTAGTGGGTGATTAACACCGAAACAAATTGCTCTATGGTCCCTAGAAAGATATTTCACCCTGATTAAATCACAGATTATTAGTCACCTGGGAGGTCACCTTTCAGCAGAAAAGATACACAGATATACGTGTGATTGGGGTGGAGGGCAGCTTTGAGGCAGGAACTCTTTGCACTTGGTAAGTTCCTATCCTACTCCCCATGAGAGTTTTGCCATTGCTTACTTGCCTGCCTCTATTGATGAGTTTTGTGTCCTCTCAGGACCATAGTGTCTAAGTGCTATGGTGGGAGATGAAGTTTTGCTCTGCATTTATAGTTACATTGGAATAAGGCAGAATATATGTGGCTATATATTGTATATATGGGCAACTATGGCACCCTCTGTGGGTAATCTTACATAATCAGGCACAAAGCCAGGTGGAGATTTTCTAGCCACTCAAGAAGTACAGTTATTGCTCTGAACTACACCACCTGTGCTGTCTTTATTGCTGCTATGAAACTGCATTTTATATATATGGAATTTGTAATGCATATTAAAAAAAAAATTGGAAAGCAGGCCCAGGCAATTACTGGGGATTACAGATGTGTGTCGTCACTGACCGCCAATGAGAAAAGTCCAGTTCTGTTCAATACTGCTTCTGTTATATGGCCAAAAATCCCAGACCCTGATATGATGTAAGTGGCCTGACTAGATTTGCATGGGTTTACCAGATGCCCGGTGTGAAAAGAAGCCTGTGAATGGATGCAGAGCAAATATGTCACCATTAACCACCTAACAATCTGACCAGCTCAACCCAGGCCTTTTCTTTAAAGCTGGGTTCTGGGGTGCTTGTGAACCCTAGCGCTAAACAGGTCCCCTGAGCTTTCCTGCCAAGGGATACATGAGCCACCGGTGAAACAGCTGGTCCTGCTCAGTGCATGCAGAATCAATGGGAGCTACTACCCATTTGCCTTACTTGACTCATGTGAACACGATCCTTGCGGTTTGTTGTCTTTGGCTTTCAGGACAACTGATCAGATTCTTTTCCTGTCTCAGCTTCATAGCGTCATTTACAAGATTTGAGGTTATTTTACGCCACAGGTTCCATTCTAACCCTACAATCAGAAACAACTGATTCGTTGTGTGTAATACAAAAGTTCCTGACACAGATGGACCCTAACCAAAATCCTGGAGGCCAAACGCTTCATGAACTCTGTGGAAGGGGCTTAGAAAGTTTAGAATCTGTATCCACATTTTTCAGTTCTTTTCTCGTGTGTATTTCTGGACATTTATTACAGTCCCACAGGACCCAATGACCTTACATTCCCTTCATGATAATGTAGAAAAGTTCCTCCTTTCCCCAGCTGATGTGTCATACAGTGGCCCTACCCGGCGTGAATCCTGGCCTCACTGAAGTCAATGAGAGTTTTGCCATTGCCTTTAGTGGAGCTAGGATGTCTGTCCTAACATTTGCCTTGTGACATGTCTGATCTAAGGTCATGTTCTGTCATGTCTGAGGTGCTGCAAATCATTTGTAGTATCTTCCCTAACAATAGAGGAAGGGTGTACAGTAGTTAGGGCTGTAACCTAGGACCTGAGTTCATTCTCCTACTCTGCCACAGACTTCCTGTGTAATCCCAAGGAACTGAGTGCCTCAGTTCTCTGTCTGTAAAATAGGGCCTTGTCTACACTAAAGGGAAAAGTTGATCTAAGCTACGCAATTCGAGTTACGTGAATAGTTACATAAATCTTCACAGAATAGTGTAACTCAAATCGATGTAGCTTAGATCTATTTACCGAGGGATCCACACTACGCGACATCAACAGGAGACACTCTCCCGTCGACTCCCCTTAATCTTCTCGATCATGTGGTGTATAGGAGACAACAGGAGAGCAATCGGCAGTCGATTTAGCAGGTCTTCACTAGACCCACTAAATCGACCACCGAGGCATTGATCGCCGCAGCATCGATCCTTCAGTAAGTGTAGACAAGCCCTAGGAATACCCTACCTCACAGAGTATGGTGGGGATAAATTTAATAAAGATTCTGAGGCACTCAGATACTGTGGTAAGGGGCGGGGGGGAAATAAATAGCCGTTATAGATGCACCTAAAAGTTGCTGGGAGTTTGTTCTGAATAAGGACTGCAGGACTGGCACTATATAGGACATCCCTGAGGAAGAGCTGCTCATAATTTTTCATTCAAACCATCACTGCCTTTTTCCAAAGGAAAATTTTCATTTCTTTTGAAATTATCCATTTTTTTTTTTGCTATAAAAGTGTTTCATTTTTGGAAAAACAGAAAAATTGTCAGTGTCTGATTTTTAATAAAAAAATCCAGAACTTTTTTGGATTTTTCTTTCTTTAAATGAACTTTTTTTTTTTAAATTTCTTTCCAAAAATTTGTCACTGAAAATACTTCCTATCTTCTGACTAGCTCCACCCTGAGAATTTACTCCCAGCCTTTAGTCTATTTGGAAAGTTGCTGCAGAACTACTTACTCCACATGAAGGAAAGTTTGACTAGATCATTCCATTAGCTGGTTTTTGCCTTCTTCACTTTAAAAAAGAAATCCCTTCATTCATTTCAGTTCATTATATGGATCTGCTCCTCTTCCCAGCATTTAGAGGCATCATTCCTTTCCCTAAGCTCTGCTGAGAAATGTAAAAACCTTCCCAGACTAAGAAATTTTCCTAGTAACTCATGACACTGGAAATTTCACAGTTAAATGCATAGATGGGGCAGTTTCATGCTTCAGTTAAAGTTGCACCTAAGTTAGCTGCTGTAATAATTTTGGTGCTGTAACCCCCCCCCACAGTGGCTGGCATTTATACAATGACTCAGAGGTGGAAACTGCAGGTTTGGGGTGGGAGGGAAAAGGAGTGGGAATATATGAGCCTGCAACCAGACTGATAATATGTCTTCACTGCAACCAGAAGCATGATTGCAGCATGTGCAGACATACGCAGACTCACTAGATTAAAGCTGGCTTGGGTATGTCTATATGGGCTGCAATCACAACTCTGGATTGCAGTGTAGACATACTCTGAGGGGGACATGAATAGGATAGTACCACCTTAGAGAAGACACAAGCCCATCATATCCTCCCATAGTGGCTGTGTCTATGTATCTCCACTCACCTGATGACCCCAAAGCACTCTACAGACTTCGCACCCTCCTTTACACACTCTGTGGACCACTCCTGTCTCACTGAGAAAGATTCCGCATGGGGTAGGCTGTGTTAATGTAACCCACGGGGAAGTGTGTGTTACAGGTCACCCAGTGTACCTGATCCACGGAGGATATGATTCTGGTACAGGGATCTGTAATGCGCACTTATCAGTCGGTGACATCACATTCTGGCCAAGCTCAGTCCCATTGGCAGAGGTTTCATGGGAGTGGTACTGACGGGAGGTTGATGTAGAGAGACAGGCTGTCCTTGTGATTAAGGCATTGGATTGGGACTTAGCAGAGTGGGCTTCAATTTCCCGTTCTGCCACAGACTTCCTGTGTGAGTATGGGTAAAACTCCTAGGAAAGGGAGAAACTACTTGTAAACTGGGGATGATGATGACTGCTCGTCTTATCTGTCTTCTCTCTTCAGATTGCAAGGCCTTCATGGGGGCCAGGGCATTCTCTGACTATAGGAGGTTTGTTAAGGCATTTACATGGGAACATTTTCCCACTGGGTGCACAGAAGAGAGGACCGATTTCACAAAAGAAATCACTGTTGATATAAAAAAATATCAGCATGCTTGCAGAGACTTGGCTGATATGGGGTGGGTAAATCCAAAGAGGAGAAGGAATCTGTCCCAACTACCAAAAGCCATCGATTCTTGTATCCCTTTCTTATTTCCTTCTGCCTCTGGTGGTAGGTACCTCAGAAATAATCATAGCTATTAATTATGAATTATGATTAGTAGTAATAGTATTGGAGTAGTGCCTGGGAGACCCCATTGTGCAAACACATAACAAATAGTCCCTGCCCCCCCAAAAGTGAACCTCTAAGGGTAGTGCTTTTCCTCTGTAGATCTCATAAAGCTTTATAAAGGAAGGGATGTGTCATTATCCCCAATTTACTGATGGGGAAACAGTGATCCAGAGAGAGAAAACAACTTGCCCAGGGCCACACAAGGACAGAACATGATTGAAAGCAAAGTCTTCTGTCTCACTGCCTAATGCTCTATCCAACAGGACACACTAGCTCCTTAAACACATAAGCTAGATGGATGGATTAGAGCCTGCTCACATAGATGGTTGTCCTGCTGTCTTCTTCTGTACTTCCCTAATGACACTATGGCCTGATTCCCATCCCATTGAGCTCAGTGCAAAGACTCACATTGACCTCAGTGGGCTTTGTACCAGGGCCTATTGGAACAAATTAAACCCTGGGGTAAGCTACCACAACGCCACTGAAGCCAGCTGTTTACAGCAGCTGTAAAACTTGGCTTTAAAATCATGATTAGGTTCATAAGAGGTATATCTGAAATACAGCATAGTGCAAAGTTATGGTTCCCATCCTGAAATAGCTCCTAGAGTGGGAACCAGTCCCTAAATCCCCTTACATGGCCTATATTTGAAATCTAGGTTCAGTTGGCCAAACCCTGCTTGGGGGCTAGAATACAAGGTGGGGCTTGGAGATGACACAGAGGCAGTGTGTGAAGAGTGCATTAGACTGATGGGTAGGGATTTAATTTATATTGACTTCAGCGGGTTTTGAGTCAAGCCCTTAATCTCCTATAAACATAACCGTTCTTCCTTCCCCAGTCTTCTTTTCTCTTATAGGTTAGCTCCTAAATTCCCTTATGCACAAGTTCGCCGAAGCCACAGAGATCAACTGCCCTCCTCCATTGGCAATTTGCAACTTTTGTGCTGAAGATTTGATGTTACATGGGTGTATCTGCTTTGAATGCATCCCCTAAATATTTTTCACCAAGCTATTAGAAGCTGAGCACTTATTGAATGATATGGTTTTTTTTTCTTTTTTCTTTTTTTTGGTCAAGAATTGATCTAAGATTCTATTCATATTTCTTTAGACAGACAGACCTGTCATGCTGCACAGAGGGACTTTCACTGAGTTATTATAGTAAGGAGAGCTGGCAGTTTCTCAAGGAGACAATATTAAATGCATAACTGCCAACGATTCCAATGCATAGGAAAGATTGAAAGAACAGTAAGAGGCCAATGTGACTCTATCAGGAGCTCTTTAATAACCTGTAAATCAAAAAGGAATCCAACAAAAAACAGAAATATGGACAAATTGCTAAGGAGGAGTACAAAATAATAGCAAAAGCATGTAGGGACAAAATCAGAAAGGCTAAGGCACAAAATGAGTTACAACTAGCAAGGGACATGAAAGGCAATAAGAAGAGGTTTTTAAAATACATTAGGAGCAAGAGAAAGACACAGGAAAGTGTAGGTCTACTACTTAGTAGGGAAGGAGAACGAATAACAAATGACATGAAGAAGGCAAAGATGTTTAATGCCTGTTTCACTTCTGTCTTCACTAAAAAGGTTAATAGCAACCAGATATTCAACACAATTAATATTAGCAACAAGGAGGAAGGAACGTAAGCCAAACTAGGGAAAGAACAGGATAAAGAATAGTTAGATAAATTAGATGTATTCAAGCTGGCAGGGGCTGATGAAATTCATGCTAGGATATGTAAAGAACTAGCTGAAGCAATCTCAAAACTGTTCGAGAACTCATGGAGGACGGGTGAGGTCCCAGAAACATGGAGAAGGGCAAACATACCACCTATCTTTAAAAAGGGGAACAAAGAGGACCCATGGAATAATAGACCAGTCAGCCTAACTTTGATACTTGGAAAGATTCTGGAACAAACGATGAAACAATCAATTTGTGAGCACCTAGAGGATAACAGGTTTATAAGTAATAGTCAGCATGAATTTGTCAAGAACACATTATGCCAGACCAACCTATTTTCCTTCTTTGACAGGATTACTGGCCTATAGTGGGTAGGCAGGAAGTGGTATACATTATATATCGTGATTTTAGTAAGGCTTTTGACATACTCCCACATGATATTCTCCTAAACAAACTAGGAAAATGTGGTCTAGATGAAATTACTACAAGGTGGGTGAACAGCTGGTTGAAAGACTGTACTCTAAGGGTCATTAGCAATGGTTCGCTGTCAAACTGGGAGGGCATATCTAGTGGGGTCCTGCAGGGGTCAGTCTTGGGGCTGGTACTATTCAATATTTTCATTAATGACTTCAGCAATGGAGTGGAGAGTAATCAAAATTGTGGATGACACCAAGTTGGGCAGGGGTGCACCTTTGGAGGACAGAATTCGATTTCAAAAGGACCGTGACAAATTGGAGAATAGGTCTGAAATTAACAGGGTGAAATTCAGTAAAGACAAGTACAAAGTACTACTCTGAAGAAGATAAAATCAAATGCACAACTCCAAAATGGGGAATAACTGGTTAGGTGGTAGTAATACTGAAAAGGATCTGGGGTTTATAGTGGATCAGAGACTGAATATGAATCAACAATGTGATGCACTTGCAAAAAAGTCTAATATTCTGGGGTGTATTAACAGGAGTATAGTGTGAAGACAAAGGAGGTAATTGTCCCATTCCACTCAGCCTCAGTGAAACCTCAGTTGGAGTACTGTGTCCAATTCTGGGCACCACACTTTATGAAAGATATAGACAAATTGGAGAGTTCAAAGGAGAGCAAGAAAAATGATCAAAGGTTTAGAAACCCTGACCTATGAGGAAAGGTTAAAATAATGGGCATGTTTAGTCTTGAGACAAGTAGATTGAATGGGGACTTGATAACAGTCTTCAAATATGTAAAGGGTTGTTATAAAAAGACGAGGATCAATTGTTCTCCAAGTCCACTGAAGGTAGGACAAACAGTAATGGGCTCACTCTGCAGCAAGGGAGATTTAGGTTAGATATTAGAAAAAAATGTGCTAACTGTACAGGTAGTTATCTCTGGAGCAGGCTTCCAAGGGAGGTTATGGAATTCCCATCATGGAGTTTTTTAAGAAGAAGTTGAACAAACACCTGTCAGGGATAGTCTAGGACAGGGGTTGGCAACCTATGGCAAGTGTGCCAAACACGGCTCGCGAACCGATTTTGGGTGGCATGCAGCTCCCCTGACACAATCCCGGCCCTCAGCCCCCGCCGTCCACCGCTCTCCCCTGCAGGGGCAGGAGGCAGAAGCTTGGTTCTGCAGCAGCCAAGCTTCCCCCCTCCCCTGCTTCTTCCCCCAGCATGGTGCTTTCCTGCCCCTCCTCCTTTCCTTCCCTGCGCCAATCAGCTGATGGCCCTAGCGAGGGGGAGGGGGAAGAGCGGCAGCGTGCACACAGCTCCATAGAGGAGGCAGAGAGAGGTAGGGACGGAGCCTGGGGGAAGGGGGTGGAACAGGGCATATCCCTTCCAGCCCCCTGCCATGAGCCGCACAGGGCAGGGGGCTGGGAGCACTCCCATGAGCCGAGCACCCCAGCCCTCTGCCCGACCCCCCCACACTCACCCAGCCTTCTGCCCTGCACCCCCACAGCCCCATCCCTCTGCCCTGAACCCCCCCACACTCAGCCTTCTGCCCTGCACCCCCATACCCCAGCCTTCTGCCCTGAACCCCCTCCCCCAGCCCTCTGCCCTGACCCCGGAAACACCCCGCCCCCAGGTCTGTGGTCCCGGCCACAGGCCCTACTCAGCCTACTGCCGGCCTAGGTGAACAGAACCCCAGGCTGGCAGCGAGCTGAGCAGGCTGGTGGCGTAAGATCAGCATTTTAATTTAATTTTAAATGACGCTTCTTAAACATTTTGAAAACCTTGTTTACTTTACATACAATAGTTTAGTTATATAATATAGACTTATAGAAAGAGACCTTCTAAAAACATTAAAATGTATTACCGGCACGCGAAACCTTAAATTAGAGTGAATAAATGAAGATTCGGCACACCACTTCTGAAAGGTTGCCTACCCCTGGTCTAGGAATATTTGGTTCTGCCTCAGTGCAGGGGGCTGGACTTGATGTCATCTTGAGGTCCCTCCTATGATATACATTGATACATGATCCTATGATACATTCCTATGATATAATTTTATGATTCCTCTGTAGCATAAGCATCTTAGGCATCGATATCACAGGCCTGGTCTACACTGGGGGGGGGTGTCAATGTAAGATACGCAACTTCAGCTACGGGAATACCGTAGCTGAAGTCGATGTATCTTATTCCGACTTACCTCCCGTCTTCACGGCACGGGATCGACGGCCGCGGCTCCCCCGTCGACTCCGCTACCACTGCTCGCTCCGGTGGAGTTCTGGAGTCGACGGGGAGCGAGTTTGGGGATCGATATATCACGTCTCGGAGACACGATATATCAATCCCCAATAAATCAATTGCTACCTACCGATACGGCGGGTAGTCTGGACGTACCCTAAGGTAGCTGTGCTGAGCCCATTGCCTATTATGCAGACCAATATTGTCTCATTGTGTCCTTGTGCCCTTCATCTGTCTGTTGTCTCTTGTCTTCTAAGCTCTCTGGGGAGCTAGGCACCTAAATGTCCTTAAAAATCTGTCCCTAAGTGATTTGACCAAAGTCAGACAAAGAATCAGTCTCAGAGCTGAGAGCAGAATGGACGTCCCCAGATTCCCAGTCTAGTTCCCTAACCAGTAGATCATGCTGCTGCCACATGATAACGGTCTATATACGTTAACTGGACATGTTAGATCTGTCATCATAGTAGCTAAGATGAACATGAAAAGGGCTATTAATCCCCGGGCTTCATGGCCTCAGATGGTCACCAGCGGGGTAAAGCAAAAAGCTCCTTCCCCTCCCCATTTTGCATAATTGTGGGAATTTAGGCCCTGATTCAGCAAAACATGTGAGCATGTGCTTAAGTCCCTTTGAATTCAGTAAGATGAGCACATACCTAAAGTTCAGCATGTGTTCAAGTGCTTTGCAGAATCAGGACCTTACCAGGAATGGCCCACTGTTAGACGGACGATGGATCTATTCCAGTGTGGCAAATCTTATTCCCCAGGTTGTATGAAACATTCACAGTGAAACCGTCCAAAGTTGAGGTTTTGGCCTTTCATTGTAACTTAAAGACATAACCTTAATTGGGGATGGAGAGGATTTTGGGCATATTTCATTGTAAAAACACACTTGAGATTTTGTCAAAGAAATTTTTCACAATATTTCAGAGCCGCATCCTCCTCAGCTAATTAAACACAGTTTGTACCATAGACATTTCATTGATATCTAACAAGATACTAGTCCAAGTGACTACATTGGAGAATTTGCAAAGAGTGTTTATCTAAAAAATTCTTCTCCCTGTACATTTTGGGTAAGAGTTGTGGCCTCTTTATTTATACATAATTTTGCATGGTCTTGTTGTGCTTTTTCCTCCACCTACACGCACAAGTAATGCAAAAGCAATGCAAATTAAATTACCAATAAAAATATAAACATAATTTGTTCCCAGCTTTAGACTTTATAGGCCTCGTTTGAGCTTCAGACACATTTTTACAATTGACTTCTAAATTCCTGAAAAACATGGAAACACAACTGGCAACTTTCAAGTGCCACTAGTGGGCACCACTATAATTACTACGATCCTTTGCACTAATGAGAGCTTTCGTCCAGAATGATAAAAGGGCCCAATGTTTTTTTTTAAAAATCCCATCTGATGATGTTTTGACTATAAAAATAACCTCATTAATGCAGACAAAAATGCAAACCTAGTCTCTCTAGAATGCAAGAAGACCACAGGAATCCCACGTTACCCTGACTTCCTTGCCTTATTAGAAACAGCTGTGTCTGTTGGTAACCTCAGACCATTTCCAGGTTTGACGCTGAGGAAAGAATTTCACAACCTCTTTGTGCATCTCAGCTTCTCTGAGTGAATTCAAAACAGGTCTTGCTTGACCCTCTCTTTTCCTTTTGCTTTCCAATGAAAAACACACGTCAGAAAGACCCCTGCTATTGTAAACAAGGGCTTGCTGCACATTTCGTTCTTGCGGATACAAAGTGGGATGTATGACCTGTCAAGGCAGAGATAAATACTATGGGTTGGATCCTCAACTGATGTCAATTGGCAGAGCCTCAATGGGCCGTTAGACAAAAAGACAGCTTCCAGAAATACTGAGCTCTGATAATCACATGATATTTATGTGTAACTCACACACCTTCTGGGTGTGGTGTTCTGTCCCATCTAGTGGCACCCAGACCACTGAGAGAGAGAGGTAAAAATGAGTCTGCTCTACAGCCTGAGCTAAGAGCCAGTTGGCTTTTAGCTCATGTGGTAGAGGCTCATGCACTAAGCTCCAAAGGTCCCAGGTTCGATCCTGCCTGCTGACGATCGGGGTCTGTTGGTGTTCCATGTGCACATTGTAATAATGCTGAGCCCTGCCGTAGTTCTACGGTGCCTTCCATCCCGGAGTCTCGCAGTCCCTTGCTAACAGTAATCATCCTTCACAGCCCCATGAGAGGTTAGTATGCTTATCTTCATGGGCAGATTAAGGGCCCGCTGCAGAGCTCATCAAGGCCAAGGGGAGTCTTTCCATTGACTTCAGTGGGCTTTGGATCCGGTACTAAGGGCTAGATCCACAAAAGGATGGAGACATCTAAGTGTTACTTAGCTATCTAAGTCCAAGTGTTAGCTCTTCCAAACCCCTGTACAGCTGCTGCCTCGTCCTATAGGTGCCGAATATTCCTTGGCACCTATCTGTCTGCCAGTGGGCATGCACAAAGCCATCGCGAGGATTCACAAACTAGGTGTTCCCCCACTTATCTTGCCTGCAGGGTTCACTCTGATAGGTGCTCTGAGAGCACATCTAACCCATAAAAAGTGGGGAGATGGTGCCCTCCTCCCCTTCAAAATAGCCAGAGCACTCAACTAGGAGGTAGGCGGCCAGGGTCCAAGTTCCTTTTCTGACTCTGGCAAAGGGGGGATTTGAACTTATGTCTCCCACATCCATGGGTATAAGGGTGGCGCCTCCTTCTTTTTTATCAGAAAGGGCTAACCTGGTTCAGTTGCCTAACTCCAGGAAAGGGGTCATGCTTCCGAATCCTAAGCAGAGAGAGGCTCCTTCCTCTGGCCCGGACTCAGGCGCCTAACTCCCTTTGACCTGTGGGGTGAGTGTGGCCTAAAGAGAATGAATAAGATCTCTGGGGTGTGGGAGCTGACAGTGGGAGGAGGCGGCTGGGTTTAGGTTAGACTGATAGTTTGACCGGAGTTAAGATGCTCTGTATATATGTTAACCTGTTGTTAAGTTACTAGCAATGACTGATTATTAAGACTAGTGGATTACTTGGATATAAAACAACAGGTGGTACCAGGATTGAAGGATGTGATAAAAAAGAACTGGAAGAAGGAAACTAGCAAAAAATTAGTTTGAATGAAATAAGAAGGATCAATTAAGAGTTCCCACATTTCTAAAAACGTCGAGAAATGCTGCAGAAAACTGGGAAAGGTTTAAAGAAGCGTTTGATTTATTTCTGACGGCATCAGGATTTACTCATAAGAGAGATGAACAAAAGATTGCCATCTTTCTGAATAATGCAGGTACTGAAGCTATTTCATTATATAATTCATTGGAGCTTAATGTTAGGGAATTCACCACTCAGCATGCGGGCTTCTGAGAATCCCATTCTTAGGTGCTTAACTCTCCCCATGCATTGTATAGGGAGCCTGAGCACCTGATTTGTGCCAGCAGATCCCACTAGGCACCAGGGCGCCTAAACGGTAGGCATTGCAATGCTGAGCCTAAATCCCCTTGGCAGTTCTGACTCACTGCCCCAAAGGAGTCCCCATGTATGGTGACCTGATTTCCATACTGACCTCTGCCACTTTGGTTCCAGGAGCACTGACAGGGAGAGACAGGGCAGAACTCAAAGGAGAGCCCAGGCGCTTCTGTCTCCCAGGCCCCACTCTGCTTCCTTCTCATTGTGCATCCACATGTACCCTGGCCATATTTATGTCCCTCTTCTGCCATGCTGCTTACGGTTATCACAGAACCCACTTTAACCAGAAGGCTTTGTCGTTTGTATTACAGCAGCACCAGGAGACCCCAGCCAAGATGAGGGCCCTATTGTGCAAGGCCCTGTACAAACCCATATCCTAGGCTGGCATTGCACAAGAAGGGTGTGGCTTTTACACTGAGATAGCTAACTGGAGAGAGATCTGTGTAAAATCCTAATTGGGGACAAAGCGTAGGTAGTTTATACCTCGATATAGCTGGTCTAAGGAAACCCCAGGTGGAGGTATAGGGTTGACCTCAACTAGCTACATCAAAGTCAATAAAATTACCCCCTGCCTTGTCTCCACCAGGATTTTATATTGAGATAGCCATCACTAGCTAGCTATCCCTATGCACGAGCCACACCTGTTCTGCAGTAAAGAAGCCATAGCTCTAGTATGCGACAGTCCCTGCCCCCAAAAACTTATACTCCAAATAGAAAAAAGGTGGGGGTGGGAGGGGGAAACTGAGGCACAGAGGGATGCTATGACTTGCCCAAGGTCACACAGCAGATCAGTAACAGAAGTAGGCATGGAGCCCAGGTCTCCTAACCAACTGTGTCATCCACTGGACCCCTTACTGGAGTTGACTTCCATACCTATTGCCTACTTGTTCTCTTTCTTCTAACCTATGCCTACTTGTCACAGCCATATGCGGTGAGCTCCTTGGGGCAGGGACCAGTCCTTCCTGAATATCTACCTAGCACACTGCAGGAGTCACCATAAATACAGTAGACCCTCAGAGTTATGAACATCTCGGGAATGGAGGTTGTTTGTAACTCTGAAATGTCTGTAACTCAGAACAAAACGTTATGGTTATCTTTCCAAAGTTTACAACTGAACGTTGACTTAATACAGCTATGAAACATTACTATGCAGAAGAAAAATGCTGCTTTCCCTTTATTGTTTTAGTAGTTTATGTTTAACACAGTACTGTACTGTATTTGCTTTTTGTTTTTGTTTTGTTTCTGCTGCTGCTGCCTGATTCCGTACTTCTGGTTCCAAATGAGGTGTGTGGTTGACTAGTCAGTTTGTAACTCTGGTGTTCGTAACTCTGAGGTTCTACTGTAAACAGTAATAACTTTGCAATGCAATGCTGAAGCAAGAACCATGAGGCACCCTGCTCATGGACTAGTAGTGTTTTAAAGAGCTGATTCCTTCAGTGGACTGCTTATATGAAAGTGGTGTCATCCTGGGATCTAGTTCAATTACTTTTCAGCCTCCAAAATAAACAGAGATTCTTTTCAGTTACTTTGCATCTTGCTTTATTTGTTTAGCTTTATACTTTTATGCTGACCGAGTGGGTGTATTAATGTGCCCATGTAGCTACACCAAGGGGTTGGGCATCAACTCTTTTTTGGGAGGGAAAATGGAGAGAAATAAGGTGCAAATTGCTTTCACAAGGGCCCCCTTGTAGCTCTTAGAAATAACACATGCTCAAGGGTTCCTGTCCGCAAATTTCAAGTGACTCTTTATAAGCTATTCCTTTTGCCTGCGAGGCTCCAAATACTTATCTAAGCCTTTCCTGAGAATACACAGTGCAGTGTTTCTCCTAGTAGAGGAAAGACAGGGCTCAGTGGTAATGAATATAAAATGGATCCACTTTGAAGCTACTAGACTCAGAAGAGACCCTGTGGAGCTTTCTAGTTCTCCCTCCCAGACTGACTGACCGAGCTTGCGCTGCCTACGCTCACTACATAGCGTCCGGACCAGAGAGCAATGAAAGAGGCTACTGACTCTATGTCTCGAAGTGGCGCGGCAGATGAAAGTATGCAACACTGCTCTGAGAATCAGCTGGTGCAGAGGGGGAAGTGGGCGTGCCATTGCTTTCATTATGGGGTAGCAGGAGACGGCAGACCAATGAGAATAACGAGAGATGGGTCCCGTCTTAGATTTGTATCAGAACTGGAGTTCTTCCCACGTCTGGGAGCGTTTGGATTTGGGGGATCTGGTCAGTTATAAAGATCAGGTCTGGACCCCAGCATCCCCACTGAATGTTCTGCGGGGCACCCAGCTCTAGGGAGTGTGCGGTTACAGCGGAAGCCGCAGATGAGGACCTCGCATCTGGTGGAACTCTTGTCGATGGGGTTGTATGTGAACGGTTTCAGTGCACTGCAATGTGGAAATCCCAGGTCTGGTTATAGGGAGCTTCTGCCTGGAGACATGAGGGACAAAGTAACTGCCCTGGACAAGGGAGACACTGTGCTCACGTAGGTGTAGTTTGACTTCCATATTTGAGGAGTAGGGGGCAACTCCAGTCAGTCTAACAGGACTGTGGTTCGGAAGCAAATTCCGCATCTGCCTGAGGCTTGCAGTTTGGATGGGCCTCCCCAAACAAAACCCATGTGTGCTCCTGACAGCAGCTCAGGTGATTATCTTTGACAGTAGGATTTTTTTCCTTTAGAGGAGGGTAGGAGGGTCAGGAGAGAATTTCTAAGCCGGCGGCTGACCTGCCCCATGCAGCAGTAGCGCTAAGCCCTGAGAGTTTGACTGCCTTAAGTTTCCTGCCTTCCGAAGCTAGCAAGGCCCAGCGTTTACACACGGCTCCAGCATATCAGGGCTGCCCTTTCAAACCAGCTGTGGCTCTGCTTTAAAATCACAAGGATCCCCTGGAATCATTGATGCCAGCAGCCTGGGTCTTTTTACTGACCTGCTGGCTGCAGCATTCAAGTACCAGCCCCTTCTGTCAGCACAAAGAACAAAAACAGAATCAAAAACAAATCCGTCATCGAGATCTCTGTGAAATACCCCACAATTGCAAATCACCAAGCCGTGCCAAAGATTTCATAACCTGGTAAGAACAAAGCTCGTCCTTGCTGCTCCCAGCCACCACTGTACTGGCTGGTCCGAGTGTCTTACTCACAATCACATGCCACAGCCAAAGGTAGTTACTTGCCACAGCCCAATTTGCTCATGCCAGGAAGAATCTCTCAACCTTACCGTGCTGGCTAATGTTTAGTGCTGACAAACCCCAAGCAAGAAACACGTGACTGTGAGAATGTGTCTGTGGGTGTCTGTTTGGGGAGGTGTGCGTGTGGGTGAGTGGGTGAATGTGGGGTGTCTGTGTGTGGAATTGTATGTGGGGGGGTGGTGACTGTGTGGAGAAGTATATGAGAGTGGATGAAGGTGTGGCCATATGGCTCTGTGCACACACATGATGCTGGAACAGTGGCCTCAGCTAAAAAAACAATTGCATGAAAATGCCAAACAGAATGTCAAACAGGATGTACCATCTTCCTTGCCCACTTCTGAAGGGGAGCTATCCATGACGTAAGGACTGTGATTCAAAGGAAGAAACCAGATCAAAACTCTCCAGCCAGACTCCAGACCACATAACTGTCCTGCCTTCCTGACCATGGGACTCTTGCTGTAGGGTTTGTTTACATCTATGGAAATTTCATGTCATTGTGATGTGATATGTGTTGCAAAGAAAACACACTGTTTGGTTAAGCAGAACTTCTGTGTGTCACTTTGAGCCCTCCCAGGCATCCCCATGAGGGCTCCTCTGTAGGGCTTCCCCATTTTTCATTTTGAGAAGGGGAATTTTATTTTTTATTTTTGTCTTTAGGGAACATAAACGATTAACACTGACCCTGGGGTGTGTCCGTATTTAGGTATCTGGGAGGCACAGAGAGCTGCAGCCTGGATTTATGGCTGTTTCCACACTGCCACTCCAAACAACTCAGCACTAACCTTCATGCTGGATTTCTTTTCAGAGCTGGGTGCCAATCATACCAAGGCGGGGATGTCTTTTATGAACTAGTGTTTGATGTGTGCTGGCCCACGAAAAGAAGCTAACCTTAAGGTAACCTAGACTATGCTGGGTTTATAACGTCAGCTTCCACTTCCTCCACCGGAAAAGTGACCAGAGAACAATAGAGAGAGCTCTGAAGAGCTCTCAAAGGGCTTATTTTATTCATTGGCTTTAATTGATTACAAATAATTTTTAATTACAAGCTTTTAAAATTTAACTGAACTGGCATCTTACTGCGCTCTCTGAGCCCTTCACATACCTGAGTGAATTTAGCCTCACTGGGTGGGGTAGCTATCATCAACTGCACTTTATATATGAGGAAAGCAAAGAGAAGTTAAGGGACTTGCCCAAGGTCACACAGGATGTCTGTGCCAGGAATATAAGCCTGGTTTTAAGACTCCCAGGTCAGTTCTTTAACCATCCTTCCTCCGAAGATCAAAACATTACAGTCCTTTACACTACAAGGGTTTTTGTCTGAGGATCTCACAGCTTCACAGCTCTCTTATAGGTAGCAAAGTGTCATGATCCTCCCAATTTTGCTGATGGAGGAAACTGAAGAACAGAGAAGGTAAACAACTTGCTTTTGATCACTTACTGAGTCAGTGGCCATAGAGCCCATGGGTATGTCTACACAGCAAAAAAAAAAAAAAAAAAAGACCCATGGTAGCGAGTCTCAGAGCCTGGGTCAACTGACTTGGGTGCAGAGTGCTTGTGCTGCAGGGCTAAAAATAGCAGTATAGACGTTTGGGCTTGGACTGGAATCTGGGCTCTGAAATGCAGCGAGGTGGGAGGGTCTTGGACCCCAGGCTTCAGCCCAAGCCCACACGTTTAGACTGCTATTTGTTAGCCCCAGACCTGCAAACCCGAGTCAATTACTTTGGGCTCTGAGACTTGCTGCTATGTGTTTTTTTTCCCGTTTTTTTTGCTGTGTAGACGTACCCTATGAGTCCTAATTCCAATTGCCTTGTTAGCCACGAGGCTGTACTCAAACTCCCAAAGCAGGAGAATTTATTTTGCATTAATTCAATTACACTTTCTCTAAGTGGCAGCATCTACTGTGCTCTCACTTGTTCAACACATGAGTTCTACGCTATTTTCCCCTCTCTTTAGGTTCAGCCTGCAGCTGAAAAATGTGGCAAATTTGGATGAACTTCAGGAAATGGCCCCGCAGGCTTCACTAAGCATTCAATAAAGCGTCAGCGCAGCAATGCCCATAAAATACCCACAGATACGCCATAGGCCCATAACAGGCCTACAGTCCCTGTACCCAGCTCCCATTGGCACAACTGGAAATGCCGTCAAGGAGTGGGCCATATGTACTGCTAGGTAAGATGACGTAGATTGTAAGCGCTTTCAGGCAGCGACCATCTTTTTGTTCTCTATTGCAAGTGAATTAAACTAAACCAAATGAAAGCCACTTTAATTCTGAGAGACAGCACCCACACAGGGGTTTAATGTGATTTAAGTAATCCTCGTTGAATTCACACCTTTAGTTAATTTGGACTGGTTTTTCAGAGTGTCCTTATCTAGACAAGTTGTTCCACTGCATGGACTTATTTGGATGCAAAACCAGTAAAAGAAAAGCAGGATCAACGCTGTGTGTGTGAAGGTGAAAAGTATAACTGGGTTCAAAAAAGAATTAGAGAAATTCACGGAGTTCAATGGAGATAAATTCAATGGCTATTAGCTATCATAGCCAGGGACACAACCCCATTCTCTGGGTGTCCCTAAACATCCATCTGCCAGAAACTGGGATTGGACGACAAAGGACAGGGGACGGATCATTTGGAATTGTCCTGTTCTGTTCATTCCCTTTGAAGCATCTGGCATTGGCCATTGTCAGAAACAGGATATTGGGCTAGATGTACTGTTGGTCTGAGCCAGTGTAGCCATTCCTATGTTCCTATGCACATGGAAGGCTGGACACTGCTCTCAGTTATAATGATGTAGATTGCTACTAACTCCGTTGGCTTCAATTAAGTTACTCTGGATTTTCCCAGGTGTAATTGAGGGCAGAATCTTTCAACTAGCATAGTTTTAGCTTATCAACGTACAAGATCAATCCATATAAGAAAAAAGCACCACTTGTACTCAGATCTCTGAGGGGAAAGTTCATGCAAATTGTCTGCCATTAGCAATTTGTCGAGTGTGAACTCCTCCCAGAGATGGGCATCAGACAACTAAGCCATTTTTGCAAATTTTACCTTTGAAGGCAGAAAGCCAATGGAAAACTATACAGGGAACCAAATATTACAGAACTATGGATCAAAACCAAAAATATTACATGGTCGTTAGCACTGTTTCTTGTCTAGTTGAGTTTCCTGAAATCTTCTGAATGCTACACACCAATATGAAAAAACTGAGACAAATATGTTCCTGATGTAACACTACTGCACTCAGCTGATTTATGCTAGGGATAAATTTGGCCTTCTGTCTACTAACTGTATACATAATTAGTACAATTCATAGATGACTCAGTTATGCTGATTTAGCTATAAACAGATATATAATTGTGTAGGTGTATGTATACAAACACACGCATATAAAGATACACACCCAAACTATGATAGTGCACTGTTAATGTTGCAAGTTTGCACAATTAAAGTCACAAGAAGTCAGTAAATGCAAAACTTATGGTTTCTACAATTTTATCAGCTTGCCCATATTGCATGTTTTGTATGTACTCTTATATATATTTTAGAATATCAACTACATATATGAATCTGTGTGTTTTAGCAGAAGAAAAATAGGAATAGAAAACACTTCATACATGAAATGCAACAGTTAACATTGGTATTGGTGCCTCAGCTTGTACCATTTCTCCTTTCACCTTCAAGTAGGACACACAAGTCCATAGATTTTAATGGATTTTACTATCCCATTTTCTGAAGATGTGTGTAATCGTAAGAACACATGAATAGATGCAGACATATTATCTGTGCTCCTTCCTTCTATTCTATACTATTAATTATTCATTAAGCTGCGAGCCCAGGATCTGCTGTAGACAGAGCAACATGAGAACAGATACTCCACCCCTCTGCATTTCACACCTATCCCCTTCCATTATGGAGAGATTTTTCATCTGCTAGAAATTAATATTGGAGAACCAACAGCTTTATGAGGTTCCAAATTAAGACACACAAAACCTGGATCTCAACCTCCAATCCCTGAACAGGAAAAACTCCAACTGACTTTAAAATTATGGAGTGAAATCCTGGCCCCATCACAGTCAATGGGAGTTTTGCCATTGACGTCAATGAGGTCAGGATTTCACCCCTGGAGTGTAAGACGGAGAACTAGGTCTTTGAGCAATGAGAAATGCATGTACATTTTTCTTCCGCATCCAAGGCTCTAGCTAATTGAAAGTGGCCATAAAATTGTAACAGCAAAACGATATCAGATTGATAGTTTCTGCATAGATGGACAATTGCTATTGCAACGTGATCTATATAACTTAACCGTGTCAACAGGACTCTGAGCCAAAGGAATCTGAACCCTTATGAATCTCAGTTGCAAACAAAGTTCATGCAAGTGGCTAAGGTTGTTTCTGAGATGGTATGTTGGTATATAACAAAAGGGACAGACATCTCCCGGCGACACGACCATTCAGTCCCACCAGAGAAGGGACCTGGAAAGTTTGTGGGTTCGGATGTTGTTGTTTTTTAAGTACAATAAATGTTATAAAAGGGACAGTACCTGGTCTCCAGGCTGTGGGCGCATCACAGACACACGATCATAGCCTTTCCGCAACAGGACCCAGAGAGCATCCAACTTGCCCTGCAATTACAAGAAATACAGTGAATTATTTTTGATACGCTCAACAAGTGTTTGGTGAATAGCTTAGTTCAGGGGCAGCACAGCTCGGACCTCTATTTGGATTAAACTGAATGCTGTGCTTGTGAAAGGTGCTGGATCATCAATCATGGAGCGTGATGTCTTCTCTCAACAGAAGCTCTATCAGCACTTACTGTGGATTCAAAAAATGAAGTTTTCAAAGAGCAATTAGGCACTTGAGTCCTGTTGAAAATCAACAGAAGCTGGGCGACTAACTTCCATTTGTACCTTTGAAAATCTCCCTCAAATCTTACGGGCCACTTAAATACCTGAAAGGGTGTTTAAAGCATGCACAGTTCTAATGCAAACTTCCCCACTCTTCCCCCCAGCCTTAACTCTCAGCTGGATGGGGACCATGATGGGTTGAGGGGTCTCCATTGTCCATTCACTCCCTGGAATCTCTGCTGAGGTTGCTGGTGAAAATGCTATATAAATTCAGGAAACCGATCGGGTGCATTTATACATGACATTCCCCGCCAGTTCCTCTTTCTCTTCATTAACTGGGATGGAGTAGTGTGTTTGTAAGTAGTGATGGGTTTCCTATTAGCAGTGCCAACCTGGTTCTAACTGCTTCCACTCTGCTACACAGATCAGTCTGATGGTTGCATTGTGATATGTGTAAATAACCTGCCTTGGATTCATTAATGGAGCAGAGAATGAAAAACTATTTATCAACCATTCATCCTCCACAAGACAGCTTGGTCATGACAATGTGCTATATAGAAACCCATTTAATCTTTCGTTTTAACTGCAGATTCGTAACAGAATATCAGGTTACCAAAGCTCGTGTGCTCGTCTCTCTAGCTCTGTCCCTTATGCCAAGTCAGTGTCTGTGACTTTTCCCAGCAATCACAAACACCCTTCAAAACCTTGTATTCCTGTATCCTCAGTGTCAGGGCTGGTCTACACTTGGGGGGGGGGGGGGGGGGGGGGGAATCGATCCAAGATACTCAACTTCAGCTAGGCGAATAGCATACCTGAAGTTGAAGTATCTTGGATCGAATTACCTAGGGTCCACATGGCGCGGGATCGACGGCCGCGGCTCCCCCGTCGACTGCGCTACCGCCGCTCGCTCTGGTGGAGTTCCGGAGTCGACGGTGAGCGCGTTCGGGGATTGATATATCGCGTCTTAACGAGACGCGATATATTGATCCCGGATAAATCGATTGCTACCCGCCGATATGGCGTGTAGTGAAGACGTACCCTCAGTCTCCCCACAGCTATCAGCCTCATGCTGTAGTACTGTTTGTGGCAGCAATTAACCTCATTGTGTGGTCTTTCTTTGGCCTTAGCTAAAGAGAAATCTTACGTGCAATTGTAATTTCACATCTAGCTGAAGGATTTCAACAGGGGGAATTAGTTAGAAATAGAGCTGATTGGAAAATGGATTTTTTTCCCTGCAGAAAATGTCAAATTTCTATTGAAAAAACAAAATTTTTCAGCTTGCAGTTGAAAATGGAAAATTTTTGGATTTTGGCCTTTCAGTTTTCTGATAAAAAGCCAAAATTTTCCATAGAAAGTAGACACTTTGTGCACAAAAAATAAATAAAATAAAAATCGTTTGGTCAAAAACCCAATTATCTGTCAAAAACAGTTTCAACAGGACGCTTTCGAGCAGCTCCCAGTTAGAAGGGACAGATTGACACGTCGGAATTCCTGCCTTTGTAGCACATCTGTGCAATCCCAATAAGGCATTCCTCTATTTCTGATTGGAAGAGGCAGTGAGAAAAGAGGCAAATACTGTGGTTGTTTTCCAGACAAGTTTAACGAGGCCAGAAAAAGTGTACAGCTGTGCACAGCACCATGTGCTCAGAAACATATATTCACTACCCAGGGATTCCCCGCATTGTTGTAATGTTCTTCCTGTCCCTTCTATAAGGGGCCACTCTTCCACTCTCAAAAATGAATCAGCTTCCCTGAGATCTGAAGAAGCGTTTTCCTGAGCGCAGCATGTTGGAATTTTTAATTTCCGGCTGAATGGAAGAGCACAGAGGTATACCTTGCATATTTATCAAACACTCTCTGCATTTCTGCCAATTGAACCTTTCCAGGCTGAATGCATGATACTGGATTTTTTTGGGTACTGCTACAGAAGGATGTTTGAAGACATTTGCAATAAAATTACGGTCAATCCTGGATGCTGCTTGCGATTAACTGAATATCTGCCAGCAGTACCACACCTTTGTGTGGAACAATTTTTCAGGGAAATCAGTAGAAACCCCTATGCTGGAATCCTTCTACACATGGACTGCACAAACACGCAAGGCTAAACAGAGAGCCAGTTCAGATGATCTTATCCTTATCTTGCTGACAACTTTCATACTAGAGCAGGTGGGAACTTTTAATCCCCCCCCCAGAAAACGGACACTAAAGAAACAGTTTTCATTTTTGAAAAAATTTTAAGTGGAAAAATTTGACTTTACCAATAAAGAATCAATTTTTTTTTTTTTAGTTTTTGAAAACCCAAAAAACCTAAAAAAATTTCATCTGAAAACTGAAAGATGTGTAATTTTTAGCTGAAAATATTCAGTTTTCCAAATAAATAAATAAATAAATAAATAAATTTTCTTGTTGAGGAAAGAGAACATTTTTCGGTGTATAGCTGCAGACCAGTATAGAAGCAGAGGGCCAGACTGGAAGCTCAGACAAGCAGAGGGGGCGAGGGGTTGTATAAGGACAGCAGGGATCATGAGTCTGGAGGAAGTGAGGTAGACTGGGGTTCAGAGCTATGCAAATAATGAATTTTCTAGTTTGCTGCATTTCTCCCTTTCAGCTGGGCAAAGGGATTAGCAAACTGCTCTAAATGCACTGTTTTGCTTTTTTCCTTGGATTATTGAAGAACATAAGAACATAAAATGACAACCAAACTGGGTCCAACCAAGGGTCCATCTAGCCCAGTGTCCTGTCTTCTGACAGCAGCCAATGCCAGGTGCTTCAGAGGGAATGAACAGAACAGGTAATGATCAAATGGATCCATCCATTTAAACTGGATTATACAGCTGATAAATTTTTAAACATCTGAAAGAATGTTTAAGGTGGGGTGGGAAGTCCATTTGGTACCATCCAAATAAGTAACAACACAAAAGTCTGCTGTCTGACAGCACTTAAAGTCTAGGGTATTTCAAGCTACAATATATCCATTCTCAACTAAAGGCAATCCACCTACTGGACAGACGCTCCTGTGGAAGCAAATGTAAAGGGAAGAAAAACTCCATCAGATAAAGTGACAAAAGCCAGGAAATTCCGAGTGAAGGATAGCGCTTCTGCGGCTGTGTGAAGTGAAGGATCATGTGCAAAGGAACAGAAATGATCACCCCTTAAATGTGAATTTCCTGCTTAACTTGCCTCAAACATCGGTCCTAAGATTTGGTTTTGTGTTCTGCTTTATGAGGACTTTTTTTGTTGTTATTAGATTGCAACACACACATTATTTACCTTCCATCCACTGAGTGAGGAGGTATTTTAAGCAGTGTAATACAACCAGAGGGAATGGTATGTCTTGTTTAGCCAATGGAGTTGTGCGCACTTCGAGCACTGGAATGAAGGAATATTTAAGATGAACACCAGGAGACACTTCCAATGGGTGAGGGCAGTGAGTCTGTGGAATATTCTCCCACAGGGAACAGTGGGTGGTGATCTGTTATTTTCAAAGCAGACTGGAAAAAGCACTGAAGGATACACTCGAGTTAGCAATTCTGCTTTGGCTGGGCACGTGGACTCAGTGACCTAATAAGTCTCTCCTGCCTCTGGCTTTTGTGATGATGTGAACACTTCCCTGCACGACACAATGCAAATTCATCTCTATACGTTCATGTTGTCCAAGGAAAAGATTTTGCCAAGAGCAGAGTGGGGTGCTGGAAATTTTTCTGATTGTAGGGGAAGGGCAGTAGCAGATCATCAAGTTCCCAGAAACTGTTCCTTCTTTTCTGCTCAGTTCTCATGGATTATGTTTAGGGAAAGTTTTGGATGCAGTTATTCCGTCTGCATACGTTGTCTTTTGGGGGTCGTCCAGTGAGGGTGTGGTGGAGATTAATAACTAGGTAAAGTCTGTTCTACAGATGGGCTCAAGCCACTCATTGCTGTAATATGTGAGCACCTTTCAGACATACGTTAAGCAGCATGGCTATCCTCTGTCCCATGTGGTTCGTTCTCTCACTCACCCCCTTCTGAGGGGGAGAAGTGTGCGTGCAGTGAAGTGGTTTGTTTTGGTCGGGCTTTATGTTAGTTGGTTTGAACTCTACCTGCTGCTCTGTGTTTATCTTATACCTATCTCACAGAACTGGAAGGGACCCCGAAAGGTCATAGATTCCAGCCCCCTGCCTTCACTAGCAGGACCAAGTACTGATTTTGCCCCAGATCCCTAAGTGGCCCTCTCAAGGATTGAACTTACAACCCTGGGATGGTCCTTAGTTCTTGTGGGAGTTTGTTCCACAGTCTTGCACTGCCACAGCCTTAGCATAAATGAGAATCTGGCCCTTAACTTCCGAGGCTGCTTTGAGTCGGTCGGAGAGCGATTGCAGGGCATTCCCTCCCCGGGGGATGGGCAAGCTGCCCTGCGGTGTTCCGAGCCCTGCCGACCATGGTCATTGGCCGTCATTCGCTCTCTGCGCAACAGAATCAGTCCTTCATTTCCTAGGGGCAGCTCTTCCTTGTGGCATCTGGCAAGAATTATTTTTTTCTTCACCATTCTAATTATTAAGTAAGAGCGGGAGCGAGGTTTCTCTCTCTCTCGCTGCACTCAGAGAATGGAAGACCTGCCTTGGCAGACTTTGTGGGGGCTTCAGGCATGAGTAGGGGAGAAAGCACTTTCAAAGGCTTAGCTACGCCACTGCAAGAGCCGAGGGCCCCATTCCTCAAGTGCATTCTGGCTGCTCTGTACCACTCCAAAGCAGCCCTAAAGCCGGCTTAACCAGCCCCTCTCCACTGCCTAGTGGAACCCTTGGGAAGTGGAGAGATGCTCCCATGGTTTTTACATTGCAGATAGCATGGAGGGAGAAAAGAAGCACGACTGGGGCTCCTTTATACCAAACAACCCCTTGAGGCAAAGGCATCTGGTGCAAGTTAAAACAGCCTTTGGGTGGACTCCCAGGTCTGGGACAGGGAACTTTACACAAAGTCACTCTCACTGCTTTAACCTTTGCACATGAAAACTCTCTATAAGGCTGTATGAATGTTTAACATGTATCTACTGGAATCAATCTATAGACTATGTACCTGGATAAGACCTACCTTGATTGGCGTGTACCACCTCCGGGGAGAAGAGGACCTGCGCATGCTATTCCCCAGGTTCCTGGGTTCGGGGAATTCATATTCTTGCTCTGGCATCTTCACTCTGGCATTCTTGGCTTTCTCTAGTTTAGCCCCTTCTTCTGTGGACCCCTTTTCTCCCCAGCGGACCTAAGAAGAAAAACATCGTTGGCAACTTAAAATAGCATCTGCTGTTGAACGTAAAGCTGCAACATTTGAATCTGGATCTAGTTTTCCCCATTGTCCAGATTCACTGTTGAGAGAGGGACAAGCTGCAAAGTTTGGGTCTACACTGGGGCTTTGGGTGCTGGGATCTGGGGCTTTGGTTCAGTCCCATCTCTCCTGATTGCAGCTGCAAGGAGTTCCCACTCTGGGCATTTTGGCACATGTAGATGCTGGGTTTTCTAGAAATGAAGAAGATCATTTGCCTCAGAGAAGACAATTGTTGTACAGAATCTAGAGGTCTTTCCATACTTCAAACCTGATTCTGAAACCATCAATCCTCATTCATGCAGGCAGTCCCACTGGCGTCAACAGGGCCAGTTGCTTGAGTTGGGGTTGGTAGAAGCAGCAGAAAATGCAATTGCAAAGGGCTAGCTACACCCCTGCGAGAGTCCAAAGTCCCATTCCTTAAGTATATTCTGGATGCTCTGCACTTGCCCAGTGGAACAATGATTACTAAACCATTGGAACAGCTCACCATGGGATGGGGTAGATTCTCCATCACTAGAAGTCTTTAAATTGAGACTGGATGTCTCTCTAAGGTTACATCCGGTATGTAGAGTACAGACACTGCATGCCCAGCTAGCATGGGTATAAATAGCAGTGTAGACAGTGAGGCACGGCTTAGGTGAGTAGAGTGCCCTAAACAGCTGAACCCTCAGGGTATGCACCTACACAGCTCTCTGCACATCCAAGCAGGGCCTCCCATGTCTAAACAGCTATTTTTAGCAGTGCGATGTCCTGCTGACTCCCTGCTGCCAGAGCCTTTGTGAAAGACTCCAGCGGTGGGGAAAGGCTCTGGTAGATCCCCGCTGCCAGAGCTTTTCACTGTGATATGCAGCTACACTCAGCAGTGACCAGTGTGGACACAGCCTGACTTTCAGTGTGGTGTGTAGCTACGCATGTAGTACCTGTGCTTTATGTATAGGGTGACCAGATAGCAAGCGTGAAAAATTGGGACGGGGGTGGGGAGCAATAGGTGCCTACATAAGAAAAAACTCCAAATATCGGGACTGTCCCTATAAAACTGGGACATCTGGTTACCCTATCTACGTGCAACGGTAAGTGTAAACATAGCCTAAAAGATACACTATAGCTCAACCACAAGTTACGGGTGCTACTTTATGGCTTGTGTTATGTAGGAGGTCAGACTAGACAATAGTCCTTTATAATAATAGCCCCATAATGGTCTCTTCTGGCCTTGAAGTCAATGGGCTTCATTCTCATTGCCCTGTATCATGGGTTGTCATTGACACCAGTGCAAAGTGAGTGGTAAATGCTACCATTCTGATTGGATAGCGTTTTACTCCCCCGACACACTCATTTCGCACTGGTGTTAAGTTACTGAAGGGTAACAGAAAACAAGAAGCCCCTAACATCTGTGGAGCATCAAAGCCGAAAACTCCCAAGGCTCTTTCTCCTTTGTGCTCCATTGACAAATGAGAAAATGGGAAAGGCAGTGTTATTACCTGCCACGACTGAATGTTATGGGCTATTGACAACGTGAGTTATTAAAAACAAACAAAAACAAACAACCCAATAAATTCCATTTGGGTTTTTATTAAAAATTGATTCCTGACATGCATCCAACACAGTGCGGTTCCGCGGAATTCCCTTCGGGCAGCTCCAGAAGAACCAATACAGTGTTTTATGAAGACAAGGAAAGTACCTTGCACTCCTGCAGACCAACGTGGCTTAGGGCTTGTCTACACTTAAAATGCTGCAACTGTGCCAATGAGGTGCTTCAGTGAAGATACTACCTACACCAATGGGGCGGGGGTTTCTCCTGTCAATGTAAGTACTCCACCTCCCATTGGCCTATTGCTGTCTACACAGGGGGTTATTTCACACCTCTGAGCGACATAGTTATACTGACCTAACTTCCTTGTGTAGACCAGGCTTTAGATGTGCATAGAAGAGGGCACAGAGCCGTGATTCCCAGGCTGCTTCCATGAAATCTCCTCCTTCTTTCAAACCCTACTTCAGGGCTTTCCACAGAAGCCCAATTTTCTCCCTGTGGAGAACTTGGAGTTCTCAGCTCCTTTATGAGGCCCAGTTATTTCTCAGGCTGCCATCTGCCCCCAATTAGTTCTGTCCTTTTAGGCTGGGAGGCAGGTCATTATGGTTCAGGGAGGCCTGGTCCCAATTCCTCTCAAAGGAGCCAGTCACAAAAAAGTGAGAGAAAGTGGTATGTTCCCCAGCAGAATGAAATGAAAAAATGCAGCGTTTGGAAAAACCTTTCAAATTTTTCATTTTGAAAAATTTTTGGTGGGGTGGAGGTTGAAAAAAAAATCTTGATGAAAATGGACATTTCCATTTACTAGGAAAGCCATTTTGGGTGGGGTGGTGGTAGGGATGGGGGGGAATCTGACCATCCCTTATGAACAGAAACTAGTCACTGGTAGAGATAAGCAGTCAACAAAACCCAAGAGAGCAAACCAAAGCATTCACAGAGCCTATTGAAGAACGATCAGCGACTTACACCAACACTTTCAAACATGATGTCTAAAGTTAGGCTTCTAAACCCATATTTCAGCTGGAATTTTCAAAGGAGAGCCTAAGAAGGGTAGGTGCCTAAATCCTATTGAATTTCAATGGGATTCCTGAATAAATGCCCTGATTTTCAGAGGTTCCATATACCCACATTCACCTCAGTGGAGTTACTTCCAATTAATACCGGCATCCCAGAGAGAGAGGTCACACCTCCTCTTTGTTTCCCTCTGGGAGAATGGCAGAAGGATCTTGTGGCTGAGTTTACGAGTGAGTTTTCCTGGTACGTAAGCAAATATTTATTTACCTCCATCCTTTTAATGCCACCAACACCTCGCCCACCATAGTAAGAAGCATCGACTGTTGGCCACTTCTTCTTAGGAAGGCCATCGTCATCTTCTTCCTATCAAACAGAAAGGAGATAGATACTTTACATCACGGGGTTGCGTTGTCAGTGGACACAAATGGATGACTAAGTAAAGTGCAAACATAGACTGTAAGACCCCTTTACATGGGTTACGTTGAGCCAGCAAAAGCTGTACATGGGTTAGCTTATTGACGCTAGCTTGAATCTAACTAGCACTGGTAGCAACAGCAGTGAAGACAGTGCAGCATGGGCTTCAATGCAGGTAGTGTAAACCCAGCATGGACTTGGCTCACCAGCCTGCACTATGTTGCTTTCACTGTTATATTGCCTGCTAGCTGGACTCATGCTAGCTCAGGTACCTAGCCCATGCACAGCTTTTGCTGTGTAGACTTGCCCATAAAGTGTCAGAGAGCTGTAAAGGGGTCTAGATCTTTTGGTGGTTATTTTTCAGGGGCTGTGCATTCGTGTTAAGAAGATATTGTTTGGGCTATGAAATAACACCACTTGACAGGTACAATCCTGTCCCAGCAAAACAACTTGTTTTGTTTTAAAGAGACTCTGTCTTGCATCATCTCTGAATTCTGAGAAGTAAGCGGGTTGATCCCACAATGTTTTCAAGTTGCAAAATCATTGCTTGAAATCTGGTTGAGACCACCTTAAAACAGAAGAAAGAAGAAGGAATACTGAGCCAGATCCTGAGGTATGGCCAAAAAGCACTCAGCACAGCTCAGGAAGGAGGCATGAAGGTGGCTTTAAAACATCTTTGCACTCCCCCGATCCTGGGGCCTTCTGGGTGCTGCTCTGGGTACCTACACTGGCTGTCAGTGGCAACAAGGAGCAGATCAGGGGGACTTATTTCCAATGCTGGTGAAACCCTTCTGCAGTCAGATAAATCTGTTTAGGATCTGTTAGGATGGTGTCCCTAGCCTCTATTTGCCAGAAGCTGGGAATGGGTGACAGGGGGATGGATCACTTGATGATGACCTGTTCTGTTCATTCCCTCTGGGGCACCTGGCATTGGCCACTGCCGGAAGACAGGATACTGGGCTAGGTGGGCCTTTGGTCTGACCCAGTATGGCTGTTTTTATGTTCTTAAGGGTACATATAGCAGAGTGGCTCCTGTGCACGTTCAATACGAGACAAGTGTCAGCAAACTAAGGATCTCAGAGAACAGAAGGGGTAAAAAACTAAGAGGCAAGAGGGATTCACTCTTTTAGGGATTCAAACAACTTGCTTGTCCAAACGAAAATAAAAGATAACTACCGGGATGTAAATACCAAGGAGGGAGAAGAATGCTCTGAAGTGGTTCAAGATGACATTACCAAGATGAACAGGATGCAAGTGAGCAAATGTAGGCTGAATATTAGAAGACAGTCTTAATAATGATCTTTGACTTGTGTAATCTACGAGGGAGACTGCCCTTTAAAGACAGACACAAACACTCTGCTGGTGTGACTTCAGTGACTTTACTGGATTTATGCCAGCAGAGAATTTGGCTCCCTGTGTAAAAATGGAAATCCTGATCTTGCAAAAGCTTAAGCATGTGCTTAGCTTTACAGACAGTGAGTAGTTCCACTGAAGTCAGTGGGACTGTTCATAAAAGGGAAACACGTGCAGAATCAAGGTCTAAGTAAAGGCATTAGGATTTGGCCCAGTGAATTCTATAAAGCGTGGTAAAGTCCCCCTCAAGGTAAGTGACTGAGACTTGATTGCCTTAGTTATTTAAAAATGAACTGGAGAAAGCCCAAGAGAGGTTCTCAAACTGGGGGTCGTGACCCCTCACAGGGTTATGTGGGGATCACAAGCTGTCAGCCTCCACCCCCAAACCCTGCTTTGCCTTCAGCATTTATAAGAGTGTTAAATATAAAAATGCGTTTTTAATTTATAAGAGTCTTAGGGTCACATTCAGAGGCTTGCTGTGTAAAAAGGGTCACCGATACAAAAGTTTGAGAACCACTATGCAGTAGGTGACGATCCTGCACTAGTCCCAGGGCAATGCACTATCTGACCCCCATGGTTTATAATTTCCATGATTCTCAAATTGGGCTGAGAATTGGCAAAGCAGAAAAGCATAGCTGGTTAGAAAAGGGGACGCATTTTCCATGAAAAAAATGTAGGAAGAAATATTTTTTTTCTTTCTTTTATTTCTAAATGGTTTACAAGAATATTCCAGGGTTTTGATCAAAAAGCAAAAACCTCTTCAGGTTTCAAAAATCAAAAACAAGAAAAATACATTTTTTAACTAAAAAATATTTTTAGTTTTTCATTGAATAATCAGAAAAACATAGAATCATAGAATATCAGGGTTGGAAGGGACCTCAAGAGGTCATCTAGTCCAGCCCCCTACTCAAAGCAGGACCAATTCCCAACTAAATCATCCCAGCCAGGGCTTTGTCAAGCCTGAACTTAAAAACCTCTAAGGAAGGAGATTCCACCACCTCCCTAGGTAACCCATTCCAGTGCTTCACTACCCTCCTAGTGAAAATTTTTTTCCTAATATCCAACCTAAACCTCCCCCACAAAATTTCAAAGGAAACTCAATTTTTCATTTCCAAACACAGGCATTCTTTTGTCAATTTTGTTTTTCAGTTGGAAAATTTTGACCTGTTCTAAAGAAAAGCTAATGATTAACTAAGAACTGCAAGTTTCTTCTTTGCTGAAGCCTCTCTCTCTTTGCTGAAATATAAGAACTTAATATCTCTGCATGAATTTTTCCATGAGGATTATTTTTTTTTTTTAATTGGGACCAAAGCCATCCAAATATTTTCTTTCAGCGTCTCTCTTTCAGCACAAACTGGACTTCTCACAACAGGAAATGCCAAGACTTAAGAAATCTTCCCCGCAAGCCCTTATTAGCTCTGCGAGTCTTTTCAGACCTTGAAAGGAGGCGTGTCTGCCAAAACAACAACAAAAATAACACCCCCTCATCCTCCGAATGGCTACAGCATAGGCTTGGAAAGCAAGAGTCACAAGCCCACTGCAGGATTGGGCTGTTTACATGATTTGTAGGCACAGGCGATTTTGCAACACAAGCACAGAAAACACCCTTGATGTGCTTCAGACTTGGCCAGAAATTCAACAGGACATACGAGTAGCTAAAACAAAGGAAGCACAAATATATAGAGAGAGGCAGATGGATCGCAGGTCTGGGCACATTAGTATCACTGTCCCTATTTTACGATCTGAGGTACAGCAGGGCATGGATCAGCATTCACGTCGCACTGCACTGGGCCAGGCAAGCTAATGATCCAACCAGCGGACCAAATTCAGTGATGAATCCTGGTCACATGCCCCGAGGCATGTTGTGCATACGCTAAGGAGAATCTGAAGCACAGAGGGGTGACTTTCATAGATTCAGAGGCCAGAAGGGGACCATTGCAATCATCTGTCTCACCTCCCATATAACACGGGCCATAAATAAAGTCAGACAGCAAGTCGATGGCAGAGTCACAAATAGAACCAAAAGGTCAGGAGCCCACTGCAGTGCTTTAGCCTCCAAACCGTCCTTCTTCTCGGTTAAGAATGTGGGGCCAAACACTGAAGTCCTTGCTCAGTAATGAGTCAGTCCTTGTTTAGACCACCCTTCCACTGATGGTAACAGGAATTTTTCTTGCGTAAGAGCTGAGTCAGAGCTGAGAAAGGATTTTCAGGCTTTGGCCCAGCAGCGATAGGAAAACGAGAACCCTAAAAATCCAAGTGCGTTTCAGGAAGTTGGACAGTGACTGTATAAAAGTTTTTAGCCTTAGATGGAGTTTACCACCAGCTTTGGGCTGCATTCCCAAGCAACCCAACTCCAAGAAGACCCGGTCCCAGCACGCCGGGGGCTGCTACCGGCCTCACACCGTCCACGTGCATCTCTTAATGGTTTCACGTCCTCTTGAACTCTAGAACTTTGAAGAGAGAGCTCAAGAGGGCGTGAAACCGTTAAGAGGTGCGCGTGGAGGGTGTGAGGCTGGTAGCGGCCCCCGGCGTGCCGGGACCGGGTCTTCTTGGAGTCAGGTTGCTTGGGAATGCAGCCCAAAACTGGTGGAGAACCTTGAAGAGAGAGTTCAAGAGGGTGTGAAACCGTTAAGAGGTGTGCGTGGAGGGTGTGAGGCCGGTAGCGGCCCCCGGCGTGCCGGGACCGGGTCCTCTTGGAGTCGGGTTGCTTGGGAATGCAGCCTAAAGCTGGTGCTAAACTCCATCTAAGGCTAAATACTGGCACGAGACCGATAGTCAACAAGTACCGTAAGGGAATGTATAAAAGTTGGCATCTTTCCACCCCAAATATCTGCTTTAGATGGAACTGGAGTTAAATTAAACATAAAAGAAGATGCCGACACAGATAAATTTTTGGAGCCAGAGATCCATCTTCATAAACTGCCAGATGACAAAAAAACAAAGATCTTTGTCTCATATTTTGTACTAGGCTCCACGTTCTTCAACCCTGACCTGAGGGAACCTTATTTGTGGTTGACATAAGGATAATTCAAGCTCCCCTAGGAGCATCTGAAACACTCAGGGCAAGAATTCAAACTGAATTTGAACAGATATGAAAACGCTTGGAAATCTTCCCCTCTTCCCTGCCTTAATAATTATTTTCACAGTGGCCTCTGCACTGCTGGAGCCCCACCAGAATAACATTTGTGCAGCACTTTGCAGGCTCAAAGCACTGTATAGCCATTGACAGCCCTGCTCCCTGCCACATGGCTGGGCATTATTATCCCCATTTTACAGCAGAGGAAACAAGGCACAGAGTGGCAAAATATGACTAGTGGAAGGCCAGTAGTGGAGCCTGGATTAGAACTCACTGTCTCCTCCTTCCCAATGTCTCCCAGTCTTGCTGCCGCTTTTCCATCAAATCCCCAAAATGCCTCAAGAAAGGCTGTTCTCATGGGAGTGATGGTGTGACCAGAAGAAGGCAGTCCCACTAATCCAGCGAGACAACCTGTTCTCAAGAGACTTTTTGCTCAATTTTGCAGACTCCAACAGTTGGCATACGATTCTCATCCGCATCCAAAACCCAAGCCTGCAAGCCCTGTATGGGTGGAGCTCCCACTGGCTCCGGGAGTAGTTCTGCAGGCAGAGGGCTCCCATGCTCTTGCATTTACCTGCCCTAGCCCTCCACAGTGGGAATTCTGTCCTGTGCTCTGGGCATAAAGGGCCAGTGAGACACCCTATGGAAATACCCCTGACTCCAAGGGTCTCTCCAGCACATGGAGAGATATCCTCACTGTATTTGCAGTCCCTCAGAAGGAGTCATGCTAGGGGCCATATGGGGCAGGAAGAGGCATGTGTGAGTAGCTCAGTTTTTGACTGGGAAGTCCGTCGAAAAGGGGACCTGGCAGTGACCGGTCAGATGTCCTGACCGGACACCAAAAGCCCAGTTACTGCGGGGTGCGGGGAGGTGCCGGGTCATTAACCCGCGCCAGCCCCTGCTCACCTGGGGTTGCCTCCTACCTGCAGGCAGGCTCCTTGCCAGGCTGCAGCAGCTCCCATTCCAGCCCCTAGCAGAGGGAACAGAGCTGGGGTGGGGAGGGAGGTGGAGATGATCCAGTGAGCAATGAAGGGAAGGAGGGAGAGAAGCGAGCAATGGGGGCGGGGCCTTGGGAGAAGAGGCAGAGCGGGGGGGGCTTGGAGGAAGAGGCGGAGCAACAGGCGGGGCCTGTGGAAGAGGCAGAGCAGGGGCCGGCCTTGAGGTGAAGAGGCGGGGCAGGGCCTGGGGGGGGGTCCAGTTACCAACAATTGGAAAGGTGGCAACCCTAGTGAGCAGTCCTATGCACTCACCATTTGCCAGTTGCCACAAGTCCTATAGAAATGATGCCCTAACCAGTGCTGGGGGCCAAACTGGAGCCCAGCTGCCTCAAGATGGGTAAGGCACAAGCCCAGTGCTGGGATGAATCTCCTGAGGTTCACTCCTGACCAGTATTCAGGTCTGCTCAGTCCTTGCCGGCTGAGCTCTGGCTGCCAGCCTGTGCAACGCAGATAGTGTCTTTCAACTCCCTCACTTGCTGCCCGCTGTAGTTTCCTGTACAGCAGGTTCTCAAACTGGGGGTCGGAATCCCTCAGGGAGTCATGAGGTTATTAGATGGGGGGTCACGAGCTGTCAGCCTCCACCCCAAACCCTGCTTTGCCTCCAGCATTTATAATGGTGTTAAATATACACCTCTACCCCGATATAATGCGATCGGATATAACACGAATTCGGATATAACGCGGTAAAGCAGCACTCCGGGGGGGCGGGGCTGCGCGCCCTGGCAGATCAAAGCAAGTTCAATATAACACGGTTTCACCTATAACTTGGTAAGATTTTTTGGTTCCCGAGGACAGTGTTATATCGGGGTAGAGGTGTATTAAAAAGTGTTTATAATTTATTACGGGGGTCGCACTCAGAGGCTTCCTATGTGAAAGGGGTCACCAGTACAAAAGTTTGAGAACCACTGCTGTACATGAACATAATTGCTGTTTGGAAACAGAGAATTTCTCCTGAATTAATTCTGCAAATTCGGGATTTTTTTATAGCAAATGAAACAAATATATGGTTGATTGCTATTAAATCCCAAATTACAGAATTAGCTCAGGACAAATTCTTTGTTTGTAATATTATATATTTCAGCCAGGCCAGCTGGCTCTGGACAAATGGATTTATGTTGCTGAGGGCAGAATGAAGCAAGCGTGCAACATGTGGTGCCTATTAACTGAGTTGGATGCCATATTTCTCAGCTACCTGGCTGTCTTGAGAAAGATCAGAAACACTTAAGATTAAAGGCTGCATAAGAGATCCGTGCTTGTTTTAGTTTATTTTTTATAGGCTGTCTCTTCATGTCACTATAAAAAAAATTAGCTGACCGACCGGCACTTCCGCCACTCAAGTGTTCTCCTTAACCTAAAGTAAACCCAGTGCACTGAACTTTCCATCCCTTCAGCTCTACTGTTTGGGCATCTTAGATCTCCTAACCTTAGACAAGCTGGGATAGGTCAGTAATCGGATGAGAGACCATCAGGGAAAAGCAAGGTACTGCATGAAGTAATGTCAGTGATTTACAAGGAAGCACTCTTCTCTTTAAAATCAAAGGGGTCCTGCTTTGAACTAGCTAACTCGATAACAATAGCAGTGAAGCCATGGCAGCATGAGCTAGCCACTCACTGGCCATACCCAGGGACCCGGGTGGGCTTGTCACAGTTTCACTGCTATTGCTATTCGACCTAGCTAATTCAGAGCTAGTTCAGGTTTGTCTACATGTGCTGCAGTCACATCTCTGACTGCAGGTTAGACAGACCCCTAGTATTATTATTTGTTTTTGCAGCTGAGATTGGGACCTCACTATGCTAGGCACTGTACAAACACACAATAGGAAGAGAAAATACTTGATCTGAGCAGATATGACAAACAAAGGAAATGCAATTATCCCCATTTGACAGATGGAACACGATGGTACAGAGAGATTAAAACACTTGCCCAAGGTCATGCAGGTAATTCTGTAGCAGAGCCAGAAATTGAATCCAGTCCCCTGGAATTATATAGTCCACTGCCTTAATTGTAGTCATGTTCCCTCTCTTTCAACCAATGCCCCCTTGTGGTGAGAGGTGTGTTGTGCTGCTGGAGATGTCTTCTCTAGCTGAGATATAACAACGGTGGTCTTTGACATGTGACAAGTATCAGGGGGTAGCCGTGTTAGTCTGTATCCACAAAAACAACAAGGAGTCCGTGGCACCGGAAAGACTCCTTATTGTTTTTGACATGCGAGTTCATTATAAATCCCATAGCCCTTTCTATGATGTGTAGCCAATGATTTTAGTTTATTATTTATTTATTGTGTGATGTTATGATTAATTAACATGCTATATTATATATATTTATTGTATGTTAAATAGAGTTAATGTGTAGAATTATAGAAGTATAAGATTGATCAGTATTTAAAGGGAATCATGTATTAGATAAAAGTAAGACATGCTGAAATGCAAGAACCTGTAGGCTGAGGTCTGCAAGATTTTAGCCTAGCTATTTTAGGCCTTGGAGATAAGAAATGCTGACAAAAGTAAATGACCGAGGAATAACCCAATGCCCTAAGATTATTGGAAAAGAGATACCAAGTGGTAATATTGCAAAAATTTAGTCGGAAGATTAATTTTAAATTATAAAAATGCTGTAAAAGCACATCTTTCTCCAACATGTGTCTTAACCACAGAATACAGGTGGGGCATCAATGTTAATGAGAATAAAGAGAACCTACACAGCCTATAGAATTCGGGGTTCTTTATGTTTCTAGGGGACATAGACCAATAAGAAAAGAGAGGATTGACGCTTTCATGTACATGCGCAGCATGTAGGTATAGACAGAATCACATTATAAAAAAGGGAGCCCAGAGCGGGAAAACTCCAGCAGGGACCATCCCTGTATTGATGATCAATCCATGAGAGAGCCATCAGACTCTAACACCACCTAAGAAGATGTCAGTATGTCTGTAGTTATAACTGGTGCATGGATATATTTAGGAATTGTATATGCTGTGACATTCATAACTTTGTTGGCAACTTTAATAAAACTGCTAAAAGCTAGAGAACTTTGTTCATGTGATTGTCTGTGTTACTTGCCTATGGTTTCATGTGTTCCTATGAGCTCTAGAGCTGAACTTGAGACTAGCCGCTAGAGCTGAACCCGTGGTGGCATAATGTAATTTACATCAAATAAAATAAGTCCATAGATGTGAAAGAAATCAACCCTAATTGTCTATGCAAATTCTCACTTCAAGGGGGAGCTAACTTCTCGCTATCCTCTGCTCTAATCAGGTTTGCTGCACCAGTCCACCATTCTGCCTATATGTTTCAAATTCAATTTGGCTATTTAAATCCTCACCTTCCACGCATAAAACCCACTTCTCCCCATTCCCAAAGGTGCCCAATCAATTTTCTCTTACACTTCTTTCTTCCTTCTCTTTCCTGGAAAGTTCCTTTCCCTCCCACTCTGCAATCCCTGGTTACTAGAGAGGGGGCTGAACGAAATATGAAGGCACACAACTGCAACCTGGCTTCTTTCAGGAATACATTTCCTGCTTGGGTGTCTGAAAAAAATTCAGAGCAGACTCTCGCCCTGGGATGAGCCACTACCAGCTATTCTCTGGCTCCAGGAATGTGCTAGCATGTGCCTGGGAGATGGCTTGGGGCAGAACAAAGGAGTTCAAGGGGGAGAGATGAACAGAAGCTTTCATCTGATGGCTCAACAGCGACCTCCATGTGGTGAGTTAAATTTCTCCAAGAAGAGGACATAGGAGCCTGCGTGGTTTTGCAGGCAGACTTCCCTTGACAGTGATAATCATCACCTTCAGCCTGTCATAAATGTGCTGCTGAATGCGCCTTTCTTTCCAGGACTTTCTTGTGTGTGTTTGTTTTGATGTATGTGGGTAAGACGACAACAGACGTAAGCATTATCCAATTACGGGCTGGCTGGTGGCTTGGCCCTGGTGCTGTGCCGGGAATGACCTTACGGCTCGGGTGAAAAGGCTGATGCAGCGTGGAGAGAACAGGTCGGAGCTCTGGGGAGAGGGTGCATACTGTGGCAGCCTGTCTGGTTCTCTTGTCTGTGAATGTCTTGGGGAGAGAAGGTGTCACAATAGTGGGGAAAAGTTAGCTCCAAAATCAAATGCCAGCAATACATCATAACACCTCTCCTTCCCCACCTCCAGAGCAGGGAAGGAACAGACTCTAAGAGGTACAATGTTTCTTGGGATTACTCCTTGCACTCTGTCCTTTGCTCTGTGGCTGTATTCTCAATCTAGCTCTCTGTGGATCAGTAGCAGCACACTGGGTCTGGTAGTGAACGGGGAACCCGTGGCATATTACAAAGCACTGGCCTGACACATTGTCTTTGATTTGTCCTATGTAGGAGACAGGCTGCCATGCTGGGTCCCAGATTCAGCTCATTGGTGAATTTCTTGTCCGGTCTGAATCGGAGGGAGTTGCAGTAAGTCCAATAGCCAGGCATTCATCCAACAGGACTAGCTGGAGCCTTCTTACCAGCTGGAGGTGGAAGCATGTGTGTTTTTGATCTAATCAAGGCCAGCAAAGAGTCTGGCATACCCATACAAGTGCATTCAACCTTAACTGCTGAAGGGCATATACTCCAATCAGAGAACGATCAGGTGCTTATTAGCTCTTCAAGCCTTTTAGCTCTTCTGATTGGCATTACTTAGATCTTTTCTGGATGTCATTTAAACCATCTGTCCTACATCCAGGCCCGCAGTGCTCTGTACTATCCATGGGACAGCATTTGTGATCTTGAGGTTAATCAATCAGAAATCTTCAGCTGATAAAAGTATTGCTTTGCCAACAGCAAGTGTGTCTCCAATCTGTCTCAGACGTCCTTTCAAATGAAACCTTGGGCAGATTTCTGAAAGCACTGAGGCTAGTTCTTCATTGTCACAGTATAATGTGTTGTCCTTGCAATGCAAAGCCATCTGGCCTCAGCTTTTAAATCTGCTGATGCAAGAATTCCTCTTGTCTTATTTTTGCCAAGAGTTGGGGGGAGGGGGGGAATTCTTACTGTAAATGTAATGCTGCTACTTAAGGGATTAGCACTGCTTCATGCTGGAGATGAGTGGTTACCAGGTTTTCTATGGGGGAGAGAGCTATCTACAGCATGCTAAAAACACTAGACTGAATCCATCTTCCATTTATTTTTAGAAAAATAGGGAAAATGGGTCCCGATTCTCTCTGCCATGCAACGTGTTGCTTCCAAAGGCCGTCCTCCTTTCAGGATTGGGCTCTATAATGGTAACTGAGTCCAATGAAATGTACTTTGTCAAAATGTCTGCCTTCTTTTCTGGGCCTGATCCTGGGAATTGCTGAGCACAGCCTCAACTTCCACTAATTTCCTAAAGGTGTCTAAAGAAGTTTTCAGATTCTGACCTTTAAAAGATTTATGTCAATTATATTCCAAGATAGAGGGTGCTGGTTCACTTTAACATGAGGGCAATGTTACACCTTTCTGGTGGTGTAAAGGGGGCCCAAGGTGGGAGGAAACTATATAGAAGGCCGCTTTACTGCTAACATGATGTAAAGTGGTCTTAGGGTAAATGAGAATCAGGTTTATAAAATTCTAGGCTCTGGAGGAAAGTGCTGTCAGATCAAAGGCTTTTTCCAACATAAGAATGACACTCACAACATGGACACCCCTTTCAATGCCCCAAACCCCAGCACCTAAACACTTATGCCCCACATGACCTGCCCTAAATCATGGAGTCATATTTGGTTATGTCTACACTGCAGCTGGGAGCAAGCCTCCCAGCCCAGGCAGACAGGCTCACACTAGCTCCGCTCAAGCCAGCATGCTAAAAATAGCAACATGGGCCAGCCACCCAAGTGTTGGCTGGGCTTGTGCTAGGGCATGCCATAATGTCCACACTGCTATTTTGAGCAGGCTAACTCGAACAGAGATAGTGCATTTCTGTCTATCCACTCTGGGAGGCATGCTCCCAGCTGCAGTGTGGACACAGCCTTTAAGGGACCACCAGATCATCCCATGGTAAGTTGTGGCAGAGCCAGGAATAAAACCCCAAGAGTCAAATCCTCCACTTATGTAGTGTGAATAGAGCTGCTCCAGGTTACATCAGCTGAGGATCCATCTCCTGGGACTCTTTGACTCCTAGAACGCTGCTCTACTAGACTGCAAGCCAGATCAAATCTCTATCATTCATGACAATTCCTACCCCAACAGTGCCTCATGCACCTGCATAAATAAAATAAAGGTAGGGAAAACGCATTTTTTTTTGGTACATCTCTTTGTCTGGTGCACATACCCAGACAGTGTCTTCATTAGCTGTATCTTTGCATTTAAAGTAATTGCAGGATTTGAAACACCAAACCTCAGAATGTCTTTCTTCTTAATCTCAGCAACTCTTTGAAGTTGCTGCGTTGTGTTGCGTGCTTCTCTGCCAGAGCATGTCGAGATATGCTGGATTTACAATGGACATTACGTGCTCCTTAGACCAGGAAGCCGAAATTCACGGTAGCAAAATTAAAAACATCCAGTACTATCACTTCCTGTTCAGTCCCACCAACAACTCAACTACGTGAGAATATATCCTCTCCATCAACAGTCACTTGTGTGGAGAAATCAGGTTACTCAGACCTTTGCTGGACAATACTGATTGCAGGGTTACAAGTTCTGTAGTTCCGTCTCCTAGCCAGCTCTGAATTTAAACCAGACAGCAATTGCTTTGAAAGCTTTGGATAACACTGAATGTATCCCTGGGATTCTCTTTGGTTTGGGATGGTTGAAAGTGTGACAGATTTACAATATCCTGAACAAACTTTATGAAATTAAGATACATTTTACTGAATGATGTTAAACCTTATTGAATTAGGGTTAACACCTTTGGAATTCATTGTATTACAAATGCAAATGTTTATGTACTCCTGTGAAATTTTATGGAACTGCTTTACCAGAAAGACAAGATTAATTCAATCTCTGGAAGGTCAGAGGAAGTTCGAAGATCTTTTTGGAACTCTACAGTGTGAAGTGGATTTCCTTAGGAAATACCTTGAAGTGAGGGGAATGCAAATTCTCCTGCTCTGAAGCCAACCTTTTGGAGATATTCCCTGAGGAGAGAGATCCTGTGTATACTAACTACCTGTTTTGGGAAACTCCAGTTCAAAGACCCCTAAACTGTACAAAAAGGGAACTAAACATGTTATGAGGGGGCTTGTTCTGAGCTGCAGCTCTGATGAACTTGTAACCACAAGGATTCCCTTAGGGTGGGGTATTAAAAGGTTGTACTTGCCAGAACCCATGCGAGAGCTGGGATGAACTTTGGTAAGCTTATTAGCATGCATGTGGGTTCTTTTATTGATTGTAATATGTTTTCTCTGGAATGTTTTTTACCTTATGCATAAAGTAGGCTTGCTTAGAAAGAATTGTGTGGTAATCTGTAGCAATTACAATGTTATCCGTCTCTAAAGAGAAAGCGAGCAGGTGTCATAGGGCAACCTGTCTTTGCCTGGATGACATAGTGAAGGTAGGGGACTGTCCTGCTTGGCAATACTCCAGTCAGAAGGGAGAGTGACATGTGTCTTCACCCACAGGGGCAACAGCTGGGGAGCTGAAAGCCAAGATTGGGGGGCCCTTGCTGAACCACTGAGGGAAAATACAGCTGCAGTTGCCCGTAGCCGTGACAGAAAGTTCATTGGACACATTTCCCCCTTGAGGATTCTCTTCAGTGGTGGTAGCCACTCAGCTGTTCATGCTTCTAGTGACTGACATGCTGTATGAGTCCCATTGTGTCAGTAGGAAAACAGATAAGCTGCAGATACAGGTCCAGGTAACAACAGGAGCACATTTACTGAGGCATAATGTAGCGCCCTACCCCTGGCTGGGTTATCAGCAGTAGGGCCAAAACCTGGGACCTCTGGAGGTAAAAAGCATGAAAAGCATAAAAAATAAGGCCACTCCTACTCACCAATGCTGTAGCAAGCTCATCAGCCTCTACCTATGGCTCAGCCACCCACTGAGTGTGCGTGGGTTACCAATATGCAGTGTACTTTGAAGGGTCCCTTACAATATGTGCTAACTACTTATGCCAAACAATCTGTTCCACCCTGCATTTTGCTGTGATGCTGGGAGTTCCTTTCCCGGACTTGAAGAAGAGCTCCGTGTGGCTCGAAAGCTTGTCTCTCTCACTGACGACTGTTGGTCCAATAAAAGATATTACCTCACCTGCCTTGTCTGTCTATGGGTTACAAAGACAGTCCTAATGGAAGAGACTCCAAGCCCAGATCCTCAAAGGTATCAATAGGAGCTAGATCTGGGCCTCCCTGATAGAGCATGGTGAAACTGTCTGTGTAATCACAGTGCACACAGGTAGGTGTCAGAGGGGTCTGGTTTTCAGAGAGACAGCCGCCCCAAGTTTTATGTACAATTTCCCTACCCCTTCCAAGGTGCTGACACTGTGATTAGTCTCAGGCTTAACAAATGCTAATAACAAACACAACATTAGAAGAAAAAAAATCTCCAGTGAAAATAACAGGAGAAGGAAAATCTCTCTTAGCAAATGGCTCCAATCCTGCAAGGCCTCCTCCATGTTTGCTCTGTGCATTGAAGGGTCAGCGAAAAATATAACTCAGAGAAAAAGCATCTTCACAGCCGTTTAATTAATCTCTTGTTCTTTGGTTCAGCTTCTGCCAAGAGAGACTGGCCAATAGAACTAAACAGAACTTGAAGCAAATGCTGCTTTATTTGCAAAACATTTGCAGGATTACCAAATGCCTCCTTATGTGCGAGACGTACATCCCCCCATTACACCAAGATGTAATTTCCCTTCTCAGTGTCTGGGCAGAGAGCTAGCATTCCAACCTGATGTATTTTAATTGATTTCAGCTATTGAATCCCTTAACTTGGAGGCATGTGGAGCGCAGAGCAGATGAGCCACATGCAATTTCAAGTGAATACATTTTCCCTTTCCTTCTGAAGCTGGAAACTGACAAAGTTGTTGGATTTACTTCGGGCCCAACAACAGACAGAGCTGATTAGGGAAGTATGTCAGATGGTTGCAAAGAGAGGCACGGATTGAAAATGCCATTATGAGAGATGAGCATTCTGATCTGGAGGCTGATTCAAATCCAAACTTTCCTGGACTTTGGGAGCATTATGACTTGAGTTTCTGCTTCAGAGCTACAAAGTCTCAGGTTCCGTTCCTGGCTTGGGCTCCAGCTATTCTGAGCCATTCCACTGATGGGAAGCTCACTGGCTTTCCCATGAGTACTACATCAGCAGAAACGGAGCAGGATTCCGGAGAGGCTAATGCTTCTCAGCCCTGAGCATTAACAGCTCTGCCTTAGAGCAGAGAGTGCTCTCTGGACAGACTGGAGTGGGGGAAGGCTCAATCCAGCAAACACATTTTCACTCGTGAGCTGGATGAGAGTCGAGAATACATCTCCAGCAGCAAAAGGCAAGGGAACAAACCCACTGTACCACTCTGTTCATGGGCTTGAGCCTCCTCTCACTTACCCTGCTGTAAAGAGCTGATCCAAACCGGACTGAAATCAACGCTGAGTCCCATTGATGTCAGTGGGCTCAGGACAAGGTCTAGTCAGTCTAGTAACTGAAGTGCAAAGCAGTGGAAGGGAAAGAAGAATCTCTCTCACTGCTAGTTGAAAGCAGTAGTATGTGGATATGGCACAGAAAGGACCGGCATATATCAGGGAGGAATCTGTCCCAGGAAAGCAATAGTGATCCAGATTTAATCATCAGACATGACTGGATTTGTACAGAAAGAGTTAGTGGGGAGTAAGTTTAAGATTTTCACATGATAGTTTTAAGGTTGCTTTTCTCTCTCCTTGAGTAAAACCTGTGGGCCCAGTTCGCTGGTGTAAAATAGTGCTGCTCCTCTGAAGTCAATGGAATTACACCAATTTACACCAGCTCATAATTTGGCCTTTGGGCTTCAGACCTAATTTGCTAGAAAGGAACGTTAAGGAATAGTGCATACAGCCTTTACTCACACTGGTGATGTGGTGCAACTTAGTGCTCACCCATCCGTCTAGATGACATAGTCTAGTGTGGTTATGTCTTCCTATTGAGTTAAAAGTTAAGCATGCACTTAACTGCTGTCCTGAACAGGGCTGATTTGCTACATTGCTCTACTACTCAAAGCAGAGAACAGTCTCTCTCTCTCCCGCCCCCTGTACAGGCGCAGCTCTGACTGGCTATGGCTCGTTACCTAATCACTTTGTGAAAATAAGGTGACTGATCCCTATGTGAATGAAACATGCGCTGAAGACATTAATCAGAAAGCACAGTGCGCCCAAAACCTCACTTGTGGCTTCAACAGCCCCGTTTGCCTATTGGGTGCAAGAGCACAGGAGGTGAATGCGAAATGCTAACTCCTGTCTCCTGCTATGTTCTGTGTGCTACCTGCCTGGAAGCGAAGGCACAGTGAGAGCTGGTAATGCTGGTGTCACTTACCTCACTGTCCTCTTCAGGTGGTGGAGGGGGCTCTTTGATAATCTGGAAGGAACAAACAGAAACAGACAACCTTAAATCCACACTTTGTTCGTCGTCATGATGCAAAAGTCACTTTAATAGAGGATTTGTCCCTGCCAGCTCCTCGATCGCGACTGTGATGCATGTGGATTACACAGTTCCTACGTGTGCTAATGCTGTCGGGATAACCAGGGGGATTCCTAATAAGCCACTGTAAAACCCTGCCATGCAGGCATTTCCTAATTATAGTTCCCAATTAGAGTTTATATCACCTGTTGCTATGATCGCTGCCAATCATGATGTCAAGGTGAATCTAACCAGTCTTGGAACTGACACTCCGGCTTTCTGATCTAGGAACAAAATACTCAGTGCAGCTAAAAAAACCCTCAGATGAGTAATAATGGGCTGGTCTAAACTAGAGAATTAGATCGACCCAACGATGTCGCTCGGAGGTGTGAAAAATCCCCACCTCTGAGCGACGTAGTTAAACTGACCTAAGATCCTGTGTGGTCAGCGCTAGGTCAGTGGAAGAATACTTTTGTCAACCTACCTACCGTGTTTTAGGGAGGTGGATTAACTACAGATACAGATTATTGTATCACCTAAAGGCTGCAGCTGAGATCAGCACCCCATGTGCTAAGCACTGTACATAGAATCATAGAAGATTAGGGTTGGAAGAGATCTCAGGAGGTCATCTAGTCCAACCCCCTGCTCAAAGCAGGACCAACCCAGAGGTGAAAGTAAGCCGGTACGCCCCACCTGGGGCGCCCAGCCATGGGAAGGAAAGCAGTTATTGCTTATTATCCTTCACACTGTTGGGCTAAGAAGTCACTCTCTCGTGAGCTTTTTAATTTAAAAAGAAAAGAAAAAACATAAGTTGGAGGCTCTCCCAGCATTTCTAAGTAATAAAGCAATTGGGGTGAGGTTTTGGGCTGATCGGGTGTATTCTCCATAGAAACCATTTAAATTTATGTGGGAGGGAGGCTATTAGTTCATGCATGAAGTTTGTATCTAGGACTCAACAAATAGCTGGCTATTATTACAGCTCTCCAGTCCAAGTGCAATAGAAAGCCATCCAAAGGGACAGCTATTACATACAGGCATGTCAAACATCTCTCCCTAACTCCAAATTCATCCCTGGGGCATGGCTGTTGAAATCAGTGGGCTAAATCCAACCTTGGGGAAAGCCCAGTGATGTCAATGTGACTACACCAGGGATTCATTTTGTCCCATGGCCACATATTTATCTGAATGAAGGAACCCTTTCTTTAAACTGCACTCAACAGGCCAGAGGCTACAAGATGTGGAGTGCCTCCTGCAAGGTGGCAAACACCCTCGATTTCCCTGACTTCAACATGTCGCAGATTTGGGTCCTGGGGCATGTGTGAACTGCTGAAGGTTTGCTGCAGATGTGCTTAGGCCCTGGAGTTAGTCATTTTTAAAAGCGAGGCTCCACAAACAACTTGACTGTTTAAATAGAAAGGGAAGGAAAAATATGGCTGCTGCACAAGAGTCCCAAAGACATAAATATTTATGAAAATTCCTCTTGTTCCCTGTTTTGCTTCTCCGATGAGCTCACTGTTTTTATTTTCCTCTCACAAGCCCCGAGTCATGCAATGTGGTCATTAATGAGGAGCATGTGCCCTCGTGTAACAATGTTGAAAGGGGCTGGCCAGGGGGTCAGGGTTATCCCCTTGTTCATGGCTTGACTTGGAGCAGGGGTGTCCCCGAGTCACTGCAGCTACCTGTCCCTGGGCAGAGTAGCTGCCGTTTGTTTAATTGGCATTGCGTAAAGCTTTGAAGAGCTGGTGCATGTGCACTGAAACCAAATCAACCCTTTGTGTTTTGTGTTTAGAAGCAAAAAGGCCATTTGGAAGGAAGCAATGACATCTGAAGAGGATTAAAGGAAGCACCAGCAAACCCAAGGGCCAGGCTGTGGCGGTGAAGCCGCTGGCCACATTACAGGGAAGGGAGTACAAGCAGGAATCCCCAGAGGAATTCTGGCTGACTTGCAGGTTGGAGCTAGCAAAGGTTGAAAGGCTGCAGCAAGTATAACCCAGTGATTAGTGTTTGTCACAGTGTCCCCGATCCAAAGAGGCTCTGAGTCTGTTACAGCCCCAGCTGCGGAGCCTTGTCTCCAGTTCAATTCCTGGTGTGTCAGCCAAGATAGCAGCTGTCATACATGCGCCCAGCAAACCCGAGGTCATGCACGTGTCAACATCACGTGCCATGAATGGGGACTGAACCAAGGTCCTTCATGAAACAATAATGGATTCTGATGGTTGAGCTAAAGGACGGCCACAGCTGTGACTGACTCAGAATAGCAGGCACCGTTGGTGCTATTATGCCAACCCACAATGGCCCGATCTCAGCACAGACTGACACAGTGGGTAGGCTTGCCGGAAGCAAGGCTAATCCAAACTCACACATGCAGATTTGAATGCTGCTGCGAGGGGGAGCCACTAATGTATGCATGGCTGCAAGATGTGTTACATGCATGGTGAGTAGTGTGCTAAATTTCTCTAGTGTAAACAAGGTCATAGTTCCTGGAGCCAGCAAGTGTGGGAGACATAGCCACAGAGTCTAGCACGGTGAATTATATGAGCCGAAAGGTAGCAGGGACAAAAGGCCCTGCCTTCCTCCACTTCTCCCTGCACCCTTTGGGCATCCTAGCTTGGACAGTGTCTATGCACTCCTCAGCATGATTGTGACTGGCCTTAAAGAGGCTCGGGGTGTTTCCATGCACCTTTTCCCTCCCATGAATTGACGGGTAGCAAATCAAACAATCCTAAAGCAACAAGATAGTGCTCAGTCATCTACACTACTCTTCTTTAGCATAATACAAGAGTTAAAGATGAGAAGGACCTATAGCTTATCCGGTCAATTGTCTTGCAAGGGAAAGCTTGATACTGGGTAATGGTTATATTCTGGTTGCTCCATCTATTCCTCTTGTTCTGCACATTGCTGAATTGTTTGCACTGTGTGTTGGCTGTACTCTGGGTGGTCTACATATTGTTTGCACAGCGTGTTTCAACTTTATGTTGTTGTATAGTGTACACCAGGGGTAGGCAACCCTATGGCACACGTGCCAAAGGCAGCACGCGAGCTGATTTTCAGTGGCACTCACACTGCCTGGGTCCTGGCCACCAGTACAGGGGGCTCTGCATTTTAATTTAATTTTAAATGAAACTTCTTAAACATTTTAAAAACCTTATTTACTTTACATACAACAATAGTTTAGTTATATATTATAGAAATAGAAAGAGACCTTCTAAAAACGTTAAAATGTATTACTGGCACGCGAAACCTTAAGTTAGAGTGAATAAAGGAAAACTTGGCACATTACTTCTGAAAGGTTGCCGACCCCGGTGTACATTGTGTGTTGATTGCATTCTGTTTGTACTTATCTTGTTTGCACTGTCCTGATTGTGTTCATGTTGAATTGTATATTGATTGCAGTGTGTTGACTGTATTTTGGTTGCTCTATATAGTTTGCAGTGTGTTACTGTATTGTTTGCTTTGCATGTTGATTGTATTCTGATTGCATTGTATATTGTTTGTATGTCAACTGTATTCTAAATTCACGATGTACTGTTTGCGCTGTATTTTGGTTGTACTCTAATTGCTCCTCATATTGGTTGCACGGTGTGTTGCTGTATTGTTTACACTGTATGTTGATGGCATTCTGCTATCACACAGATCCAGACCATAAAGAGAGAATATGAGATGAGCACTGATTGCTGAGCAGGGTTAAAAAGTTCAGGACTAGCAGGATTATAAATTCACTCTGTTATCCTGATAAACAAGCCAGATTTCTATCAGCACAACTACACCTAAATCATTAGGGTTTGCATGGAAAGCAACAAGAAAAAATCCTGGAAAACTTCTTGGACGAGAATCTGATGAAATGATTCATTGGAACCAAATATGGAGTAAAGCTGTTGCTTGGAGCACCATTTAGATTGTATTATGAATATAACTGAGCCGGGGAACAAGGTTACACCACAGTTGCCCAGCGCTAACACCCTTTGTATTGGCCTGTCATTGAGAAACAAGACTCCCCTCCCTTCCCATCTCCCTGGGCCCCTACTGCGCACAATAACATGCCTTCCTTTGAAGCAGCCTCACATTCCTGCACTCCTTGGCTACCGTCTGGGTTCTTCCGCCTCCCTGCAGCCCCTCATGCATGTTCCCATTCTGAGCATTAGGAGTTAGGTTACGTAGGAAGTGGCGAGTCTTTCCAGGAATCCCACCCTGTCCAACAGCCAGGAACTTTCCTCTCACCCTCCCTGATCCCTTATGAAAAAGTCATATAAGGAATGTAAATAAATGGGGCTCTATAGAAATTGAATAAAGAATGAGATCCCCCCTTCTGTAGTTTTTTTGTGAGCCATGCTATGGAATTCTGTATCAGGGGACCTTTGGAAAAGCACTTAGGGCCAGATTTGTAAAGATATTTGGGACCCTAACTCCAGTTGATTTCAATGGGAATTAGAGGCCTAAATACCTTTAGGCCTTAGGGCCTGATTCTTTGTTACATTAAAGTTCCCTTTGTCCCACTCTGGGAGCAGGCAAAGGGGCCTTAAAATAATCATGAATGAACCAGGTTCAATTGGCTCTCTGTGTATCACTTTCCCCATCTGTAAAATGGGAGAGATAATGCTTCCCTACTTCATAAAGGTGTTGAGGATCAATGCATCAATGACTATGAGATACTGCAGTGATGGGAACCATGTAAGGAGATGGATGAATTTGTCAGTAAAAGTGCAAAGTGTGATCATGTATTATTTTTATGTGTGTTAGGTGTCATAACCGTGCTAGGTAAAAAACACATAATGAGAGACTGTTCCCACCATTAAGAGATTATAATCTAAAGAAACAAAAATGGGCAAAAGGTAGGAGGGGGAAAAAAGGCAGACAAACATCTGATCGTAACACCTTCCACTGCAAGTGCCAGGCGCACTTCTTTGACTTGCCTTCTCTAACATAAACACAGAGCAGTGTGGATGTGTGTGTGTATTATATATAAAATTCCCCCCTCTTCCCCAAAAAACCCTACCAAAACAAATCACTATACTCCACAAACAATTCTGCCTTCTGGGGAGAGGATGAGAAAGAATGAACTGTCAACAGATGATAATCATGTCACTTAATGCACAACTGGAAGGTGCTCAGATACTATGGTGATAAGGATGATATAAGAACCTATATAGATAAGAATAGATTAGGAGAGTGATTTCCCCAAGGTCAGTGACAGCTGTGAATATAACTCAACTCCCATGAGTACCTATCAACTGCACAATCCACTTGACCCTGCGGGCTTTCATGTGTATTTATCAAGTTAGACTTGTTATTTGTATTAGAAGCATACTCAAGGAGAATGGGTTCTTCCTTTTATTATTTCTCCACAGCTCGTAAAACACCCCAAGCTGTAGGAATTTCCAGGTTTGCTAAATGGCTCAGGGAGGACAAAGAGAAAGAACAAATATGCAGATTTCCAAACCTGCAAGGGATCCAAGGCACAAAGGCACAAGATCGCAGAGGAGTGTGCTTGCTTAACCTGAGTGTCTTTATTCTCTGGCAGGTCTAGGACCACGGGTTTCATTAGTCAGCATTTTTGAATGTCTCAGACAAACAGGCTCTGAGTATATCAAAGGGCACTGCATAGTTTGCCAAGGGGGTTAAACCAACCCAGTGCCTTGGTGAAGGAGTTCAGCTTCTAATGGGTGAGGAGCCCATATCAAATAGAACCTTGCTTTCTGGAGATGGAATTATGGGTTTAAGCAAGATGGTTTATTCAACGTGGTGCTCTTTGTTTTAAGAACGTGAAGACGACAAGACCTCCGGAAAATGGCTTTTAACAGCACAAACGCTGTCCGTGCATGCAGAAGTTCCAAAGTCCACAGTGGAGGATTTTCTAGCCCTGTTATCAGAAATATTTGGGTTTCTGGCCACAGTGGTGGGTTGAAGCTCTGACGCAGACCCAAAACCCCAGATCCAACCTGTGGAAGTTCAGATAAGGGTCCAAAATTTGAGGCTTTTCATGACCCCTGAAAGATGCCTTAGGCTTGTCTCACACATTGTTTATACTGTGTGAGCCCATTGAGTTCAGTGGAGCTTCTCCTGGTTTGCAATGGTATATGTCTGCGGACAAACAGGCCCGGGAGGTTTGGCTAAGTATCCAAACATTTATCTGCATAGCTGAAGTTATTGAAAACTGTTGGGACTTCAGATTGGGCTGGAAATCCAGAGAGATGGGTTTGAGCTATATGTAGTCTCTCTCTCTTGCTCACACACATACACCTCGTGTGCACAGACAGACACACACACACAAAATGGATGTAAAGTGGTACCAAATCAGAGGGGCAGTGTTTTACACCTGCTCACTTTGCACAAGCATAAAGTGACTTCCCAATACAGAGAAGAAACAGAGCTCCAGTGTAGTTGATGGGTGCGAATTCGGTGTGTTGGGACAGGAGGATCAAGCCTGCTGTGGTTTGTACAGGGCTGTGAAGTGTAGCTCTCTCTCCCTCTCTCTCTATCAGTGTGTGCCACATGGGCCTGCAGAATGCAATCAGCTGGGAGAGTGCCTGGCCAAGCAAAACGCTTAGCCTAGTTTAGCTTGGCAAAGCTGAAGTGTTTGTTCATGTGTGTTGTAATTGTTTTTATAACCCCAGGCTATTTCTTCTTTCTTGGTGTCACTTGCTCCTATGGACCCTGTGTCTGATGGGGAGAAATGACCATCGTTCATTGACCATATTAGCTAGTTAGCCCATAGACACCTGAGGGCTTCTGCTGCATCATCATGTTATGATAATGCTTCCTTATGACCGTTTTGTTTGAAAGGTAGCAAGGGTGGGTGGAGAGTGTGGTCATTGGCTTTTCTTGGCACAGGAAGAAGCTTTGAGATTTGTTCTCAGGCCGTTTGCACATTTAGCTGTGAAAATTCAGGGCAATAAACTGATTCTTTGTCTTTATACCATCTTTCACCAAATGTTCTCAACATGCTTGTAAACTGACGGATGCAAAGCTCTCTTTCCTGACTCACCCTGATGTCAGGTGCTAGCACCATGCAGAGAAATGCAGCTCTTTCTGCTGACCCGCCCTCTGTTAGAGCAGGTAAGCACGATCAGATACAACCTAGAAGGACAAAAGAGCTTGAGTGTCTGATTCTCCTCTGCCTAGGGGGAGTGGGTGTAAAATCCCATTCAATCCAATTTTTACACCAATTTTGCACAGGTATAAATGGCTCAGAGAAGATGGAGAATCAGGCGCTGAGTTGCTGAGGCAGAGGGAATCAGGACTAGGACAGAGGAGGTCCTACAGGAAAAAACACCCCACTACAATTATCCGCGCTCTGGAAGAGATGTGAGTTGCATCATTGTTATTTCGGTTAGCAATAAAGGCGAACTCCAGGAACTGAGGGTAAACCTGAATCCTATCCAGTGTGTCTTCACGGTGTTAGAAGCTGAGTAGGATCTCCACCTGCTTGGAATGCTGTACATACTAACTCCTTACAGCGCTATGTGATAAATAAGTGATAAAGAGGCATCACATCATTTACTGCTGCCTCTTGGATGGAACGCAACAGATATTTCATAGCTTCACAAACAGTTTAAGACAGGAAGTGAAGAAGGCTGTATCTAGCTGAAAGTACAGCAGTAATTTAGGAAAGGAGAATGGTATTACCTGAGGGGGAATTTGACCCTTATTCATACAGAAAGTCATAGAACACTAATACATTGTAGCCACTGTAAAACCCCTAATTTTTATTATTATTTTCAAACTGGTGGAAGCCCAGTGGTTCAAGACATTTAAAGCTAGACAGGGCAGAGCACCAGAGAATGGACTGTGAGGACCAATCTGCACTGGTGGAGTTAGAGGAGATGGACTGGGCATCAAGACCTAGCAGGTATGTTTCAGTTCTAATGTCTATGCCAGGTGTTCTCAGCATGGATGTGCCTTCAGTTTTTGGGTGTCCATGTGCAGGGGCCTGAGAGTGGGTGTTGTGCTATTTCTGAAAAGTCAGGCCCCTTTGAGATGTCTTAAATTGGGGACCCAAATCACTAGACACTTTTGAAAATTTGTGGCTGTGGTTCTAAGGTTCCAATCAGAGTAGAAACCTGAGGTTCAGAAAGCTGCCCCACTCCGTTACCTGAACTAGAGCCTTCTCCAAACTCTCAGAGGAGGGGAAAACAACTGGACCTTACTGGAAATCAGTCCCAGCAAGGAAGCCAATTAGTCCAAATTTAAATCTGACCAATTCCATGAGGGTGGGAGGAAATCCAGGCATCTTAGTATGAACCTCTCTAAAATTTGGGGTGGGAAACACTGTCTATTTTCAGATCTGAAACTGTGTCTGGCTTTTATTCTCATGTTGACATGCAAAAACAGACATGTGGCTAACTCTGTTTAATATTAATTGTGGTTCATGCCAAACTCCTCCATGTGTTTAGGGGAGACTAGACCCCCTGGATTAAGAACCAAAACCTTCCATTAATTAACCCCATCTTGGCTTGTGATGCAGTTTGCAGATGAATGGAGCTGACATGCAATTCCACAAGGAATGCAAATGACATTCCAGAATCTGCAAAGGGCACTCCCTTTTCCTAGGCTGATTTTCTGAACCGATTAGGCAGATAAATTGGGCCAGGTTCAATGGGTGTTGCCCCCAAATGTCTAACCCATTTTCTTCAGAATGAATATCTAAGTGAAATCCATTTGCAGAAACAAAACAAAAAAGTCATTACTAGTTGTCAGATCCAGCAAGCCTTGCTATGATCCAACTGCCTAAGGAAGGATACAGTTTTAAAGCAATATTTCTCATTAGAAGGGGGAGAACCAACCTCCTCCTGCAGATCTGAGAGCTGATACAATTGCAAAAAAGACTGATATCATTCTGGTGTGCATTAACAGAAATGCCATATGTAAGACACAGGAGGTAGCTGTCCTGCTCTACTCAGCACTGGTGAGACCTCAGCTGGAGTACTGTGTCCAGTTCTGGGCTCCACACTTTAGGAAAGATGTGGACAAATTGGAGTGAGTCCAGAGGAGACCAACAAAAAATGATAAAAGGTTTAGAAAAACTGACCTATAAGGAAAGGCTTAAAAAAATGGGCACGTGTAATCTTGAGAAAAGAAGACTGAGGAGGGGAACCTAACAACAGTCTTCAAATACGTTAAGAACTCTTATAAAGAGGACTGTGATCAATTGTTCTCCATGTCCACTGAAGGTAGGCAAGAACTAATTATCATAATCTGCAGCAAGGGAGATTTAGGTTAGATATTAGGAAAAAAACTTTCTAACTCTAAGGGTGGTTAAGCTCTGGAACAGGTTTCCAAGGGAGGCTGTGGAATCCCCATCATTGGAGGTTTTTAAGAACAGGCTGGACAGACCCCTGTCAGGGATGGTCTAGGTTTACCTGGTCCTGCCTCATCACAAGGAGCTGGACTTGATGACCTCTCGAGGTCCCTTCCAGCCCTACATTTTATGATTCTATGACCAGCGAAAAGATAAGGGGTGGCGGGGGGTGGGGGGTGGAGAATTTTTCAGTTTAACTGAGGCAAAAAAAGAATAGTGCCTCCAATATATTCAGTCAGTTACAGAGTGGTTGAGGAAACTGGGATTCGGGATTCCTGGGCCTAAACTTTGGGGCAATTCCATTTTTGGGTGCCCAACTGAAAGCAAATCATAAGGGTCTGATTTTCAGAGGACAGGTGCTCAACATTTTCTGAAAACCAGGCCCCTATAAGATGTGTCAAAATTGGACACCCAAGAATTAATAGGCATGTTTGATAATTTGGCCTCTCTGTGTCTGGATAACCCTTGCCTGACTGATGGGGCTATTAGTAGAGTTAATGTCAGTAAAGTGCTGTGGGACACCTGGAGGAAAGGTGGGTGCTAGATAAAATAAATTGGTTTAACCTCCCTCTGTGTTCAGTAGGTCCACATTATTTTATATCCCCTAGCAGGAATGCAGGGACTGCAACAAGGAAACAAGCTGAAGGAATGTCCTTTCTCTGCTTCTCACCATCTTTGCTCACATAGGGCCAGATTTATTCGGGCATAAATCTGGAATAACTCCAGTGGAATTACTCGCAGACTCACTCTGGTATAACCAAAAACAGAATGCGGCCTACTGCAAGCAGTGCACTGTTCCTGGCTATTATTTCCTTGATTAGCTGCATGTTTGACTCTTATACAATCCCCAGAGTGGCAATTTTTCTTTTCATTCCAGTTTATGTGCTTGGTGTTTCATTGCCTTAGTACACTCCCACACCCTCCACAGCCCTCTCTGTTGTGGAAAGAATGTGTGTAATCTCATTGTCCTGGTCTTGATTTAGCTTGGGTTTAGTTTGCATGATCTAAATGTCACCTTTTTCCAAGTAGAGATGCAAGGTTACACCTGTGGCTTGATATTAGCTGGTTTGGTTGTAACCTAGGCTCCTGCCTAGGTGTTAGGCCTAGCAAGGGTACAACTCAATTAGCTATAAGGTGTTACCCTGAATCTCTACTAGGAAAAAGGAGTTAGGTCAGACTTAGCGACCTTAGCTAAGCTTGATCTACCCTGGAGCACTTCTTGTAGTCAAGCCAAGGCTAGTTTCCCCCATGGAATATTACAATGGTTTGTAACTTTATTGTCCCTGAGGGAGAGGAAAAGCCACAGATGCTGGAATTGTGTCAAAGAAAGAAATTGTCATTGTTGAGTCCTTTAGGATCTACTGTAGGGAAGCAGGGATGGAAACTTAGGGACAGATCTTTCATTTCTCTCAGTCAAAACTCATACTGACTTCAGAGAGGGTAAGAACTGAGGGCCAGATTCTGAGGCCCTCACTCATGCCGCCAGCACTGAAAGCCATGTGGGTCCTAGGGTATGTCTACACGGCAGCAAGTCCCAAAGCCCGGGACAGCTGACGGGTCATGGGGCTCAGACTGCAGGGCTAAAAATGGCAGTGTAGATACTGGGGCTTAAGCTGGAGCCTCGGCTCTGAGATCCTCCCCAATCGCGGGGTTTCAGAGGCTGAGCTTGAAACGTCTACAATGCTATTTCAAGCCCCACAGCTTGAACCCTGTGAGCTGGTCAGCTGACCTGGGCTTTGAGACTTGGTGTTGTGGGACTCTTATCATTGCTGTGTAGACATACCTCTACCAACAACAGTGGGACTACTCGTGGAGTAAGACACTATCCGGTGTGAGCAACAAGATAAGATACTCATCTGGCGTAAATCAGCACAGCTCCATTGGCATCAATGAAACTATATCAATTTACACCAGGTGAGGATTTGGCCTTTGGCCCAGAGTATTAGAATCTTGCTCTGAGTGAGGACTGGAGGATGGGGTACTAAGAGAATGTCTCTCCCCATGTTAATATCCCTGTCAGGCAGGAGCGGCGCCAGGGATTTTGCTGCCTTAGGCTGCAGCGCTCCTTCTCTGAGCATTTGGCAGCGGGGGTCCTTCCGCTCCGCGTCTTTGGGGCACTTCGGCAGTGGGTCCTGGAGTGAGTGAAGGACCCACCGCCGAATTTCCGCTGAAGACCCGGAGCTGAAGGACACCCGCCCCCCGCCGCTGAATTTGCGTTGAGGGCGGCAAAATGCCGCCCCCCAAATCCTGCTGCCCTAGGCGACCATCTAGGGTCGCCTAGTGGAAGCGCCGGCCCTGTTGTCAGGTCTTTCACTAGATTGTTTGTATTTTTTTTTTTAAATCATCTTAACTGGAGAGGAATTGAGCCTAATTTTACAGATCCACGTGGGAATAGATGAGTGTCAGAGTACGTATAACTTTTTGTTATTCATGACTGACAAGTTGGAGGGAGTGGATGTAAAATATAATTTTATGGCTCTTCAGGGTTACTGTAGACTCACACTCTGTGTTTCCTCCTTTCCCTCAAGTTTAACAGTGCTTCTTGCATCTTTCTAGCATATTTCCTGTTTTTTCACCCCTCCAACTTTTGGTTCCAAACACTTTGGCTGGCTGCAGTCCAGACTGAGAACCAAGCAAATTGCTGGATTCTTCCACACAGCCTTCCAGAAAGCTGCGGTAAAGCCGAGACTGGTGTAAGATGTTAGAGGTGTGGCCCAGTACCTCATTTAAATACTGTCCTCGCCCCTGTACTGAAAGAAGCTCTGGCACAGAAATTAGAAGGATTCACATGCCGAGAGTGGGGTCAGGTTCAGGCTATGTCTACACTAGGAGCCAGGGCTATGATTCCCAGCTCGTGTAGACAAACTTGCGCACGGACTCATTGAGCAACTGTGCTAAAAATAGTAGAATCATAGAATATCAGGGTTGGAAGGGACCTCAGGAGGTCATCTAGTCCAACCTCCTGTGCTCAAAGCAGGACCAACACCAAATAAATCCTCCCAGCCAGGGCTTTGTCAAGCCTGACCTTAAAAACCTCTAAGGAAGGAGATTTCACCACCTCCCTAGGTAACCCATTCCAGTGCTTCACACCCTAGTGGTGTAGCAATGGGCAATATCGGTGGCTAGCTGCCCTGAGTATGTACCCCCAGCGTCCAGGCGGGTTTGTACTCAGCACAGCTAGCCTCTTGTGTGCACAAACAACCATTGCACACATAATGCACCTACCCTGTTTCCCCGAAAATAAGACAGTGTCTTATATTAATTTTTGCTCCCAAAGATGCGCTAGGTCTTATTTTCAGGGGATGTCTTATTTTTCAGAAATGAAAAATGCCTTATTATTGGTGGATGCCTTATTATCGGGGAGGTCTTATTATCGGGGGGATGCCTTATATTACAACGAGAGGCAAAACTGTAAGTAGGCCTTATTTTCGGAGGATGTCTTATTTTCGGGGAAACAGGGTAGCTGTCAATTTGCACTTTCAATTATCCACTTTGCATATGCAAATGTGCAGTGGAATCCTAGTCCCGCTGGATTAAATGGCAAAACTCCCACTGATTTCCATTCCAACAGAATGTCATCTGTGGTGTTTTTCAAATAGATCCTCCTTTGGAAACCTGGCTTGTAAGGTCATTCTACTGTAGTTGGCATTTCATCTTCCATCGTTCTCTCAAAGTGCACATAGGTAGAAATGTCGATTCAGCAGAGCATCCTGGGCTAGTTTCATTCATCTCTGAACCTGCTCCTGTATGCATCTCCTGAAACCCTTTCCTATGTTAGTGCCTCACCCTAAGCCTTCCCATGCCCATAACTCCCACTGATGTCAAGGAGAGTTTTGCCTCTATTGTAACTCCATGACCTATTTACTGTTCTGATGCACTGAGTGACCTTTGCATCTACTGTAAATAGAGTGATGAATTGCACACTTCATCCCAGAATCCTTTGGAGACCCATAAGCATGGATACATTTGGAAACAATGTTGCTTTTATATGGGTGGATGCCAAAGGAGACAGTGGGCCAGATGAATCCCTGGAACAAGTCCAGTGGACTTATTCCAGGGATGAATTTGGCTTGATATGTTGCCTGGGTCATTCCTATTTAATTAAAAAATATGCCAAGACGAACTTAAGTGTTTAGAAATGAGCTTGTCTCTCAGAAATACTTTTATTCCCGGTAATAAAAATCCTCCCCCTCACTGCCCCAGATGCACACTAAATTATCACTGGGCTTGAATCCACAGCAGTGTCTCTTGGTTTGCAGTTTGGTTATCAGAGGCTACTGCTTGTCAGCTTTCTATGTCTGTTGACCATGCCAGCGCCTCTGCTATTCTTTCACACCATGCCCCTGACAGCACAGTTACTGCTACAGACAGACTGGGGTGGAAGTGGGGACTTACCACTGTGCAGCAGAGAGGCCAGAACCACCAGAGCAGAGCCAGCATCAGGAGAAGAAAGAGGATCAACAAGGCGATGGCCAGGATGGTCCCATCAGACTGCAAGGGGGAGAGGCAAAGAGAATGTGAGCTGCAGCAGGAGCTAAATACAAACTCCTCCCTCCCCAGCACCTTCAAAGCATCCTGCTTTGGTATGAGTGCACGCGGTCCTTTGCGCCCAGTAATTACCCTGATAGGCTCTTGCACACTGAGTTTATTTTTACTTACAAAGCATAATTTCCCAGCCCCCCATTTCCCCCCCCCAACACCTTCCCTCCTCCTCTCACCCACGTCATCACTCAACCACTTCAGTGCTAGTGGAAGCTGACACCCTCATAGCCCTGCAGAAGGAAGGCATCTCTTTATTCAGAGGACATGTGTAGCAGCTATGCAAGAGGATCCACCTCCAGGGGCAGGAAAGGAGTTCTTGGCCTCTCAGTGGACCAATCAGAGCTGGTTTATTGAGTGATGTGGACATCTGCCTACTCTGCCATGGACTGAGACTACCAGTTCATTTCTTATAGACCTCTGAACAGCAGCCGGACGGTAGCCAGATTTAACCGTAGAGCGAGGAGGTGTTTGACCACTATGACCAAGGCCTTGAGCCACCCAGTCCCACAGCTGATTTATCCGTCATGTCTAGATGAGTTCACGATAGTGGCTTTTTTGAGGTGAAAGGTTACTCTGGCTCAGAAGAAGCTCAAAATACCAGTTAAATGGTCTGTAGCCACATAGGATTTTGCAGTTGTCATCCTACTACATGTCATGACCACTGAGAATTGATTGGGAGGACTGGGAATAGAACTCAGATTCTCCTGCTCCAAAAGGTGGAGCTAAAGGTGAAGCTCATTAGCTCTTCTCTTCTATTCTATATCAGTTCTTAGACAGTGCTCATCAGCATAGTATCTCACCACCTTCCAGTAGTGCATTAGCTATTAGCAGTGTAGGGACTAGATCACAGAGTTGGGCAGTTCTGAAACCAATCAGTAGATGGCAATGGTGCACACCCACAGTAACCCAGTGGGTTTTCAATCTTTTCCATATCAGAACCCTATCTCCCCCCTAAGGATTCCCCTCCCATCTAGCTGGAACCCCTCTCCCATTTAGCAGTATGGGAAGGACAGGGTAATTGCAGCCCCCTGACACCTGTTTGCAAATCCCACTCTGAGAACTTCTGCACTATCTAACTCACTGCAGCGATCAAAATTGAACATGACATGTCTCATTGCTTCCAGATTTAATTTGAGGGATAAGCTCTTAGCTTCCTGAGATAAGCCAGTGTTTCTATGCCATTCCTGTCTTCTATCATCAGGCTTTGGGATCAGCAAGCAGGCAATTCGCTTTGGCTGGAGTCCAATTGAGATGTTTTTGGTCTAAGAGCCAGACAGTTTTTTAAAAAATGACCAAGATTACAACTTCTTATGGAGGCCTCTCGTGACATCAGGTTGAACTAGAGGGTTCTGGAGGCTCTGTTATCCAGGTGTTTATTTAAGTAGCTGTCATTCATTGGCTGGCTGATCACCGATCACAATGTTATTGTCAGCAGTGTGAGCTCAACCAATGAAAAATCAGATCAGGAAGGTTTCTCAAACCTCTTTGGGGAATTTAGAAAATAATTGCTAGAAAACTGGCATCCCAATCCCCCAAACACAGAGAGATGGAGAGAGACAGCTCAGGCAAAAGAAAAATCTCCCCAAACCTTTCACGGGACCCCAACTAAACTCTCTAATGTATGCTGGGGAACCCTATGATCCCTGCAGTAGCCCCGGATCAGAAGGGCACAAAGTTGGCTTAAAGCCACCATAGCCCACCCCGCTCACTCTCTAGGCTTTGTGTTCTTAGCTTCACTGTTAGAGGCACAGCACAGAATCTCACCCATTGTGCTCTCACAGGTAGCTACTGAGTGCTGGGCACTCCAGAAAAGATACCCCCCCTCCCACTGTCCCCCCATTGCATTAGCTGCCACGGAAGCACAGAAGAAACAGACTCAGGAAATCTTTAGGCTCTCATTGTTCTTAGCTCCCATCACTTCTTTGCTGCCTGTAGCTCACAAAAGCATCTTTTCATTAACAATAGCCTACAGTCTGATTGCTACAAAACAAAGAAAAATTAGAGCTTTTTATACTTGTCTGTTAACCACAATTTGTTTTTAGATTTTTCTTTTGCAATTGCCTGTAAGTACCCTGCTACATTATCACATCTGGTTTTGTGCTAGACATCTTAAGTTGCCAGATGTTATACTGTATCTCATAATAAAAAAATAAATAAAAAATTTGGATAGATTCTGTATGCGAAATCTTCACGTCCTTACTCAGGCCATTACTCTTACTGAAGTTCTGTTTTGTCTCAGTGAGGATTTCAGGATCTGATCTGATGTACCCACCAAAAATTCAACCTTGAAAAATGTTGGTTTTAATTTTTACAAACTTCAAAAGATTGAATCTAGAGTTTGTGACTACAACTTCTGAAATATATAATGTTTTATTTTACCAATTTACTGATATTCTCAGCCTATAAATACTGTGCACTGTGTACTCCAACACAAAACATATTAAAAATAAGAGTGATCAGCCTTTTGTCTAAATCTACATGAGTCCTGAGTGATTGAGCGAATCCAGACTGCTGAGACAGCTGTAAAAACCTCTGCCAAACACTAGCCTAGGTGTAAAACTTGAGTAATTTACTCCTTGACAACTGTTGAGATGCACCAACTATGCTTGGAGTGGTCTTTTATTTTTAAATGTCTTGCTATGATACCAAATAATTTAAAAAAAAAAATTAGCCTCTAATGTGCTGCAGATTTTACATGGTAGGACTCTGATGTCCAGACTTTGAAACAAATATGTTGGTAGAGAGAGCAAGGCAGATGTGGGATGAAACCATATTTTCACTGCCAAAGAGTCCAGCAAAGCCAGAAAATGCTGCAGAGTGTTGTTGGCAGTGGAAGGACAATGAAAACAAACACTGGAATATATTGTAAAACATAAATTTGCTCTATTAATAGGAAATCTTATAGAAAACATACTGGAGGCATTTCCTAATAGATTCTTTCCTCCCCCCACCCTGAAAAATCATAATAAAATCCAAGAATTCTTGGCTTAGCGACATCAATAGTTGAAAGAATGCACTTTACAGTAAAGCACACACATGTTAAAAACATATGGCAGGATCCATAAATGCAGGGTAGCTGTGGAAGTTTTTTCTATAACGGAAACTTTTCACTTAAGTTCTATTTTTGGATTCTATTCTGCATCAACACTTCAGTCTGGTGTTAGTGGGTGCCGTGCCACTGGAGGTGCCCATCTGTCAGACAAGAAGTAAAACTGAGGTCCCACCACTTATTATTTATTATTTGTATTATCATAGTGCCTAACAGCCCCAGTCATGGACCAGGATCCTTTGTGCTAGGCGCTGTACAAACAAACAAAGAAAAAAAAAAGGTCCCTGCAACAAAGAACTTATCATCTAAGTACAGGTCTTTAAGGATCCCATGGTACTCAGATGTGTTCATAAGAGAGGAACCTGAACCAGAACCTTGGATCACCTCACACTCAAATTTGGGTTTAAGGGTGGATTGAAAATTCAGTTCCATATTTAACAGTTGTGTCTTAGCTCTAAACTCCCACAATACGTCATTGAGATGAGTATTATCACTATTTTAGAGAGAGAGAGAGAGAGAGAGAAAATGGAGGCACTGCAAGGTTATAGCAGGGCAAAGTGGGTTCAACTACGTACCCAAAGTCCCAGGAGGGCTTTGACAGTCCGTGCGGCTGCGGCTTCACTGCTATTGTTATTTGAGCGAGCTAGATCAAAGCTAGCTCAGGTATGTCCATGTGGCTTCTGTCACCCCGCTGATTGCAGCACAGACATGCCCTTAGACACTGAGGGGGATTACCTCAAACATTTAGAATTGGCCTAACTCCAGTGCTCATTGAAGTCCATGGGAATTTAACCATTGGCTTGGTGTGAGCAGAGTTAGGCCAGTGTTTCTGAAAATCCCACGCACAGCTTTGAATGAACCTGGAGAGAAAGGAGAAACTTCTCTGTTGTTTAATTTCCTTTTTTGATGTACAGGGGAAGAGAGGATAATGGGTGAGCCTTCTTCTCACCACAGATTTAGATGGCTCTTATTGTGAAGCCCCATTTCCATTCGACTTCACTGGGGACAGCTTTCGTTACGGAAGTGACAGCTGACATCTATCATTCTTTTTATCACATATGTATTAACTTTTGAAACAATCTGGTGAAACAATCTGGTCCAATAAAAAGGAAATGAAAACTCACTGAATGTGCTCTTTTTAGATTGCAGTTTGCTTTGATCACATGCTGTGTGCATCTTTTTGAGTGGCAGCCAACTCGGTGAGGGACATGACCAAAAATACCTGCTCTAGGCTCACCCAGCGTATGTAATCTAGTCTACCTTGCTATGAAGTGATATGCCCTATGGAAAAACCTAACTGAATTTAAAAGATGAGAACCTTTGTGTAGGCTTTTGGAGCATCCTCTGTTATTTGTATTCTGGGAGTGCTACAGGCCCTGCTGACATCAAGTGCTAGGTACTGTACAAAAATATAGTACAAGATAAATAGGGAACTGAGGTCAGAGAGGACAATGCTCTAATCCTACAAATACTTACACATGCTTAATTTTTAATTCAGTGAGACTGTCCACAAGCTTCAAATTAAACATGTGCTTAAGCTTTTGCAAGATCGGGGCCAAAGTGATTTCCCAACGACATACAAGGAGTCGGTATAAGAGCTAAGAGAGGAATCCAGATTTTCTGAGTCCCAGGGCCACGCTTAACCACAAAGCCATCCTTCCCCCCCATGTCCTGCCTATAAAATTCAATAAGGAATTGTATCTCTGCTATATAATTTGGTAGGATGGTTACAAAAAACCTACACAAAGCTCAGCCTCCTTATTAAAGACTATAGGCTTTAATGATGAATTCTATAGATTTTCAGGTGGTTTTCCTGAGATCGACACCTCTCCAGTGAGAACTCAACGGCGCGTGTGTCTACAATGCAATCAGTTGTGACGGCAGCTTACCCAAGCTAGCTTTGAGCTGGCCAACTGAGGTAACCATAGCAGTGAGGCCAGGGCAGAATGGACAGTGCTATTGTTCTTTGAGCTAGCTAGGACAAAGCCAGCTCAGGTGTGTCAACTCATGCCGCAGTCACGCCTCCGATTGCTGGGTAGACATACCCTGAGATCTACAAAGACATTTCCCACATTAGCTGCAGAACAGGTCTCAGATGTATTAAATGCCCTGCTCTTTCTATGCTAGAGGCTGAAATAGGACCATGCACTAGTGAACAGCTGCACACTTCAACTCTAGTTACGTTGATCCTTGTTACTTTATCGGGATTAATAAGACTTCAGGTGCTACAGTTCTAAAAGGTTAACAGCCTTGCAGTAACGAGCGGAGCCTCACAGTTGCTAAGTCTCAGCACTTTGTTTGCAGCAGTAGATGAGTATCTTTATTATCTTCTTTTACGGAGGTTGTTACATTTCCCAACCCATTCCTTTTATCCTGGCATTAAGTGAGTGCTGTGGGATGGAAGCAGAGAAGTTGTGTGTGGCAACCTGCTTCTCTTAGGGCCAGTCTACTCACAAACTTGCACTGAAATAACTAACATCCTTTCCATGCAAGTCTGGGTGTGGGCATTATTATTTTGGAACAAAAGCAATGTATTTTGATCTCTCTTGAGCAGATAATAATAAAAGATATTACCTCACCTCCCTCGTCTCTCTGGATAATACTAGACTTTCATTTAGAAATTGGAGTCTGTTGTCCACACACACTTGCACCGAAATAACCAAAAATATTAATTAAAACCCATTTAGTTCTTATGATGCAAGTTTGTGCATAGGCCAACCCTTACTAAAAATATGCTACATCCATTTCTTTGGGCATCAATTGAAGTAACAGAAGCTATAGAAATGACAGAGGAAGAACAGATTTTTCTCACAATGGTCAGTGTTTGTGTTGATGGGTTTTATGTTTTGAGGGCTGCGGAAGGAAGAAAAATAACAGTTCTGAATGACTTGTCTCTCCATAGTTGTATGCGATGCCAAGTAAATTAGAAACTGTACTAGAGGAGTGATTGGAAAAACTTCAAAAGAATCTTCTCTCACTTGCCTCTCAGATTCACTTCTGCAGCCCCAGTCCTGCAACTGGATCTATGCTGGTGGCCCAGTTTGCCTGCACGGAATCCCACTGAACTCCACATGAGTGCACAGATCCATCTGTAGGATCAGGACTAGAACTGATTAAAATAATTTTTTTAAAATGGAAAATGCTGTTTTCTGAAAATTAAAACATTTTGTGGGAATGTGTTGATTTCAAGAAAAATTTAGATGGGGGGAAGTTTCAGAAGGAATCATTATGACTTTCTCATTTTGTTTTGACAGTGTTGAAACATTTTGTTTGTCAGGTAAAAAGGTTTTGTTTTGATGTTATCATTTCCATTAATTTTGTTTTGACTTTTAAAAGTAGTATTTTGCTATAATGTCCTGTTAATACATTAAATATGATATGTATGCACTATATTTCCTATTTTATGTTTGAACATGATTGAAATGAAATTATTCAATGTCATAGAAGCAAGATGTTTCAAGATGGATCAATTTGCAGGGGGTGGGGAAATATCTGCTGCCATGAAAAATTTTAACTTTTCTTTCTGATTCAGACCAGCTCCAATCAAGACCTTAGCTTGTAAGTGGCACAGGGCACGAGCATGCTTTCTGTGGAGTACCTAGCATACTTGTGAGTGCTAATAAAATAATCTACCTAGCAATGTCAGTGCACAGACCAATTTCAGCAATTCAACTTCTAGTGTGATCTGTATTAGCAGAAAAGGTCAATGCAAATTATATTTGCAGCGTAAAGTAATTAAGAGCAATTTATTTTAAAAACAAATTTGAGACCATATGCCCTATATGCCCATAAAGCACTCCCTCAACTAATAAGATACAGGTCAAGGGCCTAGGAAAATGCTCATTAAATGTAGTTTGCATTTCACAAAGCTTCTATTGATACAACAGTGCAGTTCACCTTAATTGCCTGTAGATTTAGGAACACTGTTGGCAAAGCCTTCATTCTACAGCCCAGAACAGAGTCAGAACTGAAAAATTCATTTTGAAAGGAATTGTATTGAAGAAAATAACCCCAGAGTGAAGGGGGCCTGTTGTTTTTAATACAGTCTGCAGTGCTTTTCAGAGTCACATGGTGTTTTTTGTTGTTGTTGTTTAAAGATTAAATCCACCCACCATTGCTTAACATTTGAAAGTGGTTTAAGTTTTGGTTGTCTTCCAAATGGCCACAAAACCTATTTGAATGAAGAGGTGCATCAAAGAGTCCTTAAGGTTTCCTCCCAGTTTTACTTCTAAAATTGAGAGAAGGTTAAGAGGCCCAATTCTGCCTTCCCACTAATTTTAATGGGAGATACACCCATGGGAGAACTGGAATCAAAGTGCAATTCTTATGATTTCTGAAGTGGTTGGCCTGTAACACACCTTATTCCTCACCAGACATCCCAGGCAATTTGTTACTGGTCACCCCTGTCACCTCCATCGCGGTGTGGCGACTGCCTCATTAAAGGCAGGTCTCTAATCCATAAGGCCTTCCATCTTCCCCAAGTTGGGGTCAGGTGCAGTGAGTCACAGGCACCCATGTACACCGAGACAGAGTTCCAAGGAGTTCTGAATTCCATAGCGAGGCTTGGCTTGGCTCAGCTGCTCCAACAATTCCGGTACTGCACCGTTTTCTAAATGTGAAACGCTGCCCAGGACTGCCAGCTGCTGTGAAGGTGCTCGCTTCCTGGCTAGGCATTAGATCACTCTATGATTTTCCTCTCAAAGAGCCATTTGCAGCTTCAGAGTCTCAAGCTGTGTAACGAGCAGGGTTTTTTTTTTTTAATAGGTGCGGGATGGATCGACACCTCTGAAGAGATCAGTCACAGCATGTACGGAGGTAATGTAACCTTCCTCCATGCTGCCTCTAGCTAATGTGCCTCACTCGTGAGCAGGCAGGATCCCCTTTCCAAGTGAAAGCGTTGCTTATTTTTCCATGCTCATTCAATCCATGACCTCCCTGCTGAGACTACTTGCTGTGACATCGGAAGATGTCCATTGTGAACTGGAGTCACTCCACGGGCCACGGAACTAATGGCAGATCACCACAACTCAATAATTGCTCTAGTCTGTTCACTCCCTCTGAAGCAGTGATTCTCATGCAGGGGTACACAGAGATCTTCCAGGGATGCACATCAACTCATCTAGATACTTGCTTAGTTTTACAACAGGCTACCTTAAAAGCACTAACAAAGTCAATATAAGCTAAAATTTCATACAATGTCTTGTTTAGACTGCTCTATATACTATACACTGAAATATAAGTACAATATTTATATTCCAATTGATTTATTTTATAATTATATAGTAAAAATGATAAAGGAATCAATTTGTCAGTAACAGTGTGCTGTGACACTTTTGTATTTTCATGTCTGATTTTGTAATCAAGTAGTTTTTAAGTGAGGTGAAACTCAGGGCTACGCAAGATAAATCAGACTTCTGAGAGGGGTACAGTAGTCTGGAAAGGTTGAAAGCCAATGCTCTGAAGCATCTGGCATTGGCCACAGTCAGAAGACCGGGTACTGGACTAGATGGACCATTGGTCTGACCCAGTATGGCCGTTCTTATGTTACTGACCTTGGGCAGATCTGAATGCTCAACCTACTGTTGAAAGGTTCTCCTGTTCCTTCACTGACTCTCTGAGCCATCCTGTCTCTTTGCAAAGAAGTGCTTTACATTTCTCCTTAGGTGAGGCAAGTATAAAGTTGCCAAAGACCTTAGTGCAAACAGCTGCAGCACATGTCCCGCATGCATTCATGTTCGTCTGGGCTGCTGGAACTTAAAGAAGCACTAAATGATATTCGTACCATTGACACTATCACACTGCAGGGGACAGTACAACTAAGTGCATGTAATTGGCAACAAGCTTCAATCCATATCAAAGGAAGCTGAAATGATCTCGTTGGGCCTGATCCTGAAATTTGCTGAGGGTGCTCACCTTACATCGTCGGGGCCACAAGGAAGGATTTTTAAAGTGCTCAACAATACCTAACTCTGCTCCCATTAAAGTCAATGATCAAACACCCATTGACTCCAACAGGAGCAGAATTAGGCCACTTTTGAAAACTGCACTATTAATTACCATCTGTCACAAAATGTAGCCTCTGGGCTCTCTGATTAAAGGGGGAGAATGTGGAGCAGTATGATATATGTAGCATAAATACCAGCTGTCAAATTCCAGATTTCTGGGTCATGGATCCTTATTTTCTATCTCAAATAAAAGAATATATTTCTCAGGCAGACATGTTAAAAGGCCTTGGATAAACCCAGTGTTAAATGCAGCAGGGAGGGAGTTGGTAATAGTCATAAGAACAGAAAATCACAGTTTTTCTTGGTCTATGCAAATACTCCAAGCCATCTGTATATTTAAAAATTATTCCTAACTGTGTCCTGCTGTCTCTTCAATCCAAACTGTAAACGCTTAGGGCTTGATTGAGCCAGGGGATACTTTGGCTTCTCTCAGCACAAAGGCCTTGGTAGCAGAAAACAAAGGAATCTCCTAAAAACAAAAAGGCCCACCCTGGAAGACATGTACCTTTCTAGGACACTGGAAAACAGGCTGGCAGCAGCCCGCTGAGACCAAGAACAATTCTAGTATGTAAGAAAACTAGTCTTATCTCCCAAATTATTAGCTTGTAAGCTCTTTGGGGGCAGGGACTGTCTTTTTCTTCTGTGTTTGTACAATGCCGGGCTGTGGTCCAAGCCTGGAGCTTCTAGGTGCTACTGCAGTACACATAAATAATAATTACATTCATAATAAATGCTGAAGAAAACTGGAGATTTCTTCCTACCCCCAGATCCCACCAGGAATGGGTTGAGACACATTCATAGAACCATAGAATATTACAGTTGGAAGAGACCTCAGGAGGTCATCTAATCCAATCCCCTGCTCCAGCGGCAGCATGGAGGATATTGATTATTAAATATTATTTGTCCTACAGAAGTGCCTATAGACCCTATCGGAGATGGAGGCCCCGTTGTACCAAGTGCTGTGCAAACATATGGTGAGAAATAGTCCTTGCCCCAAGAACTTACATCCTAAATAGACAAGACAGGCAAAGGACTGGAGAAAGGAAGGCCATAGATGGGAACTGAGGCCTAGAGAGATGAAGGTCCAAGGTCACACAGGGACCTGTGGCACAGCTGGGATCGAGCCCAGATCTCCTGAGCCCCAGTCTAGTGCTAGAACCACAGGGTCATCCCTTCCCTTTACCCCTGCTCCTTCTGTCCCTGTTCTTTGTCTATACAGAGGATTGAAGTCTCAGGGCAGTATACTTGGCACCTTTCCCCAACACTAAGTTCACCCATGTTGGCCATCTTTGTCCCTGTGTTTCTTTTTGCTTCAGGTAATGCACAGTTTTAGAATCATTCATGGAGATGGGGAGGATTCTTTCCCCTGCTCTCAACACGGGGACAGGAAGTTTTCAAATCAAAGAAAAACAGTGCTTCCTTTTTTAAAAGGTAAAAGTTTAGAAAAGGCAACTTTAAAAAAACCTCCAAGACAAACAAATTCATCAAATATTTCCAGCCAGCCGAGCCATGTCATACTGGAGATCTTGGCATCTTATCCCACAACTAAGTGTATAAACAGCCCACTGTCTCTGGGACTTTAATAATGCACTCACGCCAGCCATTCCCTTTTCTGATGGGGTAGCTGCCAATGGCCAAATGCCACCTTCACTTAAACCCATACCACAGCTACTCAACTTGAATGGAGTTGCATGACAGTAAGCGGGGGCAAAACTTAGCTCTTTGTCCACAAACACCCCCCCTCCCCCCGCTTTACGCAGTAATTTCCCCTTGTTACTGAAAAAAAGCCAACTTTCTAATGCTTGTCATCACCAGCCAAAACACAGCCATCCTCAGCTTTGGCTTGCAGCTAGCAGAGCCTTGAAAGGAAAACAAGAAATATGGGTTTGGTCTGAGAAAATTGGGTACAAGTTTAATATTTAAAAAGACAGAATCTCCGTCCACCCCCAGCAGCCCCAGTGCTCTCTCATATATTAGAACAGGGGTACCCGAATATTGTAAGACCGAGCACTGCAGTAACAGCATATTGGGAACTGAAGGGTTTCATCTGCATTCCAGAACTTAATAAAATCAGCCTGGGAATAAGGCGTACATTTTTAACAGTGAGGGTAATTAACCATTGGAACAATTTGCCAAGGGTTGTGGTGGATTCTCCATCACTGGCGATTGTTGAATCAAGATGGGACATTTTTCTGAAAGCTCTGCTCTAGTTCAAACAGGAATTAATTCAGGGAAATCCTATGGCCTGTGTTATACAAGAGGTAAGACTACATAATCACAGAGGACCCTCCTGGTTTGATGATCTATGAAAATGCCCTTGGGTTTGTATTGCATTTGATAGAGGAGCTGAGATGGATATATGGGCTGACCTCACCAGCGATAAAAACCTCTCTATACCCTGAAGCTACAGGGAGAGGTTGGTGGCTGGCCTTGCTTGATAGAATCACAGAAACGTAGGCCTGGAAGGGAGCCTGAGACATCATCTAGTCCATCCTCTTACACCGAAGCAGGACCAAGCAGACCTAGACCTTCCCTGACTCTGGACTTTGCCAGCTGCATTTGGCTCTTCGGTCCTGCTCCGGGCACACCTGGAGGATGCGGGAATAGGAACAGAATACAGGCCTTCTTGAAACATCTCATTTTCCCCAGCCAGATTCTGCCATCACTTCCCTCTGCTCAGCCCAACCCCGCGATCTGCCAGAGCGTGCTCTCTCTCTAACCAACTAAGGGTAGGTGTTGGCTAATTAATTAGGTCAGGCTCACTTTATAACCTGGCAAGCATTGGATACGATATTCCTGGCTCCTCTGCAGGACACGCTGATTTTCCATTGCTGGCAGATGGAATTCTGCTCTTAGGTTTAACAATCTCACAGGTGTGTGGCATGGACCAGCCAGGTTTCCTGTTATAGACTTCAGCCCTCAAATATCGGAACAGCAATAAGATATTTAGACACAACAAAAACAATCTGTGACAGAGTAATATTGAGGGGGTGGGGTATTTAATTTAAAAATCACAGTAATGAGATTTAGAGGGAAATCTCTCCTTATGTAACTCCAGTTCTAACTTATTACAATTATGTAATCCTGAATTAGAGCTAAAGAGATTCCAAGAGCTCTGAACCTTGGGAAAGTTTGGAACCAGATTTCACAGCTCACTCCTAACTCTATTAAGGGCCAAACTTAAATAATGTATCAGCTCTGAACACAATCTCTCTTTCTAACTTTGTGGAAGTTCAGATCTCAGCTTTGTAGCTTGGGACCCTATATTGCTGGGACACCAGCAGAGCTGACATAGAGTAAGATGAAGAGTGCTGCTCAGAGTGTCAGCAATGGTTCAGATAAAATACAGACAGGCCTGAATCAATCTTCACTCAGAGCTTGAACCAAAACATCTACAGGGGCTAAAACCTTCCCTTTGCTTTGTTGTTATGCACTGCTGCACTTCTTGTGTCAGTCCAGAAGTGAAAGTACTGAAATTCCACATCAAACACAGCTCCCGCTTTACCCCAGTAGAGAATTTGGCCTACAGCTTTTCCTTACATCTGATTTCTCTCCGTGCTAGAGACTTGAATCTGTAAAAGCGACCTGTGGAATTCTAGGTAAATGTCTCTTATTGACTCCAGAAGGATATGATCAAATGACAACTGAACCTTTGTTTAGCCAAGGGTCATCCCTGCCATGAGATCTGAAAGTCATGCTGGGTTCTTCCTCACTCCCACATCCTCATCAGTCGTGCATTTGGAACTTGGTTTATTCTGCTAATGGATATGTGCATCTCTAGTCAAATTCTGGACTACCTGATACCTAGCACAAGGCATTTAAAGTGGCTTAATGTATATAACTAACTTCTCTGTCTGTAAGAATTGCTTTTGAAAATCCATTCTGTGATTAAGATGTAAGAAGGAAAAATAAAATCTTAAACCACTGACCTCCGGCAGATTATTTCACATCTCAGGCTTGGAAATAGCCAATTTAAGCCAATTTTATTTTTTTTAATGTAGACTTTGTACAGTCCAGATCACGTCTTTTTGTTTTGTTTCTAGGTTATTACATTTTTCCAAAAACATACTTTATTATGGAAACACTGACAGACCCTTGACTGCAAATGCTTCTCTTTGGAAAAAATGCATTTTTTCCCCATTTTTTAAATGTTTTACTCAGTAAGCCATGCTTATCTATGCTATATTAAGAACTGGATATATTATCATCATTTCTTCTGAGAGACAGAGAGTTCCTAGTGGACTATAAGCAAAGCATGGGAGTAAAATTTCCTAAGTGACTTAGGAGCCTTTGTCCCATTTTAGTCACTTTTGAAAATGGGATTTAGCCACTTTGGAAAATTTTGTCCTCGCATTTTTGGTTCTGTCACTGCCTTAGGTCCTCATTCAGAAAAGCGTTTCTATTCAGGAAGAGTGCTTAAAATGCTTAAACTTTAAGCATATTTTAAGTCCCATTGTGGCCAATGGGATTTTGCTTTAATGTATAAAGATGGACTTAAACACATGCTTAAGTGCAGTCCTGCATCAAGGTCTGTCTGACTTTAGGCAAGTCACTAAGGGCTTGTCTACACAAAGAGACGTTGTGAATGGTAAATTGGGGTGTGCATCTACAGTGCTCTAGCCTGCCATATGCTCTGTGGCCATGTGGACCATGCTAGGGTGCACTGAATGTTCTGTATAGTAGGGAACGTTTAGTGCACAGTAGCAGGGTCCACATGTGGTGCTGTAGTGAAGAACCTTACTACCTCTACGGAAGGGTTTTTTCTGTTGCTGTAGTAAATCCATTCCCTCGAGAGGTGGCAGCTAGGTCAATGGAAGAATTCTTCTGTTGACCTAGCAGTTTCTAAGCTGGGGCTTAGATAAGTACTGATTATTACTGGGGAGGCAGGCCTAGACCTAAATCCCAGACCTGAGTATCCCTCAAACTTTGCAACATTATCCCCTCTCCAACCAGTGAGTAAGTTTGTACAATTTCTTGAGAACTGTGGGAGGCAGAATCAATGGCGTCAGTCCTTATGTCAAGATTCCACTGTGCCTGTTTGCACATGCATGTGCAGAGATTGCACACATAGCCTGCAGCTTTGAAGGTTGTTTCAGCTCTGTACTGTAACAACTCCCTGTTGTCATGATTAAAAATATATATATATAGCTGTGACTGATCTGGGACTGACAGGTATTTGACAAGCACCATCCCTCAATGCTGGAAATGGGATCTATTTTGGGCTTTCCTAAAGGGCTTGGAATTGGACCAAGCTAGTCATCACATACACTTTTTACTCCTCGTCGTCAAAATGTTTTCCTCGTTTTCTATTCCCTGAAACGTTGCAGCAGATTTCACACGGCAGGTGGAGAAATGCAAGGAATGGCTTATGTTAGACTCTATGCGCTCATATAAAGTTCTGCCTATCCTCAGAGGGAGTCTGCGGAGCTGCACCAATTTACACTAGCTAAGGATCTGGCCCTCTATTTCAATGATCACTGTATTTGGAAACACAAAACAGCACGTACACTGCTAGCCTGTCTCCCCGGGCTAGGAGGGAGTGGCACCGAGCCCAGAGTCTGGCTCAGGTTCCTTTTACTCAGGACTTCAGCTTTGTTTCTTCCACATAAAATTCATATAGCACATCAATCATCCTTTCCCCGCTAGCCTGGGGATTTCTGCAGGGGCCTATCTATTCCCTACAGGCCGGAGGGGGAGGGTGTTGTTCTGGGCCCTGCACCACTCTGGGGATGACCCTGCCTCACTGGATCACACTTTCTCATGCAGGGCCTAATTTACCATTGCCATGCACAAGTGCAAAGCTCTATCAAACCAGAATGGTGGCATTTTACCCCCCCCCCCTTTGCACTGGTGCAAATGACTAAATGCAATGGTAAATCCAGCTGTAAGTGCCTGCCCTAAGGAACACAATGGGAGTTTTACCATTGACTTCAACAGACTCTAATGACACATTATGGGCAGTAAACACCTTGATGTGCAAACATAACAGGAGAAAGATATAACAAGATCCAATGGCTGGAAGTTGAAGCCAGACAAATTCAAAATAAGACTCAAATTTGTAACAGTGCCAATAATTATCCATTGGAACAACCAACCAAGGGAAGTGGTGGAGGCTCCATCTTTTGATGTCTTCAGACCAGGATGCCTTTCTGGAAGATATGCTTTAGTCAAACAGGTGACTGGGATCCACAGAGGAGTAACCAGGTGAAATTCTATATTCTATGTTATATAGGAGGATGGACTAGATGATTGAATAGTCCCTTCTGGCCTTAAAAATCTACAAATCTATGACTTTTTTAACATGACGTAACAAATCAAATAAACAGAACTCCCTGCATCTCTGTGAGCTCCCAGGCAATCATGCTGAATATGTTTCCCAGAGGGCTGCCGAGGTTTGGCTGTGCTGCCAGCACCTCACTGGAAATTGGTTTGGCGTGGATTTTTCAGTATCACTTACAGCTCCTTCCTAGGAATGTCAAAATTTTCCACTCTTGCAAAGACTGAGTCTGAGTATATTAAAAAAAGAGGTTTTTTTTCTTTTGAATTAAGTATTTTAAGGCTAAGTTTGTTAGGGTTTCAGTTTTCTTTACAAGATCAGATAAAATCCAAAAGGAAGCATTGGTTACATTTTTTTCCTTGAAGAGTGAAAGAATAGAATCAATGCAAACAAAAACAAGGCAAATTAACCTAAACATATGCAGTTATAATAGCTAGGCAAAGGGCCCACAGGTTTTATGGATACAGCTGATATTTGTTGTTTATTTACATTTAGAAACACAATTCCTGCAAATTGTACAGGTCGTTAATTCATGTGTTTCATTGCAGTTACCTTCTTCTTCCCTGTTTGTCTGTTATATCCACTCAGTGCATCTAGTCTTTCATTAGGGTCAGATTGTCAACCCTGAGCACATACAGTGATGAGCAGTTACTTAATCCCACAAGTTACTTTAATGGAACTACTGGTGTGAGTAGTTGTTGATTGTTGGGAGTAAAGGATTCACAATCTGGCCTTTACTTTGCAAGCTCTTTGGGGGGAAGGACTGTTTCTTTTGTACAACCCCTAGCACAATGAGGACTTCTCATCCTGATTTGCATTTTACTGCCATACAAATATTAAATAATAGTAATTTGGAATGAGGTGTTCATGTGTTTGATTAAAGCCATCAGATGAAACATCCTGGTTACTTAAAACAAATGTTTTTATCAAACAGAGAGAATATTAGAGCTAGTGAATTGCACCTCAGTCCAGTGAAATGTTCCATACATGTTCCATATATACTCATATATATTTCACTAGGGCTATGTCTACACTGTGAGTTAGGGGTGTGATTCCCCTGCTCGTGCACACAGGCTCACACTAGCTCTCATCCAGTTGTCATGAATGTAAACAGTCGTGTGGCCACAGTAGCACTAGTAGTAGTAGTGGAGGCACAACTGAGCCATGCCAAGTACAAACCCACCTGAAAGCGGTAGGTATATACTCAGCATGGCTCAGCCAAGCCTACACGGTCACTGCTAGTGCCACTCTGGCTACACGACCATTTATGCTTGTGCTAGCTTGATAAGAGCTAGAGCGAGAATGTGTACACTAGCAGGGGAGTCACACCCACAGACATAGCTTTAGGACAGGGGTTCTCAAACTGGGGGTCAGAATCCTTCAGGGGGTCGCGAGGTTATTATATGGGGGGTTGCGAGCTGTCAGCCTCCACCCCAAACCCCGCTTGCCTCTGGCATTTATAATGGCGTTAAATATATTTAAAAGTTTATTTAATTTATTGGTGGGGGGGGTCGCACTCAGAGGCTTGCTGTGTGAAAGGGGTCGCCAGTAAAAAAAGTTTGAGACCCACTGCTTTAGGAGTCACTTCCAAAGTGATCTGGTCATTTAGGTGCCTAACTCCTGTTTAAATCACCTCCTGCTGAAATCAATAGGAGTAAGGTGTCCCAATATATTTGAGAATCTAAATCCTAAGTGGCTAAGCGCCAAATTTTCGGTGCCTAAAAATGGGGAAAGGTGCTGAGTAAGATTATCAAAAATGCCGACGCAAGTTAGACTCCTAACTCCCAATGGAATCAGTGGCAGTTAGGAGTCTATCTGCATCTTTAGGAGTTAAAATACCTTTGAAAATCTGGCCCCAAATCCCTGCTGAAAATGGGATTTAGGCTCCTAGACATTAAATGCTTTTGAAAACTTTAGCCTGGATCTAGTATTCTCATTGTTTGATAAAATGTTATATATCTAGAGAGATTGCAGGGCTGGGGGATAGATAGATAGATAGATAGATTTGTCTCTCTCTCTTCTCTATGAGTCTTTAGATGCTGGACACAGGAGGCAGACCCTAAACTGTTAAATTAGCTTAGTTCCACTGTCATCAGTGAAACTGCGCCAGTTTTCTCCAGCTGAGAACCTGGCCGAGGATTTCAGGCTTTGGGTGTTATAAAACTTTGTCAGGCAGGAGTGATGGTGCCGACAGACTCAGTTAGTGATCCGATGATGGCATTAATCAATGCATCAATGATTTAGGAGTCAGGGAGATTTTATGACGCCTTGTATATTTTAGGTAATTGGTTGCTAGGAGTGCAGGTTTACATGAGTGTCAGTTCTCCTCTTAGTAGCTGTTCATTTCTCTTCTTTGAGAAGGGTTGTAGCATTACCAATGAAATGTTAAGAACAGTTAATCCTTGGGTGTCGTGGGTTGGATTCTCTGAAAGATTCAGAGCTAATGCTCTGGATGATGGGTTTTGACAAAAGTGTTGGCGGTGTATATTCCAACAAAAGAAATGTATCTTTGATGAATGAGTCCCATAAGAAACAATGTAACACAGAGCAGTTACAGTAGCACATTTAATGTTGGGCTCTAGAAGCACCCAGGGAAATCTGGCTTGATAATACCTCTTTATACCACTGTGGCAGCATAGAGGGTCTTAAAATGGTATAAAGGGACATTAGCATATCTGAGGATTGGGCCCATCGATTGGCATTTTCTAAAGACCCTATGGGACTTAGGCACCCATTTCCCATTCAAAGCCAATGGGACTTGGGTGCCTAACTCCCATAGCTCCCTTTGAAAATCCCATATTAGTGGGTTGTGTCTGACTGACATTGCCCAATGGGGAGATAGTTTAAATTGGCACCATAGGACTGGTTACAGTTCAAATAGAGTGAGATGTGCCAGGCAATTTTGTTCAAACAGCACAGAACTCCACGGGAGAGAGAAAGAGAACGTCTTGTTGAAAGATAATTAGGGAATCATCCAAATGCCAATTGCAGATTTAAATCAAAGCATATTCCTTTCAGACCTCTGTAACTTATTGAGGGGAACTCCCATGAAGCTGGACCCATAACTTCCCTTGATGTCTTTGAAAATCTCCCCCCGAGAGAGAGAGAGAGATTGCTGGTCAAACAATGGAAAAGAAATTTCAGAAGAAAAAATATTCCTTTTTTAAAATCAAAATGTCTAATTTCTCAAAAAGATTAGATCAGCTCTGAGTTTTATATAAATTCCTTTCCATCCATTGATGGACTTTAGATAGTTTTGTATGAAACAACCTTCTTCCGAGAGTTATGGGGGAAATGACAGAGTCTATCTTGAAGATCTCCAAGCCATGAGAATGTGTTGTAAGAATTTGTTGCTATGTTGTAGAATCGTGTAAGAAAGAAGTGGTAAAGTCCATTACAGTATTCAGTCCCTTTATTTGCAGGTTTGTTCCTTAACAAGCTATTTTCCAGGGTTTTCTGCCATCTACATTTAAAATGTCCGAACCACCTCCTTTGGGAGACTACTCCACAGCTAATAATCTCACTGATATCATGATACACATATACATCTGATGAAGTGGGTTCTAGCCCACGAAAGCTTATGCCCAAATAAATTTGTTAGTCTCTAAGGTGCCACAAGGACTCCTCATTTTTTTTTTTTTTTTTTTTTTTTGCTGATACAGACTAACACAGCTACCACTGAAACCTGTCACTGATAGGAAAGTTTCTGAATATAAACATTCCTTTTGAAAGTTTATACCCATGGGCAACAGCCTCAGATATTCATTCCCCTCTCTGATGTTTACGCCCTTTACAAACTGGCAGTTGCGTCCCCCTGCTCAGAGGTCATTTTGCCATGTTATAATATGTTATTCCAATCTTTCATCATAAGCTCTTCCCCTCTCGTCCCTGGAGCCTGATCCAATGGTGAGTATTTCCATTGGCTTTAATGGGAGTTGGATGTTGGCCAGTTCTTTGGACAAATGCTTGCTAGAAAGAGAGCTAATGCTAATTGTTTGCTGGGGGTATGCTTACACTGTAGCTGGCAGAGAGCCTCCCAGCCCGGGGTAGACAGACACATGCTAGCATCAAAGGAGGTGATGCGCTAAAAATAGCAGTGTGGACATTTGAGGCTCCAGAAGAGCCTCAGGCTAGCTACCTGAGTTCAAACCCATGAGGCTGGGTAGGCTTGGATTCGGTAGCTAGCCCAAGCCTCCACCAGAGCACAATGTCCACACAGCTATTTTTAGCACACTAGGTCAAGCTAAACTAAAGCCAGTGTCTACCCACAGCTCTCTCCCAACTACAGTGTAGATATCTGTGAAACCCTAGATAATGCTTCTAATGTGACTGACTGGATCTTTATTTTTCAGTAATTAATGCTGGGCCTGCATCTATACGGCCTTAAATATGGGACTCAGGTGGGTGGAGGAAAATCTGAACCCAACTCCATGTTTACAAACAGTCCCAGTCTTCAGAACAGAACAAAGCTCCCTGCATCCAAACACTCCTGACCTTCAGACTGCTTGAAATCTGGATCTGAACTTCTGGCTAGAACCCGTCTCCAGCCAGAAGGATTGTTACTATGATTTCTTGAGCTATTGATAGAATTTCAAACTTTGCAGCTCACAAGTCACACTGGACTTGGAAATGAGACAGGTGCACCACACTCCATTTGCTGATTCTCCAGACTTGGGCAAACACATATATTTTAAAGAAGCATACATACATTCTGGTTCCTCAGAGGTTTCACATAGCATGGTGCCACGCACTTTCATCTTCTGAGTAGGAGGCCAGTCCCCAAACTTCAAGAAATATGGAAACACTGGTGTGGGCACCACTTTCTGAATGAAACCTCTATTTGCTTACTCATTTGCTCAACAAACCGCAGCTTCTGGTGAGCAATGGTTCTGAGAGTTAAAGCGTTTGCACAAGTGCCAAACACTGAGCTGTTGTTGTGATCCGGGTGGGAGATGAACAGACGGGAAGAATTTGTGGTACGTTCAGGACATCGTTCCAGATCTAGGGCAGTTTTTGCATGCTGTCTGCAAAGAGCTTCACTGACGTGCCATGGAGAAAAGATTTACTTCAGTCTTTACAGACGACCTATTCCCTTCCCTCCCCTCCAAGGTTTGTTTGCAAAGTGAGGAAAGAAGCTCTCTCTGCAATGTGCTGTCACCTCCTGCTGCAGCTTTCCAAATTTACTGGCTTTGGCGTGATTCTGCAAACACACATGTGCTCATCTTTCAAGCTTGAAGCCAGTCACAACTATTCATCAATTGCCTGAAGTTATGCACATATGTAAGCATTTGCAAGATTGGAGCCCTTGTTTTAGCTTTCTTTAAAGAGATCAGAATCTGAGAAATTATCCCGGTTACTATGTCTACAGCGGGTGCTATTTAAACACAGACAATAAATAAACCCCTCTCTTCTCCTAGGGTGACCAGATGTCCCGATTTTATAGGGACAATCCTGATATTTAGGGCTTTTTCTTATATAGGCTCCTATTACTCCCCACCCCATCCCAATTTTTCACACTTGCTGTCTCGTCACCCTATCTTCTCCAAAAGAAATTTTACAAACAATTTAAGAGACATTTACAACCAAATTTTCAAAGCAGGTCACTGAGTTTGAATGCCATGCTTGACACACCACATGCAAACTACATTTTCAGAGATGCTGGAATTGATCTGAATTGGGGGTGGGGTTGCTCAGCATTTTTGGAAAACAAGCTTATGGTTTCACAGGTTGGATACTCAAACTCAGAGGTACTGAAGATTAGCAGGTATTTTTGAAAAGGTGGCTGTCACCGGAAATACTGCCAGAACCAACAAAAGCTTTCAAATTGGAGGAAATTTTCTATGCACCCAGTGTAGGTGAAATGATCACCATTATGCAGCCTATTGCCTGGAAATAATTCCCACAAAAATATTAGGGGAAGTATCAGTGAAAAGGTTGCTACAGTGAGTTCTATCCATCTATGTCCCAATTAAGTGATGAAAGCTCCATACTTAGGATCAAATTTGGGTCACTTAGAACAGACAGAGATACAAAAATATACTGTACTATACACTTGTGCAGTGCCATATCTGTCTTTCCATCTATGAGTCTCTGAAATCTATACCGCTATACACACATTTATAGAATGAACAAGCAGATTTAAATAATTTGTGTTTACCTCTTGATATCTAGACATACCGAATCTGCTGATTTTTACCTTACTCTGAATGTGTTGGCTGAGTAGCCTCCCGATACAGAACATATGGAAAACCAGAAATTCAAAGGAAGAATTTTTTTTTAATTAGAATATTGAATCCTACAAATCTTGTGTTTTAAATGTTCTCATGCTTCTTGCATGAAGCATCATCCGACAGGGACTGCACTAAAGGAACAGCTCATTGCTTTTATCCTAAATGTTGCAAGCGAGAACAGTTATGGGGGGAAAGGATAGCTCAGTGGTTTGAGCATTGGCCTGCTAAACCCAGGGTTGTGAGTTCAATCCTTGAGGGGGCCACTTTGGCATCTAGGGCAAAATCAGTACTTGGTTCTGCTAGTGAAGGCAGGGGGCTGGACTCAATGACCTTTCAAGGGTCCCTTCCAGTTCTAGGAGATAAGATAACTCCATTAATTTTTTTTTTAGTATCCATCCCCTTCTTGGAAATGAATGAAATAATCAAGTTCTGCTCTCACAATTCATATGTGAGCTGCTCCATTGAAGTCAATGGGGCCAATATTCCTTTGGTGTAAATTGTCACACTGCTGTTGGAGCTAAGACAATTTACACCGAGTATCTGCCCCATGTTGCAGATGTCAAACAGCTGCATTTTGCTGTCTGTGTTGATCATATCCATATCTTGCTTCAAAAGGCAAAGCAGAAAAATTGTACATAGTTCTCTCTCTCTCTCTCTCACACACACACACTTTCATCATGGCAGCAAAGAGAACTTGAATTGAAATATCAAATCCAGCTGAAATAAAAGCCTCTCTCTCAAGGCATAAAGATGCCCTTGTCAATTGCAGAGAAATAAACCTTCATCTCAGCTCTGAAAACTGATGGGTTAATCGTGTAGACAATGCTGGTGTCTCTAGACAATCTTGTCGTTGTTGCGACAGGTGAAATGGTACAGGAGATATTTTCCCCCTAAGCCTGTGCATCAGTGTTCATGGATCACAACTGAATAGTCTTGGTATGTGGATATTACATATCTTGGCCTTCCATTAGCTCCACATAGAAACATGTTGCAATTTTGTTTGGCAGATTTGAAGGGGGCAGGCAAAGAGACCTGCCATAAAAGTCTTCAAGTCAAATCCTGCAGTCCTTTCTCAGCCAAGACTCCCCGGGAAATTTTGGCTGAATATTGACTGCAGGAATTGGTCCTTCGTATGAAATTTATGACAGTGCAGAGAGCCAGCATAAGGTGTAAGAGCAGGGCATAGGCTTTATGCTGGTCTCTCTGAACAGTGATGAAGTGAAGAAAGCCAGATGTAAACACATCATTGCATGAAGAACGAAGTTTTAAATGGCATCAATATGGGTGTCGATTACTGATGCTTAGAGATCCAGGGCCAGACCCCAAAAGATTCTGAATATCTTTTGCTAGGTGCTAAGGGTCTCAACTCCCACAGGTTTCAATGGTAACCTAAGGTGCTTAGAATCACGCAGGAGGCACTCAGCTCCTGGTAGGGTTGTGCCCTATAACTGTGACCTTACCTTAATAAAACAGCTTATTTCAAAACAACAGTATATAACAGAACCCCCTTTTCACTAGCTTAAGCCCACACAGGTCAGTCAAAAGGCTTGACCAAACTTATGAATCTCACATGCTATGTACATGGATCCCAATCCTATACATTCTATTCAATCAGAACTCCCACCTTCTCATGAGATTCCCAATATTTTCTGTTTTCATGAGCACAAAGTAAATTCCTCCCAAATCTTCTTTATCCTTACTACCATGAGGCCTCCCTTCCCAATGGTCTCACTTTAGCAGAATTAAAACCCCCTTCAAGACAACGGTGTTATTAACTGTAAGAAGTTGCTTTCCTTTGCTCCGGCTGCTGCAAGAGGCTTATGAGAACAAGTGACTCAAGCATTGCTAGCAAAGGAGGATGTGGGGTCAGTGCCGGCTCTGCACTTGTGCAGAGTTCCCCAAACTTCTGGGGGGATATCGATTTATAGACAAAGTGTCTGATTGTCACTGCCTTGCAACTTCTGCCATCATTTACATCTATGCAAAGTGGGTTTAAACAGCTACCACTGGTGTGAGTGGACTTGTCTGATTAGCTGGTGCAATTTGCACTCACCGTGCAAGGAGCAAAGCAGTGGAGAGCCAGGCCCTGACACCTCTGCTATATCACAAAACCACTTCCTCGTCTCCCATACATGCTCTATCTCAGATAGAGCACAAGCTGCTTGCTCCAAACCCATGTTAAGGTGCACACCACATGGGGAATGGTAGTGCATGAGGGCCATGCATATGAGCTCACCACTAAGGCAGAGAGGTGGCTCCTTAGCATACCACTCACCCAAGCCTCAAGCACCAGTACAAGCACAGCTTATATGTGGTTTAGAACCCTTTTGCTACTGAAAAATTTTATGCACAAAAGTTGAAACTTACACAGTGTGTGCTGGAGATGATGACAGAGCTTGAGATGAAACTGAGGCCGTCATTCATGCTGACCTGAAGAGCTGCCTCCCTGCAAAAAAAAACCCAGGACAGCCATCTGCCATGCTGCATCAGACACGTGCCCCCCTTGAATCTGGGATCCTGATATCAGGATCTGGCCAGTACCTGATGTTTCAAACATAGGCTAATTCCCCCCATCCTCACTGCCCCATACCGCTATATTGTAATGCACTCAGCCAACTGTGCAATGTATTATATGGAGAAAAAATTGACAACGCTGAGAAAAGAAGGGAGCAAAATATCACTTCTTCATTCTCTTAGTCCTAGGCCCAACCTAGCCTTAGCACAATTTAGAGCAGCTTCAGAGTTGATCTATATTTTCCTTAACTGGCTGTATTATCTGGTATCTCTACTATCTGCTTCCAGGTTTGCTAGATCCTACCTGCTACTGACAAGTCTGCCTTGTGCTCCTTAATCTCAATAGTCATTAAATGTCTGTACCTTTGGTTAACAATTGTCTGTTCTGTTTATTAGGATCAGAACATACATACAAACTCCCTCTCCAGCATAACAACAGGGTATTCCCCACTCCCATATAAAGAACTGTTTTCCCTCTACTAACTGACACGGGATTAAAAATTACATCATCTTCCTCGAGCTCTGTACTTTCTATTCCAATTGGGAATAAAAAAAAACACTTGACCCTCTCAGTTCATCGGTTGAGAGGAAGTCACAAAAATATGTCAAGCACTGCGGAGTACAGAGCGCAAAGCCCAAAACAAGGGACATGAGAGCTGGGGACAAAGCATTCTCTAGTGAATGGTTCCTGCTATGGAATGAATTTCCAGAGGAGATTAGACTAAGCTAGAATCTGCCTGTCTTTAGGGAAAGTTGCAAAAAACTCTCTTACTACCATATCGCATTTCCACCATAACCAGAATGACATTTACATCATCAGCCCCACTCTGCTTGCTTCCCACACAAAATGAAAAACAGAAATGCCTTCCTCAAGCAGAATTCCTATAACCCAAAAGGAAGAGGAAGGAATGACTCCATGAACTCTACTAGGGACCTCGCTATTGCCAATCCAATGCATGTGAAAAGAGATGAGATACCTTGGTGATGGACAGCAGTACAAAATCTTTGGATACAGTTAGGAATGCACCTGCCTGCCTTATCGTTATGGTGATGTTACTATGGGAGAGGCAGTGGGAAGAGGCAATGGGACACAAACAAGCAACACACATTTAAAAAAAAAAATTGTATGAGCTCTTAAACCTATTAACAGGCCAGATTCACAGAGTCTGCAGGTGATGACTGATTTCACGCAGCTCCAGCTCCAGGGCTTCACGGTAGTATAACATTTAGTATAACATTGTGCAGAAGAACTGAGCAGATGCAGTGACTGCTATCCAATAACAAAATGGTCTCTTAAAACCGAGGAATGATGATGCACTGCAGAACTTCTAGAGCTGTGCAGTATGGGCAGTCAGAGACAAACTAATTCAGCATTGTCTCCCATGCTTTGAGCCAATCATGCCATCCTTTTTCACATAAGTCAACGGTAACTGACTTATGTGTCAATGCCCATTCAAATCAGTTGACTTGAATGGCTCTGGATCTGGATTTCTAAGTGAGAAAGGGCAGCAGGACTGGGCCACTTCTGTCTGATGACCAGTTCTCCCCCTTTTTAACTGTCTCCCAACTCCCAAAGATCAGCAGATTTTCACAAAATCCCGTTGTTTGGATCATATCTTGAGTCACAGGAGCACTGGAGGCTCAATACCCCACTGTCTAGCTTTACACTATTGAAATAATTTCAGAGAGAGCTTCTAAGGCTACTGTTTTACAATTAAGTTAAGATCTAGTCAGTCCTGACATGTCCATACATGACCAACAGACTGTGGTTCAGTTTTCCTGTGTGGAATTTGTGGGATAGGAAGTAACTGTGGCCCAGTTTAATAGTGAATACGGGGATATATGTTAGTTAAAAGCAGGCAAATCAATTATTCTTCCTCAGGCAATAAATGGGATCAGTCAATTTCAAATGCTGGTGGATATCTCTAAGAACTTACATGCCAACTTCTCGTAATACAGGTGCTGGGCAGAGCAAATAGGTATCTTCTACCACGAAAGGTTTCTCATCTGGAGAAAGAAAGAGAGAAAGTGGTCTGATGTGTGAGGAGATTGGTAACGCACCATTTATAAATTAGGATTACCATAAAATTTACAACATCTTAATTCTCTCTCATGGTATATAAATAGGCTTTGAAGGATTCGATTTTTAATCTGTAAACATCAGTACATGTCTGTTTTGCTGTACATATACAAACTGCTGAGGAAATATTTCCACTGATAATAGCTGAAATGTAGAGTTAAACAAAGTGAGAAATATGGTGCTTGAGAACTTAGAGTTTAATGTAAAGATATTTATTTTGTATAGTTTGACATGTGATGTTGACAATTTGTGTTTTAATGGTTATCAAACCTTAATTGTTTTTAATATCAGCATCAAACTGTCATTAAATAATTATTGGTTGACCCTCCCCCAGGTGACAACCCCATTAATTTTCCACTGTGAAAATTTAAGTTGATAAAAATAGGGAAAATATTGCTTAAAGTCCATAGTCTTGTGCAACTGTGAAAATTTAAATAGATACAAATAAAAGGAAAATTAAAAATAGATGTCTCTCAAAATTATTTAAAAAAAATCAAATTCTGCCAAACCTATATATAAACACATGGAGTGGGGGTGGAAATCTAGTGGTCAGACTGCATTGAAAACTCCTGGATTCTATCTCTGGCTCTCCACTGACTCGGTGCGATGACCTTAAGCAAATCCATTTTAACCTCTCTGTGCCTCAGTTTACCCACCTGTGTAATAGGGATAATAATACTTACCTGCCTCTGGGGTGTTGTGAGGCTCAATTAATTAAGAGGAGTCCCATGCATGCATGCCTAGGTGCGTTTAATATACTGCTCTCTCTGCTATTGCACTATGCAGTTACTAGAACCGGGTGAAATTTTCAACAAAAAATGCAGATTTGCCAAAACACACATTTCACCAATTTGTGTCAGTTTTCCTGAACTGTTCATTTTGACAAACAAACCAAATAAATTCAGAAAAAGTTGACATTTTCAAAACAAAATATTTCAATTTTTCTCTGTTTGAAATGACTTTTTCTTTCAAAATTCCCTTCAATTGTATTAAAAAAAATGTGAATGTGTTAAAAATGCTCAAACTTGAAATGAAACGTTTCATTTTGGATCAAACAAAACATTTTGTTCAAAACAATTTTTTTTTATTTTATGATTTACTGAAAAATTTGTTATTCTCAAGCTGTAGAGGATGCTGTCCATCAAGGATTGTAGGCTTCTGAACTGCCCCATAATTAGAGACGTGCAAACCTCAGAGGTGATTATGCCAACCTCTTTGGCTTAGAAAATCTCACCAAAAGTAGGCTCAAAACCTTGAGATTCCAGGTGTTTCCTTGGTTTTAGCTGGACTGGAAATACTGCAAGTGTAGCTTTTTATGAATTAATGTGCTGGTTCTGCTTCCAAATCAGGATGGGTAGAGGTTGTAAGGGAATTTAGATTGGGATTTTCAAAGGAGCCTTATGGGAATTAGGCATCCAACTCCCATCGACACTCCTAACTCCCTTAGAACTCTTTGGAAATGGTAATCTAAATTTTTGACTTTTCAACCCTCAGAAAGGATTAAGGATTTGAGCAGGGGATTGGATTAGATGACCTCCTGAGGTCTCTTCCAATCCGAATATTCTATGACGCTATGATTCTAAGGTTTGAATGAGGTTCAGGTAATCTGTTTCACCTGAACTGATTTCCTGGCTCAAGAGAAAAAACAGTCAGTGTGTGCACGCATCTGTCTAGGCATTCATAACATGCTCATCACTGTAATATCTCTAGTATAACCATTAAAGCCTAGCACTGGAAGTAGGGAGATCTGGCTTCTACCAGATCTGGTAGTTCCTGATTCTACCAATAAGTAACTGCGACCCATATCGTAGCAAAGCAGCTATGCAGATGAATAACTTCAAGCACATGAATAGTTCCATTGAGATCAATGGAACAGCTTACATGCATAAAGTTACCCACATGCTTAAACATTTTTCTGGTTTGGGACCTGTCTGACCTTGGGCAAATTATATAAATGCTCTGTGCCTCAGTTTCCCTAGCTGTATAATGATAATTATCTTTATCTTTATTGGGGACTTGATTCAGGTTAGTAAAGTGCTTGGAGATCCTCAAGTAGAAAGCAAAACAGAAGTGCTGTGTACTAAAGGTATCCTTTTACATAGCTTAAAAAGGGTTCATTAATACTATATTGAGTGAGTCCCAGCATCACAATAGGTTGCTTATCACTAGAAGTGGCCAAAAAAGGAAATTTCCGTTTCATGGGAAATTTCATTCAACCTGACACTATAGCCTGAACCCTACATGACTGAATGCTACTCTCATTGCTAGAACACAAAAATTGTCTTCACAGCCCAGGACTGGACAATATGGGCTAGATTCTCTCCCCCTGTTCTGGCCACTTTGCCCTGCCTGATAGAATCTGGCCCTAAATGGCTAGCTGAGAATCCCGCAGTGCAGGGAAGCTCCCAACTCATATAAATTGACAAAGACAGTTCTTATGCCAACTCCCCTATCCTGGCATAGAGGGGACATGATGAGAAAGGGAAGGGGTGGATCTCAGCAAGAGAGAGAATCTGGACCTCTCTTTCTCTCTCCCTCTCTCCCTCTTTATATAGCTGGTTGCTTCTCAATCATGGCAATTGGTCACTCAAAATTTACAACAAACTGGCCAACACCTGGGGGTCAAATTTTAAGAAATGGCCAGCATCCAACAACTCCTATTAATAATACCTAGCACTTTTCATCAGTAGATCTCAACGCATACTACAAAGAAGGTCAGTATAATTATCCCCATCTTACATATGGGAAAACTGAGGCACCGAGCGGGCCAGAGACTTATCCAAGGTCACTCAGCAGGGCTGGGAACTGAATCCAGGGCTCCTGAGTCCCAGTCTAGTGCTTTATCCTCTAGGCCACATCACCTCTCGCTAAGAGCAACAGCAGCTGGTAGGTATGGAATATCCCTAAAAAAAAATGGTTAGGATCCTAAGTAGGAGTTGAGCTCTTTTGCAAATCTGGCCCTCGTGTTTTTAGGGAATCTTGAGCAAGTTGGAATTCCGAATTGTCTATCAGTATTTGTTAGTTGTATGACCAGAGCTCCTAGGAACCCTAGTCATGGACTAGGACCCCCTGCTCTTTTCGCCCATCATGCTAGGTGCTGTACAAAATACAGAACCAAAAGATGGTCCCTGCCCCAAAGAGCATCAGAAAGAGGCAAACTTTGAAGCTGAACAGAGTGCTGCGAACGTCCAGGAGAGATTTTCTTCAGCAGCTTCTGACCTCATTTAAACTTTCATTGGTCACAATGCAACTGTTTCCCCCACTGCAGGCCAACCCACAGCAATAGCAGAGCCCTCTGTGAAACCATGGCCCTCTCCTCAGTGGTTAGCTCAGCAGGGCTCACTGGGAAATGAGGCAGTACAGCATATTTTGCTGCAACCCCATGAAGTTCTGAGGGGGTGAGGCAGATACTGATCACAGGGTTTTTATGGCCCTGCAGCTAGCAACATAAAACCCTCTAGGGGCTGGAAGCAAATAATAGCAGAAGAGAATTCTCTCCCTGACATTTCTATGGCAGCTTTTCTTATTGAAGATAAATATATATTATTCTGCAGTATTGTTCCATGGGTACCCTCCCAGTGCATATGACATCCTCATGTGTTTTCCTGATATGGCAGCATTTTGAAAGAGGATTTTCCAAAGCCGGTTGGGAAATGTTTATTTTTATTCCCATGGACAATTTCAACAATAATGAGGAAAAAAGTTAGTTTTCACGAAATTTTTCTTAAGAAGTTTTCATGTTTTCATTTAAAAAAGCAGGGAGAGGGGTTGGGAGGCTTTCTGCAACAACAACAAAAAGTTTTAGAGGTTTTGGGGAGGTTTTTTGACCAAAAAACTCAAAAATGTTGCCAAAATTGGACATTTCCCACACATTTCCATTTTTGTCAAAAATAAGTTGTGAAAGAAAAATTTCGATGAGCGCCATTATTTTCAGTGATGGGTCAGGTCTTGGCATCTGGATTTTGTGCACACAGCTCAGCGGATGAGAGTTGGTTTTAAGTCACTGTTACTCTCCCCTGAACCTGTGCCCACCAGGTGCTAATTTGGTACCACACTTACTCTGCCCATAGCCCCAAGGGGATTGCCAGGGTACAGGGAGATACACTGACAACCTTCTTGGTTTGGGAGAATGTGGGGGTGGGTTGGAAGGAGGTTGGCAAAGAGGCTGGCTTTACAGCATCAGAGGATTTCCCAACACTAGCTACAGACCCTTTAAGCCATGTGTAAGCCAAGTGGAGATCAGAGTTGGACTGCAGGCAGTATACAATCTATAGGTGACCTTTCGCATCCACCTCACACAGGCGTAACCGGGACCCACAAGGTGCAAGACAGAGGAGAATCAGGCCCTGGGACCATAAACACCCTGAGGAGCCTGATTCTATTCTCACTTATACCAGTGTAAATCAGGAGTAACTCTAGGGAAGTTAATGAATCATATCAATGCATGTGACAGCAGAATGAGGTCTCATGTCAGTCAGATGGGCCATTTTCTTCTTCTAAAACATCAAGGTAAAAGGCAAAGAACATGCACTCTCCAGCATTTAAAGCACTAAAAGCTGCTTTCGTTTTGCAAGACCTTTTGCTGAGAATATTTCACAAGCATTTTGTTTCTCTCCTTTCCTCCCCACTCCATTTCTTCTCCCGAAATTAAATCTACTCTCCTCTAGAAAGTTTATCGGTCTTCTAGTCCCCAGGGCCTACCCTAGCTCATAGCTGGCAAGTTTAGCTATGGGGAGGGATTGTTTTGTTTGGAGAATGTTTTTGTTTCACCACAGAAATGAGTAACTTTAACTCCCCCCCCCCCCCCAAACAAAAGAAGATCCTTTTGGTTTGCATAACTCCAGCCATCTGACTCCTTCCTGGAAAACTGCATTGTGAAACAAAACAAAAATGCCTTTCATCTGCTATTCAGTTTGTCTGTGCAGGATGCATTTGAAACGATGCTGCTCCTCTTTGCAGGCTGCAGAAAAATGGGCTGCATTCCTCTGCAGGGAAAGATGGGCCAAAACATTAACAATCTTTAGACTTTGTGGCTTGGACCTGTCTCAGTTCACAAGATACATAGACGAACCGTTGATGGTAGAGTAATCAGGTACTCAGGACATTAGATGGGAGACAAAAGACTTGAATTTTATGCCTGGCTCTGTCACGGACCAGCTGTGGGTCCCTGGGAAAGTCACTTCACCTCTCTGAGCCTCCATTTCATTGATTTAGAATAGATCGTAAGCTCTTTAAGGTCAGGAGCTTTCTCTTAATACAGTCCTGCCTAAAGGCCCCATTGTGCTAGATGCGTTATCCACATATAATAATACAGATTTCCTGACCTTACAAGCTTACAAATCTAAACAGGAATCAGTGCAATAGTTCACAATGTCCTTGTTGGCAGTCTCAGTAGAGAAGACAAGGTGCAATGGGTATATGGACACTAACCAACCGTTTAACTGAGGGGTACATTTCCAGGGCAGTGTGTGTATGGGAAGCTTTCTTGCTGCAGCTCATGCAAATCTATTCTCTGCATAGAGGCCCTCATGCAATAAGGAACCTTCCATCAGCACTTAAACTTATGCAATCTACTCATTAACCTTTAATTCGCTCTTCTCTGGCTCAAAGAATATTTACAGCCTGTAAAACCAACTGATCCTCACTTGAAGACCATTTCTTTCTGCTTCTGACCTTGGCGAGCTTCTGCCAATTGCCTTCCACTGAGCCAGCCCTCTTTTCAATCTGTAACCTTAGGGTGAAAAAAATTCCAGACACATGCTGGATTTCACAGGAAGCTCAGAATGGATGTTTTGATGGAACATAAAGGAGCAAAATGACCCAAGCAGAGCCACCAAAAGAAGGTAGAACTACTTTCATATAACCATGCAGTGCAGAAGCAGGCCAGCTTTGGGCTAGAAGCTAACTCTGTAGAGACAATTGGAGGACAGACTGAATGGGGACTGCATGAAGGCTAAGACAAGGATTTTAAAAACTAACCATGCGTCTGACGAAGTGGGTATTCACCCACGAAAGCTTATGCTCCAATACCTCTGTTAGTCTTAAAGGTGCCACAGGACTCTCTGTTGCTTTTTACAGATCCAGCCTAACACGCCTACCCCTCTGATACTTGTAACCAGTGATTGTTACTGTTTATTATTTGCATTGCTGTGGCATCTAGGAGCCCTGGTCATGGATCTGGGTCCCATTGTGCTAGGTGCTGTACAAACACGGAACAGAAAAAAAACAACCCCTCCCTCAAAGAGCGTATACAACTCTCAAATGATTTGGGGTGCCTCTCTTTCTGAGAAAGACACAATGCAAAGGGGCCCGAAAGCTCACCACTTTCTGAAAATCGTTTCTCTTTACTATGTCTCAACTCCCTACTAATCACGTCTTTTCATCTTGGCCTTAGTGCTTGAGTCTTCATTTATTTCACTTGCCTAAAGTGTATCTTCCCAAGGATCATCCAGCCTTGATGTGACCCACTGTTTCCTTGTTTGATAATTGGATTGTTTGTGGGGCAGGGATCATCTATTGTATAGTGCCATAATTCAAATTCTAATAATAGTCACTGCAGTGACTCCTGAAGCAACAGGCTCCCCCCAGGAACATCTGTTCTGTGCTGCATCCTAGATGCTTCTTCAGGAAGTGTTTAAGACTAGCCTATCTTGAGCCTTTTAACTCTTCAGCTATTCCTTCGACACCAGGCAGAGATTAAAAAGAAAAAAAAGGGAGGTCAAGAAAATACCTAGGAAATCTTCATGCCATCTACTGAACAGTGATCTTTGTTTATCCTAGCTGATTTTTTTCCCCTCCCACTCTACTGCTTAGGGTTGCCGTCCAAGAAAAAATCCTTTTTTTGACTTGAAACCCGTTTGTGGGGAGGTAGGAATGCAGAAAGAGAGACACTGTTGTGTTCTCAGAGCTAGAGAAATTGCCTATTAAAAGACCCCATCAGTAAGAAATGAATATTTTGCTAATGCTATAATGAAAGCCATGCTGAAATCATGCTATAATTTCCCTGCTTTGTATAGGGAGCCACGCTTTCTGAAACCCAAGGCCATTGCGAGGCAATTTAGGGAATGTTTGGAGGGGGAATGGGTAAAGTATAGAGCTGTGATGTCACATTCTGCATGATTTGTAGCTAGAGTGAAAGGATCTGGATGGAATCTGTTTTCTCCGATCGGTTCATCTGTCATGCTTGGGATTTTATTTTAAATGACAACACATGCTTTAAAAAGGCTGTTAATGAAACTTGGCAGGCATTGTATTACCACTGGGCGAATTTGCTTTCACTAATAGCTGATGGCTCAGAAGGGTAGCGCATGCTCTAAATAAGTGTCATTCCGTAGAAGAAAGCTTTAAGAACTCCAGAATGCTACATTTCCATCATGGTCCTGTAGAGCTGTATCACAGCATCTCCATATCTACTGTTGTTATTATTAACAGACACTGCACAAACACAGACCGTGAGACAGTCCCTGCCCTACAGAGCTTACATAGACAAACAGAGAGAGAGGAACTGAATTGCCCAAAGTCACACAGCAGACCAGTGGCCAAGCCCAGGCCTTCTAATTCCCTGGCCGGTACTCTATCCACAGCCTGTTCTGATGTGGTGCATTACTCCAAGCTAAATACCATAACTTCATGCACGCGTAATCTGTCCTGGGAAAGGCAGCTGCATTTCCTATAGCATTGTTCATACAACCTGGATCCCATTACATTGTATGGCGTTTGCTCATACCGTTATAGAGTTCAACACTGCCATGACAGAGAGAGAGGACAATTAAGAGGCTTAGGCAGGGGAAGAGAGACACGTATTCAGTAAAGGCTTAAAGCGAGATGGTGAGTCAACCAGGCAGACACAAATTAGAAAACAGGAGCTGTGGAGCAAAAGGCTCCTGCGCTAATGGTGGCCAGGCCGCATGGAGCTGTGGAGAGTAAGTCAGTGTGAGGCAGCCAGAGGAAGAGGGAAGACAGGAAGTCCGTGGAAGGTAAAAATAAGAAAGTCAGGAGGAATTGCATGGGGAATTGGTGGATATGCTGGTCCGTGCAGTTTGGACCATAAACCTCACTCCCTGCTGGTATCCAGCACATACATATGTGGTCCTGTTCCTGTTGTTTCTCGCCTCTCTTCAGACGCCAATTGCACTCATGGAAACAGGATGTCATGTCTCTACCCTGAGATATTTTCTCCTGCCTTGTTACCGGTGCCACGCCATGGCTAGCTCACTCTGCTGCATTAAGGTAAGGAGCCATTCGGTCCTGCGTACCAAGTGCTTGCCTAATCATCAGAAGACATAGGTTCTACCGCTGGCTCTGCTACTAACCAGCTGTGTGACCTTAGGCAAGTCATTTCACCTCTATTTTCCCTCACACTCTTTGTCTGGCTAGTCAGCTTGTAAACTCTTTGGTGCAGGGACTGTCTCTTGTTATGTGCATGTACAATGCCCTGAACAAGGAGTCCATTATTTTGTTTGGGACATCCACGTGATCCTGGAGCTTAAGAATGGATGAGAGTCTTTTAGCAACATAAGTGATTCAGGTAGATTGTAATTAGAATCTCTCTGGATAAATCCATTTGAGCCTGTACAATTCATAGATTCATAGATTCTAGGACTGGAAGGGACCTCAAGAGGTCATCGAGTCCAGTCCCCTGTCCTCATGGCAGAACCAAATACTGTCTAGACCATCCCTGATAGACATTTATCCAACCTACTCTTAAATATCTCCAGAGATGGAGATTCCACAAGCTCCCTAGGCAATTTATTCCATGTTTAACCACCCTGACAGTTAGGAACTTTTTCCTAATGTCCAACCTAAACCTCTCTTGCTGCAGTTTAAGCCCATTGCTTCTTGTTCTATCCTTAGAGGCTAAGATGAACAAGTTTTCTCCCTCCTCCTTATGACACCCTTTTAGTGAAAAGTGTTTCTAAGAGTTCCTGCCATCTGCAGAAAAATCCTGCTGGTGGATGTATACCTGATCACAGGCCAGCTCAGCCGGTCACTCACAACTTTAGCAGTCACAGCTTTTTCTCTCTCTTTTTATTTTTCATCTTGTAACTATGAACATTACAAGTTGATTCTCTCACCTCTCCTCACCATCATCCCTCGCCAATAAGTAACGGGCTTAATCTGCAGCAAAGAAGATTTAGGTTAGATCTTAGGAAAACCTTTCTAGCTCTAAGGGTGGTTAAGCTCTGGAACAGGCTTCCAAGGGAGGTGGTGGAATCTCCATAATTGGAGGTTTTTAAAAACAGGTTGGACAAACTCCTGTCAGGGATGGTCTAGCCTTACTTGGTCCTGCCTCGGAACAGGGGGGCTGGATTTGATGACCTCTCAAGGTCCCTTCCAGCCCTGTATTTCTATGATTCTGTGTATAATCCCAGTAAAATATATACTGAAAATCTATTAGCTCCATGGCTTTAATGACCTCAGTGAGCCTTGTCCATCTTGTTTTGGGTCTCATTTCAGCTGATCTAAAGTTTTAGGAACTGCTGGCTTCATCTTATCTTTAAAATAAGCGTCTTGCCTGATATAATCAGATGCTGAGAGGTTTCAAACAAACAAAACAGCTGAGCTATCCAGCCCCCCATGTGGTTCCCATTAATCCCTAACTGAGTTAACTCATATATTAAACCTGTTACAGCCAAGTATCACAAAAACACATCAAGAATGCAGGCTGGGCCTGCAGTGCTGTATTAAAAATAACAACCGGCCAAATCCTCTCTGGGTACAAGTCAGCGCAGCTCAAAGCTACAATAGCTGTACCAATATTACACTGGTAGAGAATTTGGCCCAAGATTGGCCCAAGAACCCCAGACAGAATTTGTTGAGTTCCAGTACAAGGAGGTGGCTCGCTCACAGGTCTTAGCTTTTCTCCTTGGCTTGGCAGTGGAGTGAGCGACCTTTCACCTCTAGGTTACCAAATCAAATTGAGACCAGGGCTGTGAGAAACTAGTTGACGGGTCTCAGTCCAGTTCCTAGTATCTGCCTCAAAATAATCAGCTGCAAATAGCACAAGGTGCCAAGGACTACCTAGGAGAGACTGAGCTACTCCCTTTGCCCCCAGTGGACTTCTCTTCAGATCAGGGTTGATGCATATTGGCTGGGAGGGGACAACTTCTATGGTCACTATACCTGGTCTCTGGGTAATAGAGGACTTTGGCTTCACATTACAGGGGCACTGGAAGGAGATGCTAGATGTGTAGGCCCCTGAGTTCCATCTCCACCCTCTGACAAACAGAGGCTAGGAACACCAGATAGATAGATGCAGCAAGTAAACAAAAGTGGTGGAAGAAATCCTCTTCAACTCATCTAAGTACCAGGTCACAGTGTTTGGGAGTGAGATTCCATTCACTTCAACTGGTTCCTCCTCTTGGCAAGCTAGAATTTTATCTCTCTGTGAGCAGAATGCACTGAATAGCATAAAGCTGACTGACGACATTACAGTTTCATAAAAGATGTTTGGATGTTTCCTAGAATGCCTGGCCTCAGAGCTAGCCAAGGCCAAGGCAGCCAATTATGGAGGCGAGGCAGGTTAAAATACAGATTGTGTGTCACAGTTAACATCGCAGGGTGATAGATCTCACAGCTGTTGTGAGACAGTGCTGATGGTATTCTCTAGTCTGCTCCGGAGGAAAACGGGGATAAATTACTGGAGTCTTCACAGAGACTTGGGAGAAGAAGAATGGTCTAGCAGTTAGGTTGCCAGTCTGGGACTCTAGGAAGCTAGGTTCTAGTCCCAGTTCTCCCAGTGACCTTGGGCAAATCACTTTGTCTCTCAATTCCCTATCTGAAAAATGGGGATAATAGCACTGCTGTGCCTTACAGGGGTGTTGTGAGGATAAATATCACCCCAGGGGCTCTTTACAGTAATAAGAACCATGCAAATATGGCTCACAGAGAGATAGCTATGTAGGTAGACAGATGGGAAATCTCCTAGGAATGGAAAAAGTGTTTCAGAAAACCTGAACACTAACTTCAAAAGGGATGCACCAGAGACCACTGGCTAGGATAACAGCCTGGGAGTTAGCACATGCAGTTTCTTTTCCTAGATTTGCCACTGACTCATTTGGGGCAGGTCATGGCCCCCTCTGTGCCTCAGGTTCCCCATCTCTAAAATGGGGGTAGTGAAACTTATCTGTCTCTAGGAGGTGTTTTGATCATTTTGGATGAAAAATGCTAATTATCTTCAATATTTCAAAAAAAGAATTAAAGTTCAAACATTAAGATAAGGACCATATTTCCAATTGCCCTGGAGTGCAAATTCAGAGTTCTCATTATGAGTCCCAGCTCTTGAAGCAGAAGGTGGTTTCAAAACAGCAACTTACAAACTCAGGGCAAAAATTAAAAAAAAAAAAAACAAAAAAAAAACTGAAATTCCTTCAACCATCACTCTAGTCAGGGAAAAAGAGCAGCAAGGAACATATATGGAAACACTCTTCTCTCGATTTACTGAATCTTCCTCAATAGTCACTTAGTGGAGCCACGTTCTCATAGCTCTCCCCAGCTGCTCCTTGTTCTTATGGAAACTAGCAAAGCAGACTCACTGGACTGCTGCCATTGTGGAAACTAGATGGAGTGGAACTGGTACTGCTATTGTTAACTAGGGATAGATGAAATGGCTCATATAAAATAGACAGCAGCTGGACTTTCAGTTTTGACACTTAAAAGTTTTCTTCATCCCCCTCCACACACACACACACACACACACACACACATCTGCCCATTGTTATTCTGGATTTTCTTGATTCTGGCCATCACACTTACTGACTAAAGATGGGATCAAGCCATAAAACTTGGAATTGGACACAGGGTATAAACACCCCAAACTCTCGGGGCAGGGTTTGGATTCCTAGTTATGGTTCAGACCTAGCACTGTTAAGTGTTCAGAATCTATAACACAACAAGGATTTTGTCCCCTCAGCCATCGGAAGAGAGGGAAGAACAAGATTACAAAACTGCCTCTTGCTCTTGCCAATACCACAAATCAGTTCACAGTTTCACTAGATCAGAAGGGTAGCCATGTTAGTCTGGATCTGTAAAAAGCGACAAAGAGTCCTGTGGCACCTTATAGACTAACAGAAGTATTGGAGCATAAGCTTTCATGGGTGAATACCCACTTCGTCAGACCCATGCATCTGACGAAGTGGGTATTCACCCACAAAAGCTTATGCTCCAATACTTCTGTTAGTCTATAAGGTGCTACAGGACTCTGTTGAGTTTCACTTGAGTTTCCTTATTAAACTGGTCTACTCAGGGTTGATCCAGAGCTCACTGAAGTCAACAATAGAGCTGATTGTCCCTCGGGAGATTTCAAAAGGTTTTGCTGTCCTGGATTATGATGAAAAATCAAAAACTCAAAAAGTTTTGTGACCCAATAATCCTGAAAATATTTCTGATAGGGTCAATTGAAAATTTCATTTTGATACTTTTGAAACATTTTATTTCAATGTCAACCTTTTAATTTTTTTTAAAGTATAATTTCACTAAAATTTCAAAACAAAGAGTTGTTTTGAACTGAAAAAACTAAATTTTCCATTTTGAGAATGTCAAACTAGGACATTCCAACAATTTCAAAATTTATTTTCTTTTTCAAAATGTTTTTGAATTAGGAGACTAGTTAAAACTGGCCCTTTCCTGTAAACAGTTCTGGTTTTGACAAATTGGCATTTTCAAAATCTTTTGTCAGAAAATCCCCAATCAGTTCGAGGCTTCGGATCAGGCTCTTCGTTTTGCATCTCTTCAAAAACTCCATATTTTCTTCCTGCCTATTGCACAAAAAATAAAAAACAACACCTACAGTCCCAGAGAGGCTCCCTAAATAGAGAATAATAAAAATTAGCAAGGATTTGCTCCTTTTCCTTGTTTTCTGGCAGCCTCATTACTGGATTACCCCTCTAATGCCACCGTGCCAGTCCATTGTTTGCTTTGTGATGGTGATGCACATGGCTATGTAGGGTGGGATGGGGGTCCAGCAACTTCCGTTAAATAAAGCAAGAAAATAAAGAAATGTATCAATTTCCAAAAACATCTGGAGTGGAGTACAACATCCCAGGTGTCCTTCCTGTCCCTAAACTGCTGTGTTTTTAGTTACCACATCTCCTTTCGGGAAGGCACATTTTCCTGCGCACTCACTTCTGCCATTTGATTTCCCTTGTACACCGAAGACTACATGTTCTCTTCCTGGATGCTGTTTGTGCAAATTCTATTGCAATCAGTGGGAAGCACGGAGGTTGGAACTTGTCCCTATATCACTTTAGGTCAACAGGAAAATGCCCATTACTCCAGGGTCTGAGAACCTGAGAGCTGGGGAAGTGCTGTCGTTCCCATTTTATGGTGGGGAACTGAGGCATGGAGAGACTAAGTGACTTGACAAAGGTTACAAAAGAAGTCTTTGGTGAAGCGGTGAATAAAACCCAGGTCTCCCAAATCCCAGGGTAGCAACCTGACCACTGACCCATCCTTCCCCCACACACCGAGTTCTAATTCTGAAACTATCTGTTTAGATTACGGCTGCCCTGCCTGGTTTCTATGTATGTAGCAGGGCCTGATTGCTCATGGTCATCAAAGATCAAATAGCACGTGCTTGCAAGAACAGGTTGTTTGCTGCAATGATCTTGCCAGAATCCAGATGGGCAATTACACTCAGTCTACCTGTAATTGTCCCTGTAATTTCCACTGGATAAATTATTCCTCACTTTCTGTTGTGTACTGTTGGGGTGCAAGCATAGTGTTATCCTGGCAGCTCACCTTCCACCTCCAAGACAGATGCATTTCACCAATGGATTTAGTGATTTTCTTCTCCTACATTGTTTGTAGAGTGATTTGGGGATCCACAAGTGAAAGGTACTACAGAAGGGACTGCCTCTAACCCCGTGTAATGTGTTGTTATACCAAAATGACTCAGAAATTATCACGTCACTGCTCTAATTTTATCTCTATTATTTATAGCACATTCTGTACTGGAATTTAGCTTTCAAGACAGCAGCTAGGCACTAACTCATTGTCATGCAAGTCTACTGTCACTTTCGCTGTTCTTCTAGCTCAGTTAAATGCTTGCAAGGTTGGTCGAGGCCCAGGGGTGGGAGTCAGATGACCCAAGTCTTACTCTCGGCTCTTCCACAGATATTAGGGAAGTCACTGAAGGACAGATTCAGATACAGAAGGCCTGGTTCTTCACTGTGCCCGAGACATGCAAATAAAGTTGCAGTTGTATGTGCATTGTCTGCTTTGTGGGTCTTAAGCAATGTCTGTTGACCACCAGGCCAGAAGACTGCTTGCACCCCAACAACCACCAGCATGGCTTGGAAACAGGAGACCAAATATAAATCAGACCTCTTCCGGAGAGCCCCAACTGCCTTCAGGTTTCTCAGCCAAGACTTTTTAGTAAACATTGCTTCCATTCAGAGCTGTAGCTCTTCAAGCATAGGACAGGGTTTACAATAAAACAGCTGCATTGTAAGAAAATTGCTGTGCTTGTTTCACAATATTTCATATGATTCTGTGGAGCCACCAATGGGATTAGGGTATAATTTAACAGCCAGTCCGATCCTTAATCTCCTTCCCCCTCCTCCCCCACCACACACATGCGCTTCGCGAATCCTCCCCTTGTGTGGTCCCAAAATTAGAATGCCGCTGAACATGTTCATGTGACTATTCTTCTAGAAGTCAAAGGGCCGTGAGGCCTTGGGCCTCCGAAAAGGCTCTCAGGCCCAGAGGATGCTCAGGAATGAGGCCTTGGAATAAAGGAGAGAGAGTCAAAATTTTCCCATCAACGTTTTTTGCCAAAGTGGAAATGTTCACATAGAGAGAATCCTGTTTTTGTAGAAAAATGTTCATATTTTCATTGAAAGCAAAAAACAGAAAGCTACAATAATTTTCAGCAACCAAAACCTGATTTTTTTTTTGGCTTTATAATGACTTTTTTTTTTTTTTTTTTTTTTTTTTAATAAAAACCCAAACAAGAGTCTAAGAAATTTTTCAGCAAAAAATGAAACTAAAGATTCATTTTCCTTTAAATTTGAATGGTAAAAAAAAAAAAGTAATTTCCTTCCCAGCTGTAGAGCGAGCAGAGCTATGTGAGACTTTATAACAGAGAGGGACCCAAACCAAACCCTTGATCTGAACTCCACTGAGATTTGGAGCACTTCAGATCTGAGCAGGACACTTTGTGGCTCAGCCGCATCATTGGGGTAGAAGCCAGACCAGGCTCAGTGTTTTCATGTGGCCTTGATCCAGAGCCCAGGATTTTCCGATAAGTGTCAGTTTTATGTTGGGGGTTCATAACGGAAAGCAAGAATCCGAGAGCTGGCTCTGCAGTTCTTTCTCTTGAAACCCACCTCTCCCCTGTTGCACGCAGTATATCAGCTGCAGCTCCCATTGCTGGCCAGTTGGCACAACTGATGCTGATATCTGTGTGCTGACCAGCCACCTCTTCAAGGAGCCCCACTCACCCTGGGAGTGATTTTGCTTGCCTCTCCTTCCCCAACTCACTGTTCCAGCTTTCCCACTGACAGCGCTCACCTGAGCCCTACTACTTCCCTTCCTACTGTCTCAGAGAAAAGAAATCCAGGTTGGAAACAGTTAAACTATGACCAACCAAATATTCTGCTTATAACCAAGCAACGTAACACTGGAAGAATCAGGAACTTTGCCTTCTAGGAGTGTTTGGCAGATCAGTAGACACAAGTTACACTCCTTAAGTCTCAGAAGCACAAGCATGTTCTGATCTCTTACCCCTATTCTTTGCAAGGCAGACAGCCACGGTAAGCTGCTCTTAGGTTTTAACTAGCAAATTACACAGACACCCAAAGGAAGAAGTGGGACCTTCAGTGTGCTCAGATGAGTTCTGAGTGCAAGCGCTTGGTTTTAATTTCCTTTGAATCAGCCAATTAGCTCAACACCGTTCAGCACCATCATCAACACTTGGGCTATTACAAGGATCAGGAAATCTCTGCTGCCAGGAAATCTGTCCAGCTTGATGCAGCTTTGCCAAACAAAAGTGAGCAAGTCCAGTGCTCGGCCATTTGACTTTGATGTATTGTCAGAGAAAATTAAAAAAAATAATAAATCTTATTCTTTGAAGGGTCAAGCCCTGTTCTCAATCTATCAGCTTTTCCATTGATTCCACATTATGCAAGATGAATTCTCCCCTCCCTTACGGTGTTAGAAATGAGCTATGCCATTTGGTTCTCAAACCCTAGTTGACTCACAGGAATACCAGAGCAGACAGAAAATAAAAATATCTATGACTCAATAGTTCCTTTCACCTTGTTACGCACTGGGCCTAACTCTCTCTTCTACTAGAATAAACTAAGAGTCACACCACTGAGGCCAATGGAGTTATACTGATATAAGGCAGATCTTAGGGTACGTCTACACTATCCGCCAGATCGGCAGGTAGCGATCGATCTATTGGGGATCGATTTATTGCGTCTAGTGTAGAAGTGATAAAATCGATCCCCAATTGCTCTGCCATTGACTCCGGAACTCCAGCGTGGTGAGAGGCGGAAGCGGAGTCGACAGGGGAGCGGCAGCAGTCGACTCGCCGCCATCCTCACGGCCAGGTAAATCGACCTAAGATACACGTAGCTGAAGTTGCGTATCTTAGGTTGACCCCCCGCAGTGTAGACCTAGCCTAAGATTGTCAACTCCTTGGGGCTGGGATTGTCTTTTTGTTCTGTGTTTGTGTAGCACCTCACACAATGGGATCCAGATCCATGACTAGGGCTCCTAGGCATACAAATAATAAAAAGCAAGAAGAGAAACAGATCCACTCTAGACTCACACTTCCCACAATATCTACACAGGAACCCTCATATACATACATAAGGATATCTTTCCCCCCCACGATTTAAGTGTCTCCATTCATATACTCACAGTCACAGATCTAATACAGGCAAAACACTGGGTTTATCGTGTGACATGAACGTCATCTCTTACTGATGGAACTCCTAAAAGTGGATCAAATCTTTCTTGTGAGCGCAGGGATGGGTAAGGGTCCTATTTCCATTTTCCTGATTGAGGTCTGGGGTCGGGAGGAAGGATGAGCGTCTCTCAAATTTTGCTGCTTGGCATAATCTGTTTAACTTTTAAACCAATAGAATAGGCCGCCTTGTCTTTTGCCCATATTGGACATAGCAGCAGCGAAAAGAGTGCTGAACTATTCAGTGCATCTGGAGCCAATTTATGCAGTTCTTAGCTATTAGCTACAAAATCCACTTAAGGCCAGCTCTGTTCCACCCATGCAAGATGCAGCAAAGGCTGCCATGGTTGCCAGGAAAACTTAGATGTGATTTTATTTGGGATACAGCATTCTGCATTCACACTGCCTGTCCACCAAACTGTGTTAGTCCCTCATTGGTGTGCACCTCCCTGCTTATTAATACCTGACTAAGCCATGCCCAGGGAGAGGTTTTCTTTCAGTTCACTGCAACACAGGCACTAGCCCTGAGCTGCAACATCCTACGTTCAAGAGCTCTCCCTCTCAGGACGATAACCCCCAGAGAAACTAAACTGTCAAAGTCTTTTGGAGGAAAACAGCCACTAGTAAAGGTATAATAACAAACTACTCACTGACAGTAACCGTTTCATTGATCCTGAAGCTGCAGAGCACTCGATCGACGTTCCGGGTGTGTCGGAAACCATTCCCTCTCACCACGACTTGGAACGACTCTAAGGCAAAGATGAAATGGATTATTTGCCTTGCATCAGTAATAACGGGGACTGGTTATAGCTGGGCAGACAACAGACAATTTCTTCCTGAAAGAAATGTCTAACAAAAAATCCTGGGCCTTGTCTACACTCCAACATTAAGTCAACCTAACTTATGTCGGCATACAGCCGCCACAGTAGTTACATCGGTTATGCGTGTCTACACTTTGCTCCTTCTGTCAGCAGTGCAAGTCCTCACCAGGAGTGCTTGCATCGATTGTACTGGTAGTGTGGGGCATTGTGGGACAGCTCCCGAAAGCCAGTATCAATCGATGTAAGCAATGCAGTGTCTACACCGACACTGCGTCAACCTCACTACATCAATCGTGACTCTATGTCGCTCGTGAAGGTGGTGTTACTAAACTGGCATAGAGAGGCAATTATGTCATCGGGAGCCAAATTTAAGTGAAGACACTTCCACAGCTAGGCCAATGCAAGGCAGCCTACATCAACCTTACCCGGTAATGCAGACCAGGCCTTGGTGTGAAATTTTTCAGTCTAAGGTTCTCAGTTTTCCCCTGGCAAGTTTCAAATTGATTAAAAAAAAAAAAAAAGATTTTCATTTTGAATTGACATTTCAAAACAGAATTAAATTTTTTGTTCTCTTTCAACTTAATATATTTTGGGGTTTTTTAACCAAAAACTTGAAATGAAACATTTTAAGTGGACTTGAAACAAAAATTTTCATTTCAACATCTTCTGCAGGAAAAATAAAAAGTTTTCACTTGAGCTGACATTTCCCTGTGGAAAATTTGGTTTTGATGAAACCGTATTTTTCAGAGGAAGGAAAACTTCCCATATGGCAAATTTTGACCATTTCCTAGAAATCTGTCAAACTGTCCCAGTCTCCATGTGTCTGTCCCACACTCTACAATACTAGCTTGCAAGATGGACACAAATGCTTAGCTAGACTGTGTCTAGTCTTGCACCGGTGGGGAAATCTAGGATGCTTGGATGGGCATGCTAGTCACAATCACAGCCCTGGTGCTCCCCAGGGCTTGCTGACGTTTTTCCTCCTGCTGCATACTACCCCTGTTCATCTCTACTGGTGGGTAGCAGAAAGGGAAGTGCTAGCTTAGACATTTTAAGCACCACAGTGAGCAGAGACCTGCTTTGAGCAAGCATGGTTAGAAAATGTGTGGTTAAAGCACCAGCAGACTCCTGGATTCCTGGCTACAATCTTACTTCCAGTGTTGCTGCAACTGGAGCTGAACCAACAGCAGCAATGATGGGGAAGACTGATGACATTCTTGCACACAGAGGGGATGCAACAAGGGTTACCCTTGTCCATGCTCCCAGAAACCTCTTGGTGGAGTCAGGAAGTTCTGCAGCTCCATATGACCCATGGCTATGGGCAGCAAAGCTACTTTTGTAGCTGAGTGTGGCAAATGGCCAATGCTATTGTGGTGGGTCCGTGCTTTTCCTTGGTGTGGTGGGTCGGGGTTAGTGTTAGCCCTAGTCTTGGGCTCCTCAAGTGCTCTGGAGGGGGAGAGAAGGAGAGCAGGGAAGGGACCTAGCTTCACTCCCCTACTCCGGTCCCAGCCCCTTCGGCTTCACAGGTTTCTTACCCTCTTCCTCCTAGGCAGGGTTTCTTTCGGTTCTCTGTGCTGGGGGAATCCCTCTGCCCTGCTTGGGCGGGGGCTCCCTTCCCTTGGTATTCTAATCCTCTGATCAACAACTGTACACCTCCAAACTACAGTCAGCTCTCCTTCCATCCTCCTGTCTCACAGAAGCAGGGGTTTTTATTATGTCTCAGGTGGGGCCTTAATTGGCCCAGGTGCTCTAATTAACCTGTAGTAACCTTTCCTTAGTCTACAGGAAATAAGGCTCTGATCATCCTGGGGTTTATATACCTCCCATCAATCACTCTCCTGCTGCTCTCTGGCCCTGCTGTATCACATGAGGTAGAGAGTAATAGAACAATCTGTGCTCTGTATCCTTTGTGTGTCACAACTGAGCAGTGCCATGTTGTATTACGACATAGAATCACAGAATATCAGGGTTGGAAGAGACCTCAGGAGGTATCTAGTCCAACCCCCTGCTCAAAGGAGGACCAATTCCCAACTAAATTATCCCAGCCAGGGCTTTGTCAAGCCGGGCCTTAAAAACCTCTAAGGATGGAGATTCCACCACCTCCCTAGGTAACTCATTCCAGTGTTTCACCACACTCCTAGTAAAATGGTTTTTCCTAATATCCAACCTAAACCTCCCCCACTGCAACTTGAGACCATTACTCCTTGTTCTGTCATCTGGTACCACTGAGAACAGCCGAGCTTCATCCTCTTTGGAGCCCCCCTTCAGGTAATTGAAGGCTGCTATCAAATCCCCCCTCACTCTTCTCTTTTCTGCAGACTAAACAAGCCCAGTTCCCTCAGCCTCTCCTTGTAAGTCATGTGCCTCAGCCCCCTAATCATTTTCGTTGCCCTCCGCTGGACTCTCTCCTATTTGTCCACATTATTTCTGTAGCATGGGGTCCAAAACTGGATGTAATACTCCAGGTGTGGCCTCACCAGTGCCAAATAGAGAGGAATAATCACTTCCCTGGATCTGCTGGCAATGCTCCTACTAATGCAGCCCAATATGCCATTAGCCTTCTTGGCAACAAGGCACACTGTTGACTCACATCCAGCTCTTCGTCCACTGTAATCCCTAGGTCCTTTTCTGCAGAACTGCCACTTAGACAGTCTGTAGCAGTGCATGGGATTCTTCCATCCTAAGTGCAGGACCCTGCACTTGTCCTTGTTGTACCTCATCAGATTTCTTTTGGCCCGATCCTCCAATTTGTCTAGGTCACTCTGGACCCTATCCCTACCCTCCAGCATATCTACCTCTCCCCCAGGTTAGTGTCATCTGTGAACTTGCTGAGGGTGCAATCCATTCATAGAAGGCAACCTTACAGTGACGCAGCAAGGTCCATAGTGTAGACATGGCCTGTGGCTCACCCAGACAAAACATTTACAATTTTATGTCCGAGGAGATGCAGGAGCAGTCAGTGTATCATGACCCGAGCTCTGTGTTAAGACTCCTCTTTGCCATTCTTAAGCAGCAAAACCAATCCAAATTTCTGCCGATTCAAAGCTGTTCCTTGTACATTACAGAAGCCACCTTATCTAATTGCCCTGAGGGACTCCTGCACTGTAGCTGTCAGAATAGCATATTCGCTCTGGAATCTGGGCTGTGTTCCAGGTCTCATTTTCTTATAGCCAGGAAGAAGTCAGCTGCAAACAATCCCAGCACATCTATCCAAGCAGGCTGCCTTTTAATCCCATTGTGTCTTGTCCAAGCTCATTCAAGAAGAGCAAAGGGAGCAATGCTGAGCTCTGGAGGGTGGGGGGATGTAAAATCGTTAGGCGCAATTATGGAAATCGTATGGGATGGGATTACAGGTACAGAAGAGTACAAAAACCTTTGTGATAATGTATCCAGTCTGGAACTGTAATTAACAAGCCCAGCGATGACTATCACATTTCTATATTTATGCAAAACCAACAAGTATGGAGACTAACTTTTCAGAATGGGGCGTCGCTGCTGCTAACTGACCTAGGCTAGGGTGGGGGTGAGGTGTGTGGTATCGGGGACTGTGCCTTTAAGGGCTGGGCTTCCCAGACTGAATGTCTGGGAGTGACACTGAAGCTCTTCTTAGGCACAGGCTGTTGGAACTGGACACAGAATAAAGCAGAGCTCTTGCAAGCACCTTCAGTACTGCATGATCACTGAACACCACAAGATACAGCGCTCAAGCTGCAGTGTTTGGAGCCAGTGTGCCAGCGTCAGAGTAATGTCTACCCTGCAGCTACAGCACATGTAGACATACCCAAGCAAGCTTTGGTAACTAGATCAAAACTAGCTCAAGTAACAACAGCAGTGAAGCCAAGGCAGGATGGGCTGAGGCTCTCACATATGTTCCCAGGCAGCCGGGGCTAGTCTTTGCAGCTGTCCATCCTGCCAAAGCATCACTGCTATTGTTACTTGAGCTAGCTTTCATCTAACTACCTCGGGTGTGTCTCCTGATTGCAGTGTAGACATATCCTAAATCATAATCCTCCAGGGTACCAGAGAGAGGACAGGAAGGTGTGGCCAGCCCTCCTCACAGTGATGCCATTCTAATACGTACAGGGTGTGGGGATCACGGCCCGATCTAGTCTAGATCCTTTCTGGGCCCCCACCTTGCATTCCCCAGGCTTGCAGCCAAATTACAGCCATGATCTACATAAGCACACTAGGAGGAATAGTGCCCCCTTTCACACAGACCATGAGCTATAGTTGCCATAATTCGTCCTTTTGTAATTCTCAGAGGAACTAATTCAATTAAGATTTATATAATTCTTTTCATTTTTACTAGCTGTGAGCTCAAGCTTGAAATCCTCACGCCGGGGAAAACTCCCACTGCACTTTGAACTCAATACATGTTTTGTCTGAACCCAGACTTTAGGATTTTGGGCCCCATGTCACCCACCAAGCAATAACAACTTGCTGCTCAAATTAGTGTTGCTGGCACATTGCGTTATTATTGAATTGGTACCCAGCATGTGCTAAGAGGCACCACACTGTGCAAGATGCTTTCTTTCCAAAAAGGCATAACACTGCGGTCTTGGATGAGTAACCGCGCTCAGTAAAAAGTCCCTTGGCAGTTTTCAGGGTTAACATCACTCCCCCTGTGGCAGCTTGGCCAATTTCTTTAACTTGAGTCATTACATAATGTCTTCCAATATTTTCCTTCCTACTGTTTCAATTGGATACAGTATTCAGTCACATTAAGGCTGCTCCATTTGTAAATGGTTTGCCTGTGGCTAATAGATGTTACAAGCATGTTAGTGACATGATTTATAGATGTAGTGGTGTAGATAGTTCTAAGCACATAAAAGGTGTTGCAAATTATAAACCATGAATATAAGTAACTTATGGACGCTATAACCATCTATTGCAATTGATGAACCAGTTAATAAATCGCCTGTTAAGTATTTATTAACCCTTCATAAACTATGTATAAATGGAATATAAAGTGAGACCTAGTACTCTTCTTCACTTCTTTCCCAAAATTTTATACATTGTTACTATGCTCTGCCAAAGTCCCTGTTGTGTCCAGCCCAGATTCAACTGCATTTCAGTGGTGAATAGAGAGTTTCCTGTATATTATTTGAATAGCATTTTTTAAATTGCTCTGTAGTCCTTTTGGGTGAATGGTTCTCTGTAAATGCAAGAGGTCATTACTGATGCAGTCCAGATTTTCAGCAAGAATGCTTTAAATGGACAGAAGGGAAGAGGGGAGGCAAATAGCAAAATAATAAGCCTCAGACAAACAAACTCAAATCAACTAAGTCTCGGCATTAACTAAAACCAAAAATGACAGTAAGGATAACTGAATGCAAAAGTTATCTGCATTTTCTTTTCAGGACCTTGACTTTGCTATTAAAACACGATCATTTCTTTATTAAATACAACTTAGTATCAATTCATTGCTAGCAATGCAGATGCCCAGTCACTCCAATAGTGGGAAACTCAGGAAGGATGAATCAAACATGCTTCTGAACTGAAAACACAAAGAACTTATTACAACTGGCTTTCCTATTTGGGCTACAAAATTATGAAATGGAAATTTTTTTTGGCAGAGTTCACCAGTGACTCGTTGTATTGCTCTGCACACTTTGGCTTTGGTCCTGGCCCCTCTATCTAGTGGACTGTTCTGCATTAAACAACTGGGATCCACTCTGCAAAATTAGCAAAATTCATGGGAAAAAGCTGGATCTGGAATCATATGGAGAGTAGCTGGACAATGCTGAGAGCATCTCTCAAGCTCCAGTCTGAGGGGGTTGGATTTTGTATGCAGTGTAGTTGTAGCCATGTCGATCCCATAATATTCAAGAGACATGGCAGTGAAGCAATAACTTTTATTGGAGCAACTTCTGGTGGTGAGAGAGACAAGCTTTTGAGCTTACACAGGGTGCTTCTTCAGGTCTGGGAAACTTACTCAGAGTGTCACAGCTAAATACAAGATTGTACAGATTGGAGTTGGATTTTGCTGAACACAGAAATACTTCCCAGGGACTTTTAATCCACAAAGTAAATGGCATAACTGTATTAGAATGAGCACTGGGAAAGGGATCAGCACAATTCAGTGTCAGTCAAGTGTATGGTGTCTTAACTGGCCACTTACAATCATTCTCAGGGGTTCCAGCAAATTTTTGTACAACGATGTGTTCAAGGCCCACCCCTACTAGGGAGTTTTAGCATTCACTTTAATGGGAGCATAGTCAGACTAACTTGGAGTGCTTTGGAAAAAATCCCACACTTGATTTATACTCTGACAATATATGAAGCGAGGCTAACCTAGAGGGGTTTGCTGTTTGCCAGTAATGCAGATTGTAAGAAATATTCACACTGAAATCTGAAAACCTCCAAATCTGTCTCCTCACAAAGATGATCTGATTTTGCAGTCTGGCTTTGAAATTTCACAGCATTTTTGCTTAAAGGTTAGCACTGTTTGATGAAAAATGGGCTGCTTTGAGTTAAGTTCATAATTTAGATCAAACAAAGATTCGTTTTCAGAACTGAGCATGATTGTTTTTAATTTCCTTCATTTTGAGACAAAAAAAAATCTTGTTTTGTGAAATTTCACAATAGTAGCAAAATATTTTAGAAATTAACTCCAGTTAACTCAATCATTCTGGGCTCCTCAGGGATCAGGGATGGGTCGATAGAGACAATTGTACTGGTAAACACGGAGGACTGGTTTAAACTTACCTCCTGCACATATACTGGAAGGCTCTGCTGCAAGAATCTCTATACATGATTTCTTCAAAATCTAGAAGACAAGAAAGAAAGAAGAAATGTGATAAAATATTTTGGAGGACATTTTATGTAGGAACTCTACCTCCTTGAGCAACAGTTGCCAGGTCAATGGAAACATTCTTCTGTCAACCTAGCCATGTCTACACCAGGGGGTAGGTCTGCATAGCTTCAGTGCTAAGGGTGTGCAATTTTTCACACCCCTGAGTGACATAGCTTTATTGATCTAACTCTTAAGTTACATAAAGGCATAACTCCAAGGACCTTTGTTCTCATTTAACTTAATGCCCCTTCACACTGAAAATGACACCCATTTACACTGCCAGAATGGTGCAAATGAGACTCTAGCCTCCTAAGCCTACAGTCGAAGGCCTGAACTTCACTTAAAATTAGATTGACCTAGCTATGTTGCTCTGAGCTGTGAAAAATTTTGCACCCTGAGCCAACCTAAGCCCCTATGTAGAGGTGGATAGGTTGATGGAAGAATTCTTCTGTCAACCTAACTACCACCACTGAGTGAGGTGGACTGACTACATTAATGGGAAAACCCCTTCTGTCTGTGCAAGAAGTGACTGCACTACAGTGGCACAGCTGCAGCACCGTAGCTGTGCCTCTGTCATAGATGTAGTGTAGACATACCCTACGTCTAACGGCTTGTCCACATGCAGATTTGCACCAATTTCACTTAAGATTTGTTTTTAAGCCAATGTACCTATGGGTGCTCTCTTATTTCAATTAGAAACGGTTTTAAGCTAAACTGAAATAAGTGAGTGTACATGGTTTGCACCAGTTTAACTAAACCGATACAAGTTTGTGTGTAAACAGTCTCTGGGTATGTTTACACTGCAATTAGACACCCTTACACCACTGATTGTGGTTCGTGGGGCTGTTTAATTGTGATGTAGCTGTTGGGGGGGGTGCACCCCAAGTTCTGGGACCCAACCACCTTGCAGGGTCCTAGAGCCTGGGCTCCACCTCAAGCCCGAACATCTATACTGCAATTAAACAACCCCGCGAGCCTAAGTCAGCCGGCATGGGCCAGCTGTGAGTTTTTAACTGCAGTGTAGACATATCTCCTAAGGCCCAGGTTCAGTTTCAAGCTATGCATACCTTTGGAATGTTGGGCTGAGCGTATCGCCAGCCATTCACTAGGTTGGGAGTATTACTATTCAAATACCGTGTTAGAACTGATCCAGCTGTTCTTTGCCAATGACAGCCCTGATGCTGCACAGCCCGATACACATGCTTCACTATATGCACTGTGAGTTGTTCCACAATCCCATGTGTAAGTCTTTGCAGGTTTGGGGGCCTTAACAAGGAACTGGGACTTCTCAGCCCCATTCTGGAATGGGACATTGGAGAGGCAGCACATAAGCTAGCCAGCTCTGAGAGGCCGGAAAATGTTGGCCAAGCAACACAACTCAATCCAGCAGCAAAATTGTTTTCCCAACCTTAAACTGAAACATCTGTAAGAAACACAAACTACAGCTAATATGATAAATTATGTTAAGAAAATAGACAATCCAGCATTGCACTGTAATTAAGGCTCCATGCATCAGAAATACCTGCTTGCAAAAGGTGCAGATATAGTTATGGGTTTGTTTGGGGGTTGTTTTTTTTGAAGGGCTTATTAGTCACTCAGAAACAGTGATGCCAAAGTCTTCTGGGATACCAGGGACCGAAGAGAACCAGGTCCTTCTGAGCTGCTGACAGATTGACAGGGCATGGGGAAAAGGAGAAGCTTTGGAGGAACAAGGCCAGTCAGATGGAACTGCAAGGGAGAAACAAAGAGAGAAAGAGAGAGAAGCAGCAGTTACACAGTCGAGAGCACAATCGACAAGCAAAAGGCGGCTCTGAAAGCAGAATCAGAGAAAGGACATTCAAGATTAGAGGTGGGTAGGTGCTGTAATATGCTGCCTGCCAGATACCACACGGGTGCTGTCTAGCCATTCCTAAAACCAGATTTTGGGACTAGCTTACTCCACAAGTGGTCCCACTGACCATTCATGCGGGTGAGATACTAGTCAACGTAATACAGCTGGTTGACATTTTTCAAAGGAAAAAATATTCTTTTCATTGACAAATGGCTCTGTTTCAAAAATGGAAACTTTTCACATACTTTTGTCTATTCTTCTTAAGTTTTGCCTTTTTTCAGTGGAACCCCAAATCAAAAATCTTTTGGTTTTCAATTTTTCCTTTCCCTATGCCCCCCTTTCAGCAGTAAAATGGAAACATGGAGGACGAAGGGAAAAGGTGAAAAAGGAAGGGGGGGGCAACCAGGGCCGACTCCAGCATTTCTGCCGCCCCCCCCCCCCCCCCAAAAAAAAAAAAAAAGCCGTGATCGGTGTCGGCAGTTCAGCGGCAGGTCCTTCGCTCCTAGAGGGAGTGAGAGACCTTCTGCCCCCGAATTGCCACACGTGCTGCCCCTCTCCCTTGGCTGCCCCAAGCACCTGCTTGTTAAGCTGGTGCCTGGAGCCGGCCCTGGGGGCAACAAACCTTATAGCTTGATAAACATCTTCGCAACAAAGTGCAAATAAAAAACAATAAAATTAATTCCTTTTGAAACCAGCCTTATTTCTGTATTATTTTGTATTCTGTAGTACAATTTTTTTTTTATTTTTTCCACCTCTGAGCTGGCCTTTAGGACTTAATAGAATACCTATGATAATATTTGTTTGCATTTATTTAGATTTTAAAATAATAAAAAGACAAGGATCCATGACTCTAAGTACCCTAACATCATTAATAAACACAACGAGGTCCCAGCAGCATTAAGTAATCATTCCAACAGTCCTCATCTTTCATCATTATGAGAAGCAATAGTTATCAAAGGACTTCACATATAAGTAAGATATGCCCTAGTAGGCTTCATGAGGTCTGCTGCTTTCCTCCCTTCCAGGGTGGTGGAAGGCTCTTGCTTGCATTGCATGTACACTGCTGGAGGGATTAGGTAACCTGGCTCAAACAAGCCAGTGAAATAGTGTCTGACAGCGTTCAGTCAGTTGCCAGGCAGAAGACCTAGTATAAATCACTCCTACAGTGTGCTCAGTACAACTGACCTAGTGGTGAATCCTACTCACGACAAATCTAGCCTCGTGTTTGATTGGCGAATCCCGTCGCTCCAGTCCTGGCTCGTTCAATAATGCCTTTCTTGTGGCCTTTGGGCCAGGGGGGAAAAAAGCAAGAATGCTTTAAATGGACAGAAAGGAGCTTTATTTGATGCACTGACTGGCGAGTTGGCCCACCAGTTTATACCTAGGCTTCTTCGGCACAGCAGCTAGAGGACGTTTTCTATTAACGGGGGTTTTAGAATTGAATTTGGGATTTTTAATGAGCAAACAGGATGTGGAAGTTTAGAGGAGGGGTACTGCATATGTCTGTTAGTGTGAATGACCTGTAGTCTAAGTCTAGGTACTGATTACCCAAGATTTGGTGAATCATTGCAAAACAAAGTCTGTTGCCAATTACAAAACAGTAATTTAATTCTATTTATACAATATTTCCTTTCCAGCATCGCTAGCATTTGGTACATCAAAAAGCAACATGCTTCAGAGATGATTTGGGGGAAGAGGGAAGAAGTGTCAGATGTGACCACACATCATGCTGAAAAGCAATTGTAAACATTAAACATGTCATAATGCACAATATACACACTTGGTCCAAATTTTCAAACTGGATTCTTAAGTATGCACACCCCGTGTGTTGCAAACTAGGTAATTGTCTCTCACTATCCTTATGTGTGCATGCTCATCTGACTTGTACATGTTGGTGGACACACAAGAAACATTTGCATGTATAGTTTTAGAGGCCCATTTGAAAAGCTGGCCATAAGATGATCTCAAGAAAAGGTAATGGTGCATCTTAGATTTGGCAAAGGATTTGGTTCTTCGGATGCACATGCGAGATTCTCACTGAAATCAGTGGATTCTGGGATAAGATTTGTCCTTTGGGTATATCCATTTTCCTATAGGAGTTCAGATACTTGTGTAACATACAGCACTTGGAGAGTTTCATTTTCCATCTTAAAACTTTCTATGGCAAATGTATATGCAACACTGACAGAACAAATTTAAGAGCTGAGATATGAAGAGAGATTGGGAATGCAGTAGAGACCAATAAATCCTATGTGGGTATAAAGTTGAAATGCAATGAACAAGCAGGGTATTAAGTTAAAGAGGAGAAATAAATTATGCAAAGGTACCAATCAATAGGAATATAGATGATTGGATTCTCTTCTAGATACAATGAAAGATTAAAAGAAGTCTAATATAATTCTGCCTCTAGTTCCTTTTTTCACAGCTGCCTTCTTAACCTCACATACATAATTTGTACAGTCATATACAGTTAGTATCTTGTTTTCATTTTTGGTTTTCAAGATACAATCCTTTCCATGTCTGAAATGAGTTTTCAGCTGCAGCAAACTGCAAGGACCTGGGAGCATTCCTGCTTCTGAGTCATAGCTGTGTTACTAAATTGTTTAGGTTACAGTCTATAAGGGAGATAACAAAGGTATCCTATCCTAACTTTCATGATGTTCTATATTTCACAGCCTGGACCACTCCTCATACCAGACAAAGAAGTCCTGAGCAGTTGATGAATTTGAGCTTCAGGTTTTCACTCTAGGTCTTGCACCGTTTGCTTTAAATTGACAAGTTACGATCTGCAGAAATTCCCATGGAAATCACAGTAACAAAAAAAAGCTATAAAATATTTTTTGTTTCTCTGAATTGTTGTCCAGCTCATAGGGACCAGGTGTCTGCCTTATTTTCCTTACTCCTTAAAAAGGAAGCTGTGCATATCTTCCTCCACACTGAGGGATGGGGTAATTTTTATGAGCTTACACTGTACAGTTTTCTGTGCAGCGCAAGACAATACAATCGTTAGTTTACACTCCAGAGGAGGTGAGCACTTAAGTGCTGGGCAATTCCCTAGTTGAGTCTTCCCATGCAGAGCTGATTTCAGTGTCTGTATCTTTCTGCAGCTGGGTGTGTCCCTACCTGTGTGTGCGCTGGAGGAGGCTTGAGGGCCTGGCTCAGCAGGACAATGTAAGGGAGCCCCAACTGGTGAAACAGACGAGCTCAGCGGTACCCCGGGACATCAGGTGGCACTTCGGAGTGGGGGGTAAGCCGTCACAGGGGTGAAAAGAGGTTCACGCAACACTGCCGGCCCAGAGCTTCGCCTGAGATTTGAATAAACCCAGAAACCCACTTCTGAGGTTTGAAAATAAAAAATTCTGATGCGTTCCCCTGCCCCCCAGCCACATAGTTTTCCATTTGTCTCTCTCCGTTGTTCAAAAGTGATCCTGAACCAGTGCCCATGCGCAGTGTTAGGTCTCACTGCCGGGCTGCCAGAGGTGCACCCTTTCAGCCGTGAGCAAAGCCAAGTTTCAGCCAACTGCGGGTGCCTTGTTTGCTTGCTTTGCACTGAAGTGTTCAGTTCCGCAAAGGTAAAACCTTTACGTTCTACACTGCGATAAGAACCCAAAGGTAGTCTTCAAACCACCTGTCCTCCCACTGCTTTGTAGTCGTGTTACAATTCCTTCAGCTTGAACCTTTCCAGGTTCTGACATTCTTTTGCTGCTAATTCCCTACTGAACTGCCATACTGCTGCTGTTCTGGTGATGCCCCCATTAAAAGTGATGAATAATCCGGGCATTCGGTGTATTTGGAAGCATTTGTGGCACATTCTGGCTATACAGTAGGAATCACCAGACAGCATAATCACCTGGCAGGGAATTTCCCATGGTTTTTCAGACAGACCATCATTGTCTGTTCACAATCCCACCACAAACTTACTGCAGCAGTTATGCTTTCTGGTGTAGCTGGTAAATGGAACAGCACTTAACAGAATTAGCTCTGAATTCGGCTCCCAAGACTGAAATCTTATGTTTTATGATATACAGCCACAGAGAGAATGTCAGAGAGCCACCTCTGGATTTCATTAAAGACAGCTGCAAAGAGACTGCCAGGCTGAGAACCAAGATTTTAAGAAGATAGACAACACCTGATCATACAAGAGAAAATTTGGGGAAAGCAGCTCCACATTGCAAAATGTCAGGAAAACGAGTAATATGGAATCATATTCCTTCAGCAAGAGAAAGAGCTGGGGAAACAGAGCTTGTCTTGGAAAGAATCATTTTTGCTTGATACCTTGTGGTCAGGATAGCATGTAACTATTGTAAAAAATAGAAATCCTAGATCCCTTTTATGAAGCTGACTTTCCTTGCTCTGGGTTTTATCAACAACAACAAAAAAACCATACCAAATGGCCAGTACATAGACACACATTTAAAAGGATTCCCCATCTGGCATCATAGCCCTGGGAAACTCAATCTGGTTAGAATAGCTATGTGTACCAAGTGAGCAAAGGAAAACTAAAAAAAAAAATCCCAAAATAGATCCTTTCCTAGAGAACATTCGGAATATTTTACACTTTTTTTGTTTTGTTTTTAAATTAATGGTCCAGACAGTCCCTCGTGTGCTGCTTTCCCTGCTCTGCCCAGGGAGGCTTTGGAAATGCATTGAGTCAGACAGGATTACTCAGAATTAAATGAAATTTAATGTGGATAAATGTAAAGTAATCCACATTGGAAAAAATAACCCCAACTATACATACAATATGATGGGGGCTAATTTAGTGACAACTAATCAGGAAAAAGATTTTGGAGTCATCGTGGATAGTTCTCTGAAGACGTCCATGCAGTGTGCAGCGGCAGTCAAAAAAGCAAACAGGATGTTAGGAATCATTCAAAAAGGGATAGAGAATAAGACGGAGAATATCTTATTGCCCTTATATAAATCCATGGTACGCCCACATCTTTAATATTGCATAGAGATGTGGTCTCCTCATCTCAAAAAAGATATACCGGCATTAGAAAAGGTTCAGAGAAGGGCAACTAAAATGATTTGGGGTTTGGAACAGGTCCCATATGAGGAAAGATTAAAGAGGCTAGGACTTTTCAGCTTGGAAAAGAGGAGACTAAGGGGGGATATGATAGAGGTATATAAAATCATGAGTGGTGTAGAGAAAGTGAATAAGGAAAAGTTATTTACTTGTTCCCATAATATAAGAACTAGGGGCCATCAAGTGAAATTAATGGGCAGCAGGTTTAAAACAAATAAAAGGAAGTTCTTCTTCAGACAGCGCACGGTCAACCTGTGGAACTCCTTGCCTGAGGAGGATGTGAAGGCTAGGACTATAACAGGGTTTAAAGGAATAGATACATTCATGGAGGTTAAGTCCATTAATGGCTATTAGCCAGGATGGGTAAAGAATGGTGTCCCTAGCCTCTGTTTGTCAGAGGGTGGAGATGGATGGCAGGAGAGAGAGATCACTTATGAAACCACTGGAGTCAGGGATGGAAGGGCCGTACAGGTCCCAATCCTATTCCCATTGAAGTTAATGGGGATATTTGCATGAGTGAAGCAAGCGTAGCTGGAATGTGTACATTAGTTCTGGGACCTGTATGCTAGTCCGGGGTTTGCATTACCATTTTCTACAGCTCTCTTTGGATCCTGATACTGCTGCCAGGGAAGTACATGGCAAAACTCCTACTGATCAGGAAGGGGGCTGTTGACTCTAGAGTGTCACCACCTCCAAGAGGAGGTTAGTTTGGTTTTTGGCTTAGTGCTGGTGGCCTGTGATATACAGAAGGTCAGACTAGAAGATCTGGTGGTTCCGTCTGGCCTTAAACTCTATAATTCTCTGAATTCCCTGACTGCTTCCTATTGCTGCAGCCAATGGGAATCCCAGGCAACTGAACAACTCTAGAGGAGAAATGTAGCCAAGCAGAGAAATGGCCTGTTTGCAGGGCGGCCCGACCCATGAACCTCTGAGTGAGAATGGTTGGCTTTTTAGGACTTCAGGCAAGCTCGGAAAGTCCATCTCTTATTTCCCCATCATCTTCATGCTCTGCTTTCTTTAGCAAAGAGGAGAAATACCACAGAGAACCAAAACTCAGAGCAGTGGAATATATCTGCCAACAAAGGAAGGACACAACAAGCAGCAGGAGGAAAAGCAGAATGGAGCCCCTCTTTGTTTCAGGAAGCAGTGTGTTTCAATGGTTAGACCGGGGGACTAGGATCCTGGAGTCTACTCACAGCTCTGCCACTGACCCACTGTGTGACCTTGGATAGGTCATTTAAGTCTCTCACTGCCTCGGTTTCCCCCATGTGTAAAATGGGAATACCAGCACTTGCTGTACTTACAACTTCTCACAGGAATGAGTAATTCTTGTAAGGGATGGGGAGACTAGAGGTGGGCAAAATGTTTTGACATTTGAAATTTCAGTTACTTTGTTTTTGGGGATTCAGAGGGAAGGAAAAATCAGGAAAAAATTTCATGATTCCTTCCCCCCCACACACACATACCTTTTTTTTTAAAACAGATCAGATGAGAAAGTACCAGATACTTCCAACGTGGTAATATCAGAATCAGATTTGTCCTCCAGCTAAAGCAGAGAAAGCTTAAAAAAGCAATACAATAGCGATGACCTGTCACTTAGAGTATGATAGACAGGTTCCCCCAGCCACCGCACACACGCATACATGTCCACACACATACAGCCAAGATTAATACTCACAGAATCTATGATCCCCTGCAGGGCTTCAAAGCCGTCATTCACTGGGAAGACATGATCCTTGCTGTCAGCGATTCGAGCCAGCTGACAGAACAGCAAAAAATAGAAAAGCCAACAATGGTATAAATTAGCCAGCCGTCAGCAATTTAAAAGGAGTTCTTCAATGCATACAGTTGCAAATAAAAATCAGTACTCAATGGAGTGTGAATTGTTAATACGCTGTAACTCTTTGGAAATTAGCTAACAGTAATACCACGGGCCTGGTTGATTTTAAGGGACCTGTGGGAGTCAGAGAAGGTTTCCTGAAGTTGGCAGGTGAGAAGCAGAGGCCACATGCCCAAGGGTGAATGATCACAGAGCCAGCAGCAATAGGAAAGTGGGTAGGTGGCGGGAGGTGGTGGGTCTGTGTGAGGAGGGGGGGAAACAAAGCACAGGCGGCAGATGAGCATTTTGTGGTCCCCTTTGGCTGGAGAGAGAGAGGCCATGAATGCCACACTGGAGGAGGTGAAAGACAAGTTTATCTGCCTTTGGTGCACTAGGGATTAAGGAGAATGGTGAGCCCGGCTCAGGAGTAAGGAGCTCTCCATACAGCAGCTGGAGCAGAATCAAGTTTTATTGCTGCGACGGTGACATTTGTTTTAATAATTCTCTCGAATAGCAGGAGTAACATCGCCCAACTGCCTGGGGCTCAGCCTCCCCTGTAGCATGGCAAATTGGAGGCAGAGAACTAGCCACACCCTCATCTCCAAGCCCCGTAAGCCTCACCCCCCGTCGTCCCTGTCGATCAGTTCGATGTATAATCAGAATTAAAATAAACATTTATAGACGACTCTTAAAACAAACAAACAAACATACCCTCCAGGTTTGTGCCCATAGGGAACATCCCAGGCTCTTGGCTCCCCTCTACTATGAAGCAAGGTAATTAAGTTGCTTAGAGATCATAAACCAAGATATAGCAGTTACAGTCAATGGGTGGATTTATAGTTTCCTGAATTCATTCTCTATGGTCTTTCTGCTGGAAGCTTTTGGGGTTTCGAATAACAGTGGGGCTTCATCATTGAACTCGAGTTAACATCTCTAATGCCTGGATGACTTCAGGCTGTGCCCGTCTCGATGGCCAGTCCTCTCTCCTCCCTTTGCATAAGGCTTGTCTATATTGGAGATTTTTGCACCGATGGTAAATGCACCAGTGCAAACCTCTATTATAGACGTGCTTCACCAGTGTAAAAAGTGTCATGTAGCACTGCAGGTCTACCCTGGTTACAAACCAGGGAAAGTGCAAGCTATCTGCACTAGCAGTCTGCCGTGGGGCAGTTACCATGCCACAACTGCACAGTAGACAAGACCATAGAGAGGGAGTCTAATTTCTCACCACCTCCACAAATACTCTTATTTTCTTGCCTCATCTTACATTAGGGATGGGATCTGAACCACAACCCTGCACCCAAACACAACCACAACCACATTTTGAAGTTCGGATCTCAATCTTCATTGCAGACCAGGCCCATCTTTGGATCTTGCTGGCTGTTTTTAGAGCTATGCAATACTCAGTGATTTTGGTTCACAAGAGTTAGTAGAAAGCTTTTCTTTGTGTTTCTTTTGGGCAGGGGTGATATGGGGTTTAAGCTGCCTTGAGGGGAACCCATTTGAGGTTCAAACGAAATGCCGAAGACTCAGACTTGAAACCAGTAATAACCAGCGAGTTTTTCCTTGCTTACGTCAAAACAATGAAACCCCCACTTGTCCCACATTAACTCAATCCTGGTCCCAAGTTCATTGGAAACCATTAGGCTCTTCACTGTACCTTCCAACAAGCTCAGCCCGGGTCTGTAGCTAAATCCACAATGAGATGAGTTTGATAAGTTTCTCTTTTTTCATTAACGAGATTCATTTTTATTATTCGGGGAGAAAGAGCACTGGGTATTTTGGACTGGGGACTATGGCAAGTCCTAAAGGAAGCAGAACTCTAGAAAGATTTATAATAATTAGGGGGAGTCAAGGTTATCAGAGTTTAACAGATGCTAATAATTCAATTGAGATCTCAGAAGGGATATGTATGGGCCAGATCCTTAGCTGGTGTAAATAGGAATTGTTCCATTGACTATGGAGTTACATCACTTAATGCTAGCTGAAGGTCTGGCTCTTGTATGGACATGAGCAGCACCTGAAATTGCCCCAGCTAGGCGCAAATGAAAAGTCCACTCATAGCTGCTGTATGTGAACTGACAGTATATAGTCCACCTTTGCCAGAACTCCAAACAAAAACGACTCATTTACCTGTGTTTCATTGAAATCTTTCACCCCAACACAGTACACTGTGGCTCCCAGGTCACGAGATCGATTAGCCTGGAACCAGAATGCAAAACTTGTAAATAAACAGGTACATGTTACAGATGCAGATTTCTGTACATTTGTAATTGTATTTTTAATATCTCCGTCCTGCTGTCATTCTATGAGTGGAACTCGCCTCAGAATCAAGGACTGGGGGCATGATAAGGGATAGAATTAAAAGTCTTAGGGCCAAATTCTTCTCTCAGATCTGGATAGCAGATCTTGACTCTAACATTCTGCTCTCCTGCAGATGCAGAAGTCTGTCTATTCCTATAGTAGCTACTTGCATGGTAAACAAAAACATTTATCCATTCTTTTACCAAACAAATCCAATTTCTAGCCATTCCAACTTAGCAACATTTGCCCATTGAAAGTGTGCAGTATAAAACAAATGAAACAGATTCAGCCCTCAAAGTTTATATAATTTCTAAGGACAGTGGAAGCCCTGAAAAAAAATGGTATGTATTGCTTCTGGGATCTATGATAACCATGGTATTGCCTCATACTTAGTGTAGGAGGCATTTCAGTACAATAGCTATTTGCAGAGCTATAGCACTTAGTTATTTACAATATCATTAAAAGGGGGGTGGAGAATTTGCACAAAAAAATTCTTCTCCTTTCAATTTTCTTTTTAAACAATTTATTTATAAGTATTCTGGTATTCAAAGTCCATTAGGAAAACACTTCTCTTGCAAGGCCTTGTTACTGAATTGGTGACTTTCAGGGCCAGCTCTTCAAAAGAGCGCAGGGCCAGATTTTCATGTATGGAGCATCCAGAATTGGGGTCAAAGTTTCCAAAAGAGCCCAGCAGCACTCAGCAGCTCTCACTGTGACGCTTACAGACATATTTTCAGAAGCAATCAGCACTCAAAGTGCTTTTTTTAAAACTTGAGCAGAAATCTTGTGGTCTGAAAGCCTTGCAGAAATCTTGCTTCTATTAGTATTTATCCCTACAAACACATGCTTCCTTAGCATACATATCTTGTTTTGGCAGAAATGACAGAAACTCTGGTACTGCGGTCTCAAGAACATGGACCATAAGGGTATGTCTACACTGCAATCACAGGGTACATGTAGATATATCCAGGGTAGCTTTAATCTAGCTAGTTCAGATATCGCTAGCAGTGAAGCTGTAGCATCACAGACTTCGACACAAGCTGTACAAGCCCACCCAGAACCCTCGGTAATTACTCATATGGCTAGCCCATACTACTACAGCTTCTCCTCTCCAGTACACAAGCTAGCTAGATTAAAACCCTGCAATTGCATTATAGCCAGGCCCTGAATCTCTTACCTCACGCTCAGCGTAAAAGAAGAGGTCTTCGTGGAGTTCGCCATCCGTCAGTGCAATGATGACACTAGCAGTTCTGTAGCCTACATAAATTAAACAAAGCATCTTTCACAAGGACTAAATTGGTGTGCCAAACACCTAGCCAGTGAGCCGGTAGTGGGCTGATAGGGTCAGAAGTGATATATTCCAAACTTTATATCCTTCACCTCTGTTTAACACCCTACATTAACAAGGCCCCAAGTTTCAATGGAAATTTTTGACCACTTTTAATAAAGCACCTCCAGGATTGGCCTGGAGTCTCCCAGAATCGGCATCGATCTCCTGGTGACTACTGAAAACAATCCGGAAGATTTTAGTAGGATATTTTAAGAAAATGACATTACGTCATGTTGGGGGGAAAAATCTCCCGGAATAGCTTCAGTCAGAGTTGGTAACCCTACTACTGTATTTATCAGACTTCTGGGCATTTATATTGTGCTCCTCCAAAAGATGTCTGAATCACTCTAAACTGAGAGCCTAGTAAACAAATGTTTTAATATTTCAAACAGATTTGACTGATTGCACGGCAGCCATTTACAAATTTCTTGAAGACATTTCCAGTTATTTCCTGCCTTTATGCATGCTATCTATCCATTCTCTAAACCCACAGAGATTTTCAGTTTATAGTTATGTCTTCTACGGCTAAATTGGAATTTAATGAGACTTTGGTAGGAAAATTATTAAAAAGCTTAATTCCTCTTCATCCTTTCAATCATATATACTGACAATGGAGTTGTAACAAGAAGACTGTAATCTTCTTTTATAATATCGATTGTAGCCCAGGCTTGTATGGGCTTCTTTCTGTGTAAATTTACAGCAGCACTGAATGGAATTAATTTGGGTTTCTGGCAACAGACACTTGGTATAAATCCAAAACAGCTGTGCAGTTATGCATTACACGTGAACATTGATACTTCACTTTAGTAAAAGCTAAATATAATGTGAAGGTTGTTTCTGAAAAAGTGAAAATCTGGCTAATTAATTTTAAATGTCCTAAATCATCAGGAGGATTTTCATGTAGTTATGAACAGATGGGCATTTATCTGTGCTGATGAAGAGGAAAAAAAAACAACTTTTGCTGGAACGATCTGGTTTGGGTCCATTTGCTTTTGCAGACAGGCACAAACTTCCCTTCTGTTCTGTGACCAGACTATCACACAGCCTGTGCCACGGTTCCTGACCTTGGGGAGTTATAAATATGGAAGGAGGAGCCTGTACTCATGGGACACTGAATATCCTTATAGAAATGAATGAGAGTGTTATATGGTAAGACTGTGAATTTCAAAGGCATCTACAGGAAATCAAGTACTCAACTCCTGCTGAAAGTCAATGGGATTTAGGCACCTATCTCGCTTAGTCTCCTTCGAAAATCCCAGCCTAGACTAATAAAAAGGTTCTCTCACACAATCATGCAACAATAAAAGAGCAATGACTTGATGAAAAACAATGGAAAGCACAATGAGTACAAAGAAAACAGAATGCCAGGCCTTGTGAAAATACAAAATGCATAGGCCAATATTTACAGAATTGTGTGTCTGATTCTCCACTGGTTTGCACATTGCATTGTCATTTGTACCTCTGCAGTGTGAGAGTATGTGTGTGAGAGAGAAAAACATTACCAAACCGGAATGGTATAATTTCATATATAGATATTATATATATGGGGAAGGGGGGAGTTAATGGGGCTGAGCTTTCCAGACAGAGTCTAAGACTGGCACGGTGAAGTTTTGTTGTTATGCACTGCCATATGGAACCGGACACCGAATCAAGCACTTTAACCACTGAGGGATCACTAAACATCACAACACCAATCTGCCTCTTTACACAACTGGCCCTCAGTCCTCAATATGAAATGTATTCAAAGTCCTTTATTGCTCTTCAGGGGAAACTGCATTGAATAACATTGAATTCCTGCAAAAAGCAACAGTCACACCCTTGTCCTGTAGTAAGTTTACACTCCAGGACTGAAGTCAATCACACAGACAAAAAGCGAGAGGAACGGGGAAAACACACTCTTACCTTGCACATTTTCATAGTAAATCTGTTCACTTGCCTGAAATTAAATCCAAACAGCAGCATTAGCAATAACTGAATAATACTTAGTGATTGCTCCTAATTGACCTGCTAGCAACTTGGAAGTGGCAGCAAAGATTCCAAATTTGTTAATCTCTAAGGTGCCACAAGTACTCCTGTTCTTTTTGCAAATATGGAGACTGCATTTTATCACAGGCGACATTCATTCTGAAATTAATGTCCCCTTTACATTCTGTAACCCCATGCAAAAAAACTTTTGCACAATTTTGTTTTCAATTTTACATTTCCCTCTGCTTAGGCTCAGTTCCAAGAGCTGGGGGTTCACATTGCATGTATCCTGACACTGTTTTGTACCTGTGTTCCCTTTGCCAACCCTTGAGATGGACATTATAGCATATCTCATCATTTACTTAGTGTGTCACAGTCAAATTTAGCATCACCATTGACCGTAATGAATTTGGGAGCCCCAGCCTAATGCCTGGGCTAATTTTAGTGTGCTCTTAATATTATTATGTCTATTGCTGTAGCACATAAAAGCCGCAGTCATGGACCAGGGCCCCATTGTGCTAGGTGCTGTACACATAAACAACAAAAAGACAGTCCCTGCCTCCAAAGAGCTAATAGTCTAGGATAAGACAAAAGGTGGAAGGAGACACACAGACAGATGGGGAGTACAAGGATACCATGTGCACCCTACACTCTAATTCAGCTCATCCAAATGGGGTGAGCTAGCAGGAGTTGTGTTAATCTTCTCTCAGGTGGAAATTCCTCTGTCTGCATTTTACGCTTTACACATGAACAAGCAGATTTTGCAAGACAGAGGTCAAACACTTCTGTGTGTATCGGAGATTGGAATTAAGAGATGGGTCCGCATCTGGGCTTTGAACTCCTCTTTGGAGCTAGGATTCTGGTTGCTGAATTTGGATCTGGCTTTGGATTTTGAGCACCCCTGCAAGGTTTGGGGGTGTTTGGGTCTGGGAGTTTTGTTCAGGCTCATTTCTGGCTAAAACCAAATCTTGGCTAGCTCTCCTTGCAGCCTGGAATGCACTGTAATTTTCCCATGTGCTGGACTACAGGAATGCAATTCATCTTCATCGGGGGGCATAATTGCTTTCAAAAACCTCTAAAATGTTTAGTGAAGGTGGGAGACAGGAATAAAGAAATTCTGTGCGGTTTGCATGCAAATGTTTGAGCTAATAAAGTCTGCAGCAGGGCAAGGCAAGAGGGAGAGGAGACTACAAGGTGGGGTGGCTTATCCACCCCATGGATCAGGCTGTGAGGCCAGCCCTCAAACCTAGCCGATGACCTGCAGGATCCACTCAAGGCCAAGGTCATCCACCCGAAGCTGTGGTCTCCTGCAGCTTGCCCCCCTTTAGCAGCACAGCTCCAAATGGAGCTCCATGGACAGGGTGCAGCTGTCCTGTGCCCTCGATTGCTCTCCTGAAGAGGGAACGCCCAGCACCGAAGACAGGGACACAGGAAGATACTATAGCCTGAGGAGATAATATTCCAGCCTAAAATCAGCAGGGTGAATGATGTACACCCCGCCCCACGTAGCCCAGTTCCTCAATCTTTCTGCCTTCAGGATCCCATCCGTTAAGACATGGATAATACCACTTACCTCCTGGGGGGGGGGGGCGTTCTATGGCTTCATGAATTAATTAGTGTTTGCAAAGCACTCTGAGTCCCCCCTGCCGAAAGAAGCACTTTAAGATTCGTTTATTCACCCTTTCAAATCCTTCGTGCATGTAAGTGTCGCCTCCTGGCAGAACTTTCTGCAGCTCTTCTAGGCCTTGACGTATCTGATCCCTGAAATATTAAGACAGACGCTCCCTTAGTTCTCATAGACTTTAGACTTTAAGGTCAGAAGGGACCATTATGATCTTCTAGTCTGACCTCCTGCACAATGCAGGCCACAGAATCTCACCCACCCACTCCTGTAACAAACCTCTGACCTACGTCTGAGCTATTGAAGTCCTCAACTTGTGGTTTAAAGACTTCAAGGTGCAAAGATTTCTGTTAGCAAATGTAGGTTGGTCAGGATCTGACATGCGGGCAGATGGGCGGAAGGCAATGGGTACATGCATGGAGAAAAGTCAGGCTATGTCTACACTGCTACAGCCTTTGTCAGCAAACTTATGTCACTCAGGGGTGTGAATATTCCACCCTCCCCCCGAGGGACATAAGTTACACTGACGTAAGCGCTGGTGTGCACAGCACTATGTTGGTGGGAGAGCTTCTCCTGCTGACATAGTTTATGCCACTCGCGGGGGTAGGTTTTTTTTATGCCGATGGGAGAGCTCTCGTGTAGTGCGTTGTGCATGTAGACATAGCCCAGTCAACTCAGGTCCTGCAGTGGATTGCAGCACCCACCCACTGACGTCAATAGAGCTTCCGGAGCATGCATCCCACTTCCAACAAGGCACTTAAGGCTGGAATGCTCAAAAGAACCAAAGGGAGCTGAATTTGGGCATCTAAATCCCTGCTTTAAAGGCAGGTATTTGAGAAAGAAAATTGCTATGTTTGGGAATGCTCCTAGTTCCCTCCTCTCGGCCATCTGTCTGTGCTACTGTAAATAACAAACAGCCGGCTTTAGGAAGTGCGGGGCCCGATTCAAACAGTTTTGACGGGGCCCCGGCAGGGATGACTGAAAAAAAAAAACAACACGTAAAAAAACACGTGGGGCTTGTTCTCACTGGGCGGCACTCGTAGTCTTCGGCGGTTTGTCCTTCACTCGCTCTGGGTCTTTGGTGGCACTGAAGGACCTGCTGCTGAAGTGCTGCCGAAGACCCAGAGCGAGTGAAGGACCCGCCGCTGAAGTGCCGCCGAACACCCGGAGCGCTGCCGGGTGAGTAAAAATTAAAAAGGAGCCTCTAGCCAGGGAAGGGATTCTCGGCCACTTGTCCCCACCCCGGCGGCCCTGCCACTGGGCACGGGGCCCTCTTAGGCGCGGGGCCCAATTCGGGGGAATTGGTGGAATTGGCCTAAAGCCGGCCCTGATAACAAAGAAACGTTTTATTCCATTGGCTACATAATGGCAGGTCAGGCAATGAAGTACAAACTTTGGCCACAGTCTTGGTAACCTAAGAATTAAAGGCTTTTATTTTTAAGCGGTAACAGGGGAACACTTGACTGCCTCTCTCTCTAGGGGTGTGAAAACTAGACCAGAGTTGATATTCATTGCTAGTCTCACAGCCTGGAGAAAGCATCACGACAGAAACATCTCCTGTGATATTCTGGCATATGTATTTCTCCACACTCATACTCCCTTTACAACCCCAGTATATCTTGTGGCTAGACAAGTGGAGCTGCTGACTTACATCTGGCTCTTATTCTTTAGTTGTGCTTGGTGATGACACAAGCTGAATCAAACAGCCAGGAATGTGATATCGATAATATAAGATCATCCGGCAGGCTCCAGTATATTTGGACACGATGCCTTCCACTCCCAGCCAAACCCAGCTTCAAGATTAATGAGCTAATGGAAAAGGCTTTAAGATTCAGGGTGTCCCATTTAATCTTTTGGAAACCCAGGCATAGTGACTGATCAATCAGAAGCTAAGTGGGGTTGGGGGGACGGACATGATTCACTGAGTTGCAGACACCAACGTGTAAGAGCTGAGTACAGTTTAGATGTTTTTATAAAGCCCAGATGAAGTTTTTGTGGTATGCAGGGTATCTCTGAATGAACTAATGCTATCTTCATGGGAACTAGATTAAATCAATTTGTATGCAGGACCACACTAACTCTGCAGGCCTGAATGCCAGAGATATTTAGCCACATGGCTCTAAATCTCTTTTGCTGTATGGGTCCAGGATTCTTCCAGGAATGCAAGAACCAAAAATGATTTGGGGATAAAATTTCCATGCTTCCATCTATCTGTACCATTTGAGTCTTCAAATTTGGGCAGCAATTCTCTGAGAAATGAGCTCACTTCTGAAAATTATGGGGTTATTGCTCCCCAGCTGGAAATACAGGCTTTTTCATGAGTTTTAGGATATAGTGAATCACCCAAATAGGATATAGTGAAGCTCTGAATTTCAAAAAACAGACTGTCTGTCTCAGGATACTCTGACCCTTCTATTGCTAGATCTTAAAGGAACAAAATATAGAAAAATGAAAAACAAGAATTGAAAAAGTGATCTGTCCTAAATACACTAAAAAATTCATAAGAACCAAAGAATGCTCATGCTGGGTCAGATCAAAGGTCCCTCTAGCCCAGTATCCTGTCTTCTGGCAGTGACCAATGCCAGGTGCTTCAGAGGGAATGAATAGAACAGGTAATCATCAAGTGATCCATCCCCTGTCACCCATTCCTGGCTTCTGGCAATTCAGTTTGGCTTTAGATAAACTGGGCCAAATTCATCTCCAATTATTTCAAGGGAGTTAATTCAAGGATGAGCTTGTCTTAACGTTGATAGGCACTTTCAAAATAGGATAGGATGAGATGGAAATTCCAGGATATCTGATCTTATTTTATCTGAACTGGATTCCCCATCCTTTAACAAACAAACAAATTTTCCCAAAGGAAAATTTTCAGAACGATTCAGCTTCTTACAAGCAATAGGTATTCATATGTTTTCATTTCAAAAGGTTCCTTTTTATGGTGATAACATACTCTGGTTAATAAACCCCATGTAATCAAAGCTTCTTTGATTTGTAATATACATGGCACTGTCTGGCTCCGAGTCTGCAATTGGATCTACATGGCTAATCTATGCAGAACGCCAGCAGGATGGTGAGGGGAATCTGCCCTGGTGGAACGGATTGCAGGACTGGGGGCTGAATGAGTCATTGTCACCTGTGACACTAAAGGCAAAGTTGGATGGGGGATGGAGTGGGGGGAGATTTTCTCAATACAAATTAATAACAAAGCCCAGGGTTACTATGCCGACCAAAACATTTTCTGCATTAATATCGATCAGCAACTTTTCAGTTTGGAATTATGATTTTTAAATTCACATGCTAAGGTTCCTCCCACCTGGCGTGTTCTCTGGGTTCATGCTCCTTGTTAACAGCTCAGCCCTAGAAGAGATCGAGAGCCTCCCAAGAGTGTCCGTCACCTCCAGATGCCCTTGGACGCTGGTGAGGCTGAACACTTAGCAGGAAGCTGAGCATGTTCTTTAGAGATGTCCTGAATCAGAGCATCAGCACTTCGCAAATGGGGCTTCAATGCCCCATTCACTTTTTCTGCTGGGGATCTCACAGGCACTGGCAGCATCCCTTTTCCAAATGGGCTCATCCAAACCATCACCCAAAGATGCTTTTTTACAAATCCAAATAAAAGAAAAGGCCATTGCTAATTACAGCCTTTGCACATAGCTATACATCGGGAAGGCTGATGATACATGCCAACAGACCCTCATTTTACCTGTCAATCCTCCAGCCGAAACAGAAGACTGACACCCGCCAGCATGCTGGATTTTAGCTAGTGCCACACTACTGTCCTGCCTGAAATCAACATCATTTCTAGGTCTGTTGGGTAAGTTTATACATTCCCATATGGAAACAAAGGTTTCATGTACATAAGTAGCAGGCCTTCTTATGTATGTGACATGGAGCCTTGCCCATTCTGTAGGGGGATGGGTTTTCGTCTGATAATCGAGTTAAATAAAATTAATTTTCTCATTGTCCTCCATTGTTATTGTAAATGGCAGAGGAGTAGATTTCATGCCCCGACTGGCCAGTTTTAATAGCATTTTTTAGGCTGGTATGCATGTAGACTATACTATAGGAAAGTGGCCAGTTTCCTATTAGTTCATAAACAGGAGCTATGGTGGTATGCAATCTTAGAGAAGTCCAATATGTAAAACATATGCTATTCATACAGCATTCGCATGTGTTACACATTTTTTCTTCCACGTGGCAATGAAGTTAACAGAGGAAACTGTAGTGATTAAAGGGGCCTGATCCAACTTACACTTGAAATCAATGAAAAGTCTCCCATTGATTTTCTAAGAGGGAACAATGGGAATACTTTCCAAAAGTGTTATGCTTATAAACTGGCCCAGTCAAAAACCACCCAACCCACCTAGATCCTCTGCTTGCCTGTGTTATAGCTCCTTATTCATTTCAAAGGCTTCTCATTAATCTTAATATCCATCACAAATGCCTCTAAGTAATTATACAGATCAGTCAATTCCAACCTCTCACCCACTTCAAGGCACTTTCCATAATAGTACAGGGACCCCAAACAAAGTGTCTGGAAAGAGGTGAACTGGAGATGAGAAAAATAATGTTTGGAAAAGCACTGGGCTTCTCTGCACTGGCGGTGAAAGCAACCCCACTCCTCCCCTTCCAGCATGGAGAAAAGGCAAAAAAATCAAAGGACAGGCCTATGATGGGGGAACAACGTCTTGCTCTGATTTCTCTCTTTCTTCCCCTTTCAATATGCTCAAAGTCAAGCAACCAGCATGTGCACTTCAGACAGATCAGAACTGGCACATATTCAGCTGTCCAAATCTGGCACACAGGTGCTTCCTCTGCTATTAGGCAGTTATGAAACCTGCTGTCAGGGTGTTTTGGTTTATGGCAGGGGGAGATAGGTTATTGGGGGGGGGGGGGCAGTTCCTTTTTTTGAATGGTGAAGGAACCACCTACAAATGTTTCTTAGGAGACTGACCATAGTTCCCACACTTTGCACAGAGACACTCTTCTTCTGTCCATTTGCTCTCTCACCCCTAGAGCAGAGGTGAGTAAACTCCATGAAAGGTCCTGAAAAGTGAGAATAAGATCCTGAAGCGGAGGGTTATTCTCTGAAGGTGAGATTTTCAAGCTGCCTGAAGGGATCTGGATTAAAAAATTGTATTAAGATGATGTTAAAAAAAAATAGCGAACAGAGTTTGAGCATAGAAGTTTCTGGTTATCAGGGAATAACATACAGATTATCGAGGGTGCAAAGTTTGAACTACAATGAAAACTGGGCATCCAGATCCCTTAGATAGCTTTGAAAAAATCTCAGCCCAAGTCTTTAGAGTTTACCCTTCCACGGGCTAGATCCCACTCCCACCCTGCACTCTCAGTTCTACTCAGAATCCTCTAGAGAAAGCAAGACCCCAATAGAATGCCTGTTGGTGTTCTTGCAGTTACCCACACAAAGAAGATCCTTTTCAAAACAATTGCTCCAAACTTGATCTTTCTGATGTTCCAATTCAATTGCTCTACTGGCCACAGATTGGTATACTGGCTCACTTTATTAATATAGGGTTATTAAAAATCAGCTACAAGTGCGACAAATTTACGCAATGCTTTACAAAACTGGAGTGAGACCTCTTTTCTGCTCTGAAGAATCTGCAGGTTCAGATAGATGGGGAAAGCAGGGACAAGATAAAATGTAAGACACTTGTGAAGCATCCCCCCTCTAGTAACTGAATACTCTCTAGAAGAGAATAGCCTACTACTGCTGCCAGCTAATGGAGTTACTCCTTTCTGCTCAAGTTGCAGAGGTCTGTGCTTTGGCGCTCAGTGTCCCAGGTGCTGAGAACCCATGGTAGGGATCATTACAAAGGCATGGGAGAACAATTCAGGTAAAGGAAGGCGAAGGGAGGCTTGTCAATGAGGCAACCCAAGTACTGAGTTATCCTAGAAGAAATAGATTTAAGGAGGGGGACTTCACCTAGGTTGCCAAGTAGAGGGGAAACAGTTTCAAGAGCCAGTGGTAACATAACTGATGGTATAAAACTGGGAGTAGGAGCAAGAGGAACAACATGGTAGGAATTGGGAACAAGATGGGGAATAGGGGGAAATTCAAGCAGAGGGGTAGATTATGGGGGGACAATACAAGACTCTGAAGAAGAGGACAAAAGAGCATGAATTTGATGCAAGAAGAGAAAGGAAAGGATTCACTGGGACTCAATGGCGGGGGAATTACTGGCTTCCCCTTCCTCCCCTGTCACCCATCTCCATGGCCCATTTAGCCCTTTGCCTCTGTACTGAAACACTAAACAAAAGCCAGGTTTTGTGACACGAAGGCGAACCACTGGACAAAAAATGAAGGGGGAGAGGGAGTGGAAGAAATTTCCACAGAAAATTTCAAGTATTTATCAAAACAAACAACTTCGGGTTTCAGCTGAAAATTTTGGGTTTTTCAATTTTCTTTTCTGATGAAAAGAATCAAAAATTTTCAAGGAAAGCAGACACTCTCTGGGTGGGTGGGAGGGAGGAAACAATTTTCCACCAAAAAACGGTGTTGATTAAAATTTTCGACTGGCTCTTCCTTTAAGAGCCTAACATGCATATCAGATGTTAAATACAGCCAAGTGATTTAAAGTTATCGAGTCATTTGATATGAAGTCAGAATGCACTAGCCAGAAATAGGGAGAAAGTGCAAAAGGAAGGACATTGCTTTGTGCTATTGCCCCAAATTCTTCTTACCTGTCTTCAGTTAATCTCATTAGAGTTGAGCCTCTAGTTGAGAAAACAATGAATGACATCCTCAGCTGGGGACTGGAGACGGAGAATAGACAGAAATGAGAGTGAATGATTTGCAATCCATTTCTCCATTCATTCACCTAGTCAGTATTTCTCCTCTCTCTTGCTTTACCCTTCTGGCTCCTTGCAATGACTCTTCCTTGTACCACTGCTCCCCTCCAACCCTTTCTCTGTCTTGTCTTCTTGTAAGATCTTTAGGGCAGGGACTCTCTCTCACTAGATGTATGTACAGCACCTAGCACAATGGGGGTGCGATCTTGATTGGGCCTGTGACTGCTACCATAATAATAATGTAATCATAAGATGGAGGCCTAAATAGAGCCGGCTGGAATCAGCAGATGGGAGCCTTATGAAGTCTCATTCCTCCTTGCAAAACCATGCAAATTCCTAAGCAGTTCCCTCTAGAAGTGAATGCCATTCCTGTTTGCATAATTTCCACAATCAGGTTATGCCACAGAAGCAAGTTTGTACACTTCAGTATCCCCTTACCACTATGTGGAAGTGCGAGGAGACTAGCCTGTGTCTTTTCACTTCTCACATTGGACTCACAACCCACAGGCTCGCCCAACAGCTACTCGAACATTCAAGTGGTTTGGAAAGACATTGCTCCTGATCACTTCCTGCAGAGGCAAACTCCACTCCCCCTCTTCCACCACATGGCAGCTGAGAGCCTTAGAGGTATCTTTACCCTCCCCATGGTACTTCCACAGGATGGTATAATCTGACCCATAGAAATTAGAGATAGAAGTGATTTATTTGCTCATCTTCAGGGGCTCAGTGCATTTGCGACAATCGCTGCTTACCTCTGGAGTACTACCATTAAAATCAATGGGGCATCTTGCATAAAAAAAGTGAACAGGACTCAATCCCTTAAAAAGACCTAGGGTCTGACTGTTGGCTGGTATGAATCAGCATATGCACCACATGGGATCTGACTCCGAGTTCGCAGCTCACATCACCCAGTTGGGTTTATCTGCAAAACTAGCATTTCTTACCTTATGAACTTGTGGGCAAGATGTTCTACGAAAAAATAGATTTCATTCCAGTGGTGCAGGACGCTTCCTGATCTGGGAAAACAATCATTGCAGGAAATATTAGCTTAATTTCATATAGTTAGGCCACTGCTTTATTATTTCCCAGCCTAATGTATTGTTATACATCTGTTCATCTCATCATTTCTTTTACAACTAAAACTACACCTAAACTTCTACAACTAAAACTCCTTTTTGTGTTTCCTTAAAGTGGGGTTAGGGAGTGGGGGGTGGAAATCACATCATATCTCAGACACAGCTTTGAAATGCGAAGCATATAATTTATACTTAAGTTGAGCATTTGAGGCTGCTTCTTGACAAGAATATATGGCAGCTCTGTTAGACCTTTAACTTGGCAGTAAGCAAATAACCCAGGGTTAGCGCTGATCTATGTCACTGTCAAGTATTTTGGGTGGATTCCACTGGCTTACTCACCGTGTCATTGTGCCTAGTTATCAGCTTGAGTGCATTTGGGGAACATAATGCATTTGGAAGGAAGGAAAGATTCCTAAATCTAAACCACTGTTTCCATTGTGTTGGTGACAATGAGAGGTAAAATATCTTAGACCTATAATTCAGCCATAACTGGTGTATTCTCTAGTAAAAGACTGCAATACGCTGCTGGGATACTCAGCGCTGTGGGCCACAGAGTTACCTATCCACCTCAGCAAGAGTGAGTTTTGCTGGAGATTAGACTGTCTGTCAGCTCCCTGCCACACCAGTCTGTCTTCTTCACCAGAAGACTCCTCAAGGCTCTCCCGGCCTAAACCTTACCAAGCAGGTGGCAATCAGTGAATGCCAGCACCTGAGCTCCTCAGAGATTTTTTTTTGCAATGCACAGCCCCTGCTGCTATACATTGACAGAAGACAAGTGCTCTGTTAAAGAGCCTGTACATCACAGCTTCTTAATTTAACAGGGTAAATATACCCTTCCCTTCAAGCACAGCAAGGAATTAGTTTATAGTAAAAGTAAATCGAGTTTATTAACAAAAGGGCATGGATTAAGTGATACCAAGTAAAAGAGATAAAGGTAGAGATGGCTGCAAACAAATAAAAATGAAAACATGCATCCAGAAGTCTAAAACTTAAACTAGCAAGATACAGTTTTTGTTCAAGATGGTCTCTCTCACACAGTCTCCTTTCCAGCTTTTTTACTGGCCAGGACCCACCACAGAGATCGAATCACTTGGTTTCTTTGTCTCCTAAGATGAAGGATAAAGATGGAGTCTCTCTTTGCTCCTTATAGTCTCAAAGAGATTGCCTTTTTCTTACAAGTCAAGAAGGCCTCCCGGGGATTCAGTCTTTTGTCTCTCTCTGGGGTACAGGAGCCATGTTAATTCTCTGTCTCTCGAGTTCAGGAGCAGGATAACCCCCAGTGGTTTAGTTTGATAGCTTCGGTTACAGCTAACATGTAAACTGAGGTAAAGCCACATTCCTTTATCTAGGACAGACCTGTTTATCACCTTTACCTACACTAGATTGTCTCTTCTTAAATTTGTCCTACTAACATCATGCAGAGGGAATTCACAACTTCACATATAATATTAATACATGCATTTTTCAGTGATATTAATAGCCAGTATGTTATTAGCTTTCATATGATACCTCACAGGGCCTATTTCATCAAGATATTATTGCAGTAGTGGGTAGGGTGCGAATATAGGGGTACCTAGGGTCACACCGATTGGGCCTTAATCCTGCTCCCAGTGAGATTTGTCATTGATTTTTATTGGATTGGGACTGAGACAAGATTTTTCCTTTTTACATTGATAAACAGCAAAAAAGCGAGGCTAACTAGACAATCTACGCAGCAAGTCTGCTTATCAGTCTATGCATAGATTTGTGCAATCCTTACTCACACTGGTGAGCACTGACACAAGTACTCTTATTGAGTTTACATTGTTTCAATCCGCTCGGTTGGGTTTTTCTTTATTCTGCTGTTACAGAGTCTTACAACTGAAAGAGCAACAATATTCCTGCTAAAGGCTGAGTTGAATATCATCCAAGAGACAAGAAATGTGGAGGTTTGGGGCTGGGCGTGGATAAGCTTTTGAAAAACATGTAAAAGTATCTAACATTTCTCTGTTATGTCTCCTCTCTGGGAAACCAGACTGAGAGCCATAAATGAAATCATCACAACATGCAGAAGCTGGTGCATACAAGTCCGGCCTGGCTGTTAATGACGTGACATCACTTCCCTGACTAAGTGCAATGCAAAGCCAAGCCACAGTGTATGGATTATTCATAGATTTGTTTCATTTTTGTTCACAGCAACTCAGTAAAAACCTGATTTACTTTCTTGTTCTGAGACCCCGAATCTTAGTTCTGCTACATGGCTTTGTGCACTCTTCACTTTAGTCAAGGACACTGCAGTGCTTTCAGGTTTGCATGTAAATTCATAGTTTCAGATGAAACTTGATCATGGGCCCTCTTTCTGCTCTCAATGAAATCACTGGGTGTTTTCCCATTGACTTCCATGAGATCAGAATTTGGACCCTAATAATAATACCTAGTTCCAATACAGTACTTTTCATTGGTAAATCTCAAAACATTTTACAAAAAGGGGGGTCATTTACAGATGGGGTAACTGAGGCACTGAGAGGCAAAGTGACTTGACCAAGGTCATACAACAGGTCAGTGGCAGAGCCAGGAATTGAACCCAGCTCTCCCAAGTCCCAGTTAGTGCTCTTTCCACTAGGCAACACTCCCTCTCTCTACCAGAATCATCATCTACTGACCATTGTTGCATTGTATTCCTATGTTCCTATTAGAAGCCTCTGAACTAAGCTGGTTTTCACAATTTTTTTTTCTTAAACACAGTGAGGCAGCTGCAAATGAGAAACAGCCACAAAGCCCATATGGTATGTAGGTCGTTATATAAAACAGTGTCATTTTCCATGGCTCAGAGAAGTCCTGGGGTTGGTTTTTTTTTTTTTTTTTTTTTAAAGCACAGCATTAGCCAGAACTGAGTTTAAAACCTAGTTGCTTGTATGCCAGTTGCCAGCAAACTACATTCTCTGTTTAAATGTTTGCCTTTGTGATTGTTGTTCCACTGGACTTGGTTTTAAGTGGTTTTGGAAAAGGCAGTTTTCTCAGTTACGCACTGCTTTTTAATTCTCCACATAAGCTGCAGTTTCAATTTCACCCTACCCCCATCCCTTTGGAACAAGAATCCAAACATCTAAAATTACAGCTCTTCTTTTTCCATGAAACCTTCCCACACATATATTCACACAGAGGGGAAGAACAGCACAAGGTCCAAGACCGGCAGAGATTTCACATGTGGGTTTAGCAGAGCTTCTTATCCTTCTCTCTATGATGATATTTATAAAAACAACTCACTGGCCCCCTGCAAAAAGGGCCAGATTCTCATCTCAGGTAGGGAGGCATTAATCCAGATTCAGTCCATTGTCTTCAGCAGAGTTACACCACTGTGAGGTCAGAACTGGTTCCCCAAAATTAAATCTTTTGCATATAACTGACTGTATGCCATTGCTTCTAGTACAGGGCTTCTCAATGGGGGGGGATTTGCCCCCTGCCCTACTGGGGTAACAAACACATATTAGGGAGTCTAGTTACTGCTGAAAAGGAGAGGGGTCCCTGCTAGATGGGAAAGGGGTGCTCCATGTATGCATGTGGTGTCACTATATGGAAAATGTTGAGAATGCTCATTTTACTCCATGACAAGCACACATCATCCTTCCTATTATACAGTCATTTCTAGTTTCAAAACTCTTCACAAGCTCCAAGTAACTAATTGTCACGACAGCTCTTGTCTAATAGGTAAGGATTGTTATACCCATTTTTACAGAGGTGGGAAAAACATAGAATATCAGGGTTGGAAGGGTCCTTGGGAGGTCATCTAGTCCAACCCCCTACTCAAAGCAGGACCAATCCCCAAATAGATTTTTACCCCAGTTCCCTAAAGGCCCCCCAGGGATTGAACTCACAACCCTGGGTTTAGCAGGCCAATGCTCAAACCAGTGAGCTATCCCTCCAGTTTCTTGGATGTTAAGTGCCTTGCTTGAGGCCTGACAGAGAGAGAGAGAGAGAGAGCGAGCGAGCGAGCGAGAGCAGGTATTCAAACTGGTACTGAAGACCAGTTGTTGCTGGTTTCCCAACCTGTTCTCAGACATTTGACTTATCAAAAAGACCATTATCTAAATGTTAGTAGCAGATCTCTTACCCTCTCTCTGGGCCCTCATTAACTTACACACACAAAGCCAGTTCATTACACCATGCTAACAAAATCCAATCAAGAGCTATTATACTATGCATGCATTGAAGAGCTTGTTGATGCTGAATTCACAGCCCCAGACACTAGTACCAAATATTGTAATTCCATCTTCCCGTATATTATCCAGTAACATGGCTTCTGGGACTGTGGGTTGCCCACATGACCCAGTGGAACTGTTTGCTATTGGTACGCTCTCTTCAGCCGGGCAAATTGGCATCACAACTGTGTCTACAGATGCAACAGCAGCAGCCTCACCAGTGACGAGATTTTCAGTTCTCCTCCGTGTACATATTGTAATGTTGATTCGTTCTCATTTCTGAGCTGTGGTTAGAGCCGGGGACTCAGAGGCCGGTCTCCCAAGTTCTAGTCCAGGTGCTCACAACCGAGGCCAGATTGTCAAGGGAGCTCAGCTCCCATCCAAGAAACTAAAAAAAGGTCTGATCTTCCAAAAGCATCCCTCATTGTGGCACTTGCTGCCAGATTGACAACAGAGCTCAGCACCCAAATGTACATCCAAAGGACTGAGCACTTTTGAAAACCTAGCTACTTATTTTGGCGCTTAAATGGCACCTGAGCTCATATGGAACTCTAACCCCTTAAGTTCTCCATGCCTCCATTTAAAATGAAGATGGTGATGATCACAGGGGCATTGCAAACCTTAATTCATTAATACACATAATGCACAGTGGTATCTGCAGATGAAAGGCACTGTGCATAGGCCAAGTATTATTTTGTAATGACAATGAAGCCTCTTTGACTATCCACTTCTCAGGTAATGTCTATATTGCAATTAAAACCCTACAGCTGGCCCATGCCAGCTCACTCGGGTTCGCAGGGCTTGAGCTAGGGGCTATTTAATTGCAGTGTAGACATTCTGGCTCAGGCTGGATCCCGGGCTATAAGACCCTGTGAGGTGGGAGGGTCCCAGAGCTCGGGCTGAAGCAGATAAACATCCCCATACTCCCAGCCAGCTGGTACGGATTGGCCGTGG